>NC_083343.1:96048883-96386611 GCF_019175385.1 Lycium barbarum | reverse complement strand
AATAAGGAGCAACCTGTAACTGATTGTCAATTATTAAGAGAAATAATGCATGTTGGCTTACTTTATAATCATCATCATATTATGTATGCATATATGTATAAGCTGCCCGACCATATAGGTACGGTGTGATAATCATTATCCTGCGCCCAGGCCTCCCGCGTCCGGGGTACCATCTCATGCCGCCCACTAGTGGTGTCTGCCCATGCCATCTAGACATGGTGTATACGTTGCCTGCCTTAGCGGTGTCTGCCCGTCCATATAGGCACGGTGTAATATCATCAACATGTACTCATCACAATGCATGCATAGAAACTCAAAGACAACTATACTTGTTACACCTCGTAGTCTTGTACGTGAAATCTATTAGGCATTAGTTGTTTAAGTGTAGACGTGGAGCATTTCCTAGGATATGGAAGATTGTATGCATATATCTCATGGTTACGAGGGTTTAAGTTCATATAATAAGCTATGGAAGACTCTGGGACCAAGCAAATCAAGGAAAATAAGTTTTCCGAAAATTTGAAATAGAATTTTGAGTCAAATTTGGAGGGGTATATCTCCATGTATCTTAGAAGTTTTAAGGTGTTTCAAAATCCTAAAATGAATTTCTTCGAGTCTAGTTTCCAATTCAACAAACCACTCATCTATAGGACATCAAAGTAGGGAAATATGGACGTTACAAATTCAGCTGACAAAGCAGAAACAGAGCTGCTACAGTGCTACCGACTTTTAGCCACTATAAAAGGGTTAAAAACCCCATTTTTCTCCATCATAAACTTCCAAAAATTTCTATAAAATTCACCAAGGCAAGAGAGCTCTTATATCACATAAAAGTGAGGATTTTGAGTAAATTTCAAGCTACGGAATATTAATCGAGGTCCGGGCAACGTGTAGTCTCGATTATAATTTCATTATGTGTTGGAGTTTTCTTGGAAACAAAGTAATTATTGAAGATCTTGCTATTCTAGTAAAGATAAGGTATGAATAATTGAATCTCTCTCTTTATTAACATTGATTTAGGAATATTTACGGGAATAAAAATTATAGTTTGGTGTGTTGATGTTGTTGGCTTATGGTTGAGGTTTGAAGAGAGTTTTGGATGAAAATATACACATTTATCTTGTAGAATATTTAGTATGTTGTTGTTGGTATTGTTTTGGTATTTGGAGGAAGTCGATGATATAGGGGAGATGCTGTCCAAATTTTCGTAACCCAAATTAGTTTTCCATAATTAGTGCTTATAAGTTGATGGAAATATGATGAAAGTATGATTAAAGATATATTTCTCGATATATAGGCTCGGGTGAAGGGCAAGCATCGGTGTAAGGAATTATTTATGTGGTGGCTTGACGGATAAGGTATGTAAGGTGTTCGTTTCCCTGTTTCTTTGGCACGAATCCAACTAGAATATAAACACAAACGTTCCATAACAAATCCACTCTATTCCCATGCTTTGTATTTCAAATCTTAATGTCTTGTTATTTTATTGATTCTTAAAATATTATTTTACTTATCATCATCGATTACTCCTTTGGACTCGATACAAATTTCATAAGCTATTCGGAGGCTACCGACCTTATGTCACTCCGAAAGGCCAAGGTTAGATCATTGACTTCTCATACATGGTATATACATATAAATAAATGTATTGCACTATTTTACTACACCGTGCCGCGCTATAGTTGGCCGGGCATGGCGCGTAAATGCGCACACCACTGCAGTGGGCATGTTATGATATTGCCCCGGACCCAGGCTAATGATGATAACACCGAGCCTTAATGGCCGGGCATGATTTTACACATATAACACCGAGCCTTACGGTCGGGCATGGATACTCTCTGTTACGTACATATATATATATATATATATATATATATATATATATATATATATATATATATATATATATATATATATATATATATATATATAAGCATACCGATGATTTTATCATGCATTGTATTTTCTGCTACTTCCAGATGTTCGGTTTTCTTTTGCCTTTATTAATGTTACATTTTATCTTAATTATGTTGTTACCCTCCTGCCTTACATACTCAGTACTTTTTTCCGTACTGACGTCCCATTGCACGGGACACTGCATTTTGTGCTGCAGGCTCTGATAGAGTTATCGAGGAGCAACCGCAGTAGGATTTTCCAGCTTCAGCGGTGTTAGCAAGTACCACTACTCCAGGCTTGCTATCTTTTGGTACTTTTCTATTAAGTATAATATATGTTCATATGTATACTCTTAGAGGCTCATGGACTTAGTGGGATATGTAAATATTATGTATGGCCTTGTCGGCCTTGTTTTGGGTTCTTGATATTTTTCTGATAGCCTTGTCGGCTTTATGATATACTTTATGTTGTGGCGACCTTGTCGGTCCGCATATGTACATATGTGTTGAATTATCGAATATTTCTATGTTGGGATTTTTCTGCGTGCAGATGTTTTTGAGTTATGATATGTGATGTCCAAGTAACTGTTAAGTCAGATGACTTTCGGCCTATGGGTCGGAGCCTATCATACTCCTCGTTGGGGGTGTGACAATACTTTATCGAGGTGACATAAGGTCGTGAACCCCCTATTCCATTATGGAACACTTATAAGCATTCTGCCCCACCTTGAAGGAAATAGCATATAAGGTGAGTGTATACAATAAACAACATCATTAGCTTTGTAAGAACATCATATCATGAACTCTAAAATCTTTAGACTTAAGCTCATCATCATCATTATTGTGCTCATAATATATCTCTTATCTCATATGGCTATTCATAAACATGGACTCTTAGTTTTCCGGAAAGTAGGACATTCATGGAGAGGGGGGGGGGGGGGGATCATGCCTTAGAAAGAAAGGACTAGCCTCACATACCTTTTTCTTTTAACTAATCTATCGCTTGCTTGTTCTCCTTCAATGCCCACGTTCCTACCTTCAAGAGAATTCGCATTAACATTAGCTAATCGATTACTTAAACGTGCTTACTGAAGCTAAAGAAAATTGGGCAGCATTTCCTTTGTTTATACAACTTTCCCCATATTCTATGTCAAATCCCAACATCAATAACAACATTCAAAATATCATAAGCAACAATCATCATTCATTTATATTATCCACATTTCATAATTTCACTTCAATTTCTCCATAATCATGGTCATAGTTCATTATTGCATTTTCTCACATATAATACTTATCCCATGTTCTAAGTGTCATTCATAACATACTTACAATCACAACATATCGATAATCATAATTCACTCCAAACTATTACTCAACAATGACACTATCCCCACATTCATGACCCAATTTCTATATCCTTCTACAATCCAAGTGTTTTAACTTTCAACACCTTAAACAACATAGAATGATCATGAAACCCACCTTGAATAATGGAAGAATAAGCCTTGAGTGGAAATTCTCTTCTTGCACCAAAACCCTAGTTCACTCTTATTGGAATTTCTTGGTTTAGATGGACTTTGATATGTTTCATACACTTGGTTTTGTGGGTTTGATGAAGTTGATCATAGATTTCTCTTGGGTTCTTGTGGGTGAAGAGTGGAGAGAATTCTAGAGTGTTCTTGAGGTATGGAGAGGAGAAAATGAAATGAATTAATGAGAGAGAGGGTCCTTATATCGTTTTAAAATCTGTCCCGACCAGATTCTACGGACCAACATACGGTCCGTATAAATTATACTGACCGTATGTCTGGCCATAGATCTGGTCCAGTGAGGACCCTCATTCTGGGCAAAACATACGGTTGGACATACGGTTCGTATGTTTTATACAGCCAGTATGTTTGGCCGTATAATGCCCAGCTTTCCGAAGTTCGTTCTCGTCGACTCGTTTGATCTCCAATCCTTATGGAACCTTCTTAACACTCGTTTAACACCTCAATACCAATCTAAGGGATATCGTTGCTCTCCTCCAAAACATTATTAAGCCATCATTAACTTGACACTCATAAATCTTACCCGACACAGAACATTTCCTGGGCTTTCATTAACAACTTCCTTCCCTTACGTCAAATGTCTTTGAAATCTCGATTAAGATCATCAAATGTTGTTTCTTACTTATCAAACATTGTATACGTCATGCCCTTCGTTAGCCTATTCACTGTACATTAACGGGAAATTTCCAAGGTGTAACAGTACCGGTCATGCTGCTCCAGATTCGGGGCGTGACAATAACAAAAACAATAACAAGATTAAAGAGTTACCTTTTTAAAGTGCAGCGTGTACAAGAGCGAATTTGAAGGCCTTTTGTGCTTCCAAATCCCATACGCAGCCATACCAGACACAAAACAACCAAGAAAACAAATTTTAGAACTAAGGAAACTCCAACTTTTTTAGTTAAAGTTGTAAAATTTTTATACTGAGAAGTGTAAACTCAAAGTTCTAGCCTCTTAAGGTTGTTCAAAATTTTTCCGACCTTTTTCGTGGTGAGGGTAGGGGTTCTATTTATAGAACCTTAAAGCTGTTGAAAACCCTCAAAATACCGATGTGGGACTAAAAGTTTTCTCAGAAATTAGCCTTGTAAAACGACATCTATGACTTAAAATGATTTTAACAACAAACGAATGGACAGATCTGAGCCTCGTTTGACTCGATCCAACCTATTCGTCCCCAACCAATGAGGTTCGAGTTAAAACAGATACAATACAACAAATAAACAGAAAAGATCGACTTTTTAACTTAATGGTTCAAAAGAAAAGAAAAAGAAAAGGATGATTACCGTGTTTGGGAGATATTCGAGTGAAAACTAAGCTTGAAATTAATTCTTACATAGAAAAGATCATGCAAAAGCTGTGCACTTTCTGGGCTCCCGCATTTTACCATTTTTAAATGAGAAAGAGAAAGAGAGAATATAGGCAGTGGCTAGGGTTTAGCATGTAAGTGGAAGAGAGAAAGAGAGAGAGAGAGAGAGAGAGAGAGAGAGAGAGAGAGAGAGAGAGAGAGAGAGAGAGGACTTAGGATATGCTTGTGTGAGAATGAAAAAGGGTTGGGGTATTACCCCCTTATCAGATGATGGGCTGGGTCGGGTCAGCCATTAAGTGTGATGGACTTGGTCCATAATTCAAATGAAAGGGAAGGGGGCCCTATATACGCATATTATGTATATATACATATGTATATCTAGCGTATATACACACATAAAGAGTAGAGGTGGGTATATTAAATAAATGGAGAATGTTAAAATATTGATTATTGATCATGTCATGGTAATTAAAACATAATTATCCTTTCACTTGATTTTAAAAACACGACTAATTGTGTAAATAGACTGAGTTTGCAAATATAGCCTCAATTGATTTTAAATCAAAATAAGTGTTGCAATTATTACCCTTTTGTTAACTAATTGCAATTATGTCCTTGGTTAATCTCAATCTAATTAACTATTTCAATTGTGGCCCTATTTATCCTAATTAACCAATTAAAGATGAATTTGCACTAATGACCTAAATTGATTTTCCAATGGATTTGGTCATTTCAATCAAGGCCACTGGGAAGCTATTTTTACAAAATTGACCCCAATTGTCTTAAACCATGAATTGGTTAATTCAATTGCGGTCATAACGTAAACAATTAGCAAATAAAACCTAATTTTTCAATAATAACCCTCTAATTGATTAATTAATCTAATTAATCACTAAAAAAAATATCAATTTCTAATTATGCAAACGCACAGAACTAAAGGTTGAGGGGTAAAACAGTCAATTCTTTCAATTATTCAAATACCTTGGATTAAATAAAATAAATCATTTCTTAATTTGACTTTTCGACAATTTAGCAATTAAGTGAATAATTGTTCAAAATTGTTTTGACTTGGATTAATTCTAACAAAATATTTCCTAAATGTCATAAAATACCAATTATCAACTAAATAATTTTTAATGCAATAAAATTACTTAAACAAACTTAAAGGGGTAAAATGTTGGCCTAAACAATTTTATAGAAAATTATTTAAACCCTTTAAGATGCATGGTTTATTTTATTTATTATCCAAGGACTTTGAGTAATTAAAATATATTACAGGAGGTCAAAAATTAGGTGTCAACAGAAGTGTCATGGTGTATGTTATTTGTAGACGACATAGTTTTGATTGAGGAGACCCACAGAGGAGTGAACGCTAAGCTGTAGGTGTGCAGACAGACATTGGATGTAACGCCCGTACTATCTAACTGAGCCTTATTCATGATTCAGGGACTTAGAAACCAAGATAGGAGGTGTTGGGATCGAAAATTGCTTAAGATCGTTAAATTCACGTCTTACGTCAATTGTATAGGCCGTACATTCATGTACGACCATGCTTCTAGGACGTACCTTGCAGGAAGGAAATTAGATGTTTCTAGTTATTGCCATCCCAGGTACTGCCACCAGGTACGGGCCATACATAATTGTACGGGACGTACATGGTGCCAGTACATCATTAGAAAATAGCAGAAGGTCACTGGGTATTGCCATTGAGGTACGGCCACATTGTACGGGCCGTACATTTCCCTGACTTAGCAAAAGTATAAATACGCAAGTTCAATTTTTTTTTCTTATTTTTAATATTCTCAAGACCTACCACGAAGGTTATCTCCTCCCACCATTGAAATACACCAAGGTAAGCCTATTCCAACCATTTCAAGTGAATTCTAACGTATATATGTGAATTCTAAATAGAAATTCACTGTTCCTAAACTTGGGTTTTCAATTAGACCCATCTCAAGGTTCAAGGTTCAAGCTTTTGGAATTCTTTTTCAAGTTCAGACCTTTTCTACAAGTTTGTAGCGACTAAGGTATGTAGGGTTTCTGTCTACGCGTGAAAACATTGTTGTTCTTCCCCATGCCACGTTCTTCCATGAGAATATGAAGTTTCACCAAATCTAGGGTTTCTACTCATGTTCATGATAACCCTAAGTGCATGTACCATGATATGTCATGCTTGTATTAATAATTCGTTATTGTGTTCTTAATACTCCATTTTGGTTATTGAGAACCTAGCCGTAATTCATGAAAACCCATACTTTGCATTCCATGGGCTTTTAAATGCAAAATAAGGAATATTATGCTTATTTTCATGAAACTCTACATGCTTTCACATTTTCATACAGTTATACAATATATATCAATGTTCATGCTATATACTACTTGTGAATTATGTTTACAAGTCATGTTATGAAAAGCATGGGCTTCTAAGCCAACTATATATATGTTCATGTTTTGGGAGTAGTACAGATTACCGAGAAAACTCAGACAACCTGAAACTACGTTTGCCAACATAGGATAAGGATCGCTCCGCCCAGTTAGGATGATACCTTCATGCTTACCCATTGCGGCTTATTGGATCCATTATGCCATGTTTATGTCTTGTACCCCGGCAAGGTACGAGAATACTTAGCTAATTTGGCAGAGATCAGGCATCACGTGCTCACGTGGTGGTTACATGTGGGTTATACTAAGGCTCTCCCACTTAAAATGTTTAACTCATGTTAAACATATATATACATTCATGTCAGATGTTGCTAAGGTTCATGTTTAGGTTTTAGTTTCAGTTTCAGCTCTATTATTTCATGTGTTATGCTTAGTCATTCAGTTGCTTTACATGCCAGTATAATTCAAATGTATTGACGTCCCTTTTATTTCCTGGGGGACTGCATTTCACGATGCAAGTATTGATTTACAAGACGACGGATCTGCTCATTAGGACATTGCTCGTATCAGCTTTTGGTGAGCCCCATCTTATTTGGGGTGTTATCTTTAGTTTACTTTCATATCATGTTAGTAGTCAAGGTATGCCGGGGACCTTATCCTGGTAAATAGTTTAACAGTTCAGATTCATGTTTAGAGGTTTCAAAGAATAATCAGTTATGTCAGGTCAGATGTTTAGAGTCGTATAGTCAGTGTTGGCTCAATACTCATTATGTTTTCAAACTATTTTTGCGTCCATGATTTAAACAGTATTTTCAGTACTATTATTATGATGACTCATGTTATTTAGACTGTTCATGTTTTAAAGTGTATTCCACATTCAATTCATGCCCTATGTTGATTTATCAAGCCATGTGGTTCACTCGGTCACATGCAGTCAGGCACCGAGTGTTGTGTTACGCCCAGGCCATGGTTCGGGACCTGACGAAGCTTGGTATCAGAGCCTAGGTTCAAGTATCTTAGGGAGTCTATGAAACTATGTCCAGTGAGGTTACTCTTATGTGTGTGTACACGCTACAAATGTAAACAATTGACCACCGAGACATCTAAGATTGTCTCACTTCATTTATACTCTAGCTCGTGCAGTTAGAGCTATGCTTTCAGGAATCTTTCTAACTCATGCGTATTACCCATTTCAAAAAATGCCTGCGAAAAGAAAGTACACCAAGAGGGCATTAACCACTAGCCAAAGGACTGCTATTGATGCCACTAGAGAAGAGGACTCTCAGACTCAGATCCTACCAGTTTTCAGGGGCTTGTATCGGTTTCAGTTCCTCTGATTGCACCCCCACCTACCGAGAGGCCTACGGAGGTCCTTCCTACAGTTACTCCGCAGCCCATTGCTACAGACATGGACGTCAGGGGAGCTATCCAGCTGCTCACCTAGATTGTTGCTACTCAAGCTCAGGGTCATGAAATGGCTCCTAGCGCAGGGTAGAACAGTGCGAGGATCAAGGAATTTCTGAATTTGAAGCCTCCAGTGTTCAGAGGGTTTATTAAGGCAGAGGATTAGCAAAAAATCATTGATAGACTTCAAAAAGTCATTCGTGTTATGCATGCCATTGATACAGAGGCAACATAGCTATGAGATTATCAATTGTAGGATATAGCTCATATTTTGTATGAGATGTGGGAATAGTATCGCGGTGAAAACACGTCTCTAGCAACTTCGGATGAGTTTGTAGATGCCTTCATTGACCATTTCTAGCCACTTGAGCTCAGGGAGGCAAAGGCCTATGAATTCGAGAGGCTCCAGCAGAATGATATGAATGTGAATAATTATTATCTCAAGTTTGTTTCCTTGGCCAAGTATGCTCGGCATATGGTTCCGGATATGAGGGCCATAGTTAGACGTTTTGTGTTGGGCCTTACATCAGACTTGGATGGTGATGCAAATATTGTTACTCATATTAGAAAAATGACCATCACCAAGATAGTTGCTTTTGTTCAGGGTAATGAGGACCGAATGAAGGAGGAAGAAGCACTTCACAAAGAGAAGGATAAAGAATTCAATAAAAGAGCTAAGTCTACAGGTTACTTCAGTCATGGGGGAGGTAGAGGTAGGAAATTCTTCAAGAACAGGTCATCGGGACCCGATCCATCTGCAGCCAGTGGCCCAGCCCTAAAGTTCAGGAATGATCAGAAGAGACAGAATTTCAAGCCAGCAAATTCCTATTCTCAGGCTAGTGAGGGCTAAGCCACCAAACTTCTAGAAGAAGTACATGCTAAGACATGTGGACCCCATATGAATGGATATGTACTGACCAAGAAGATTCTCCGAGCTGGATACTACTGGATGACCATGGAAATTGACTACTGTAATGCCAAATTCACGGTGATCTAATTAAGGTTCCACCAAGTGAGCTTAATGCTATGAGCGTACCATGGCCTTTCATTGCCTGGGGAATGGATGTCATCGGACCCATCGAACTCGCAGCCTTAAATAGGCATCGATTCATTTTAGTCGCCATCAACTAGTTCACCAAATGGGTGGAAGAAACATCATACAAGTCAGTGACAAAGAAAGTGATAGCCAATTTAGTGCGAAACAATATCATATACCGATTCGGCGTACCCGAGTCCATCGTAATTGACAATGGGTCCAACCTAAATAGCCATATGATGAAAGATATCTGTGAGCTATTCTATATCACTCACCGAAACTTGACAGCCTATCGGCCAAAAATGAACGGAGCCGTAGAAGCAGCCAATAAGAATATCAAGAGGATATTAAGGAAAATGACAAACAATTACAAAGGTTGGCATGAGCAATTGCTTTATGCTTTACTGGGATACCATACTACAGCCAGAACTTCAATAGGATTAACTGCATACCTGCTGGTCTATGGTACTGAAGCAGTTATACCCGCCGAGGTTGAGATACCTTCTTTAAGGATGATTCAAAAAGCAGAATTAGACAATGTTGAATGGGTCCGGGCTCAATATGAGAAACTGGCTTTAATTGATGAGAAAAGGATGGTTGTCGTATGCCATGGTCAACTATACCAATATCGGATGGCAAGAGCCTTCAACAAACGAGTCAGGACTCGACTTTTCCAAATTGGGCAATGGTGCTCAAAAGAATTTTCCTGCATCAAGATGAATACAAAGGAAAATTCTCTCATAACTGGAAAGGTCCTTATGAGGTACGCAAAGTACTCTTCGGAGGAATAGTAGTACTGGCAGAAAAGGACAGAAAAGAGGGGCCAAAGACAATTAATTCAGATGCAATCAAGCGCTACTATGCATGAAGACAAGTTGGTCAGTCTGTACTAGTACTTTTGCTTGTAATCGTTATTTTATTTGCTTGTATTAGTTATTTCCTTTTGCTTGTATCCGTTTTGTAGTAGATAGGAAAAATAAAACAAATTTTGTGATATGAACTACGTAATGACATGACTTCCCCACCGTGGGATACGTAGGTAGTCCATTTGGGACCCGATCACATTATTAGTAAAAAACAAACACTCATTTAATTTTATTCTGAACTACGTTCGACCTGATTCCTGCTGCGACAGGATACGTAGGCGGTCATTGAGCTCGGTCTCACCAAAGGAAAAACTCAAGAAACCCCTAGGAAGCCTTAGGGATAGGACTTCCCGAAGGATGCAAGGATTGCCATGCACTCAACTGGGGCAGAATTTTTTAGAAGATCTCAAAATTCGTGCCATCAATCCACAACAAAAAGTCAGCTAACCCAGAGTTTCAAACTGGGGCAGAAATTTGAGATCTTCTCAAAATTTCTCATTTATTCATATTGTATACTGGGGCAAAATGTTTTAGGGTAACTCAAAATTCCCCCGACTCAGAATATTCGGCACGATAGTTCATCGATCAAGCTTTAAACTAGGGCAGAATTTTTGAGAAAAGATCTAAAAAATTTCGCGTGAGGAAGCGAAAACCCCCACTCCCTAAAGAAGGGATCTCCCTCATTCCAAAGAACATGTTATAATAATTAACCGTACATTTTTCAAAAACAATGCACTTGCTTTTGTGCAAATAAATATCTATGTGTGCAGTTTTACAAAAAATGATTTTCTGCATAATGAATTCATCTTTTAGATACCAGAACCGATGGGGTTTCGAGTCCAGAAAGCCGAAGATGCGATAGCACTGGCGACACGAACTAACTTTAAATAGGAAAAAACTGACCCAATTCTGATGGAGGTTTCCAGGACGTCGCGATGACGATCCTTTTTCTAACTTTGTTCCATGTGTAGGAAATGATCGCCAAATAGAAGGCCAAGACCACTACTGTGATCAGGTTTTCAAAAAGAAAGAAAAAAGTGAAAACCACGAGGGTTACAGAAGATGTGAATGCTGGAAAGGCGAGTATCCAGTCACAAGGGCTACGAAGAATTTAAAAAGCCACAAGGGAAAATTATCTAGCCACCAGGGCTATAAGAGAATTTGAATGGCACAAGGGGAAACATCTAGCCTTAAGGGCTGACCATCGATGAAATAGACATAATAGCAACAAAAAAAAAAAAAAACCGACCTGAGAAGTCGTAGAAAAATGACCCAGCATATCTGACCACGAGGGTCACAGCCTACATAAAGGACGAAAGAAAGATGATTTAGCCAAAGGGACCATATCTGTCATCTGCATCACTTTTTCTTATTTGTAGTGAGGGCCATCGCATATTTACCTTTCTGTCACTGTGAGGGCCATCACTTTTTTCTTATTTTCCGTGAAAGCCATTGCATATTTCCTTTCTTCTTGCCGTGAGGACCATTCACTTTTTCTTATTTGTCGTGAGGGTCATTGTATGTCTCCTTTTCTGTTACCATGAGGGCCATGCTCTTTTTCTTATTTTCCGTGAGGGCCATTGCGTATTTCCTTTCTTGTCACCCTAAGGGCCATGCATTTTTCTTATTTTTCGTGAGGGCCATTGCATATTTCCTTTCTTGTCGCCGTAAGGACCATCACTTTTTTTATTTGTCGTGAAGGCCATTGTATATTTCCTTTTCTATCGCCGTGAGGGCCATCACTTTTTCTTATTTTCCGTGAGGGCCATTGCATATTTCCTTTCTTGTTGCCATGTGGGCCATTCACTGTTTCTTATTTGTCGTAAGGGCTATTGCATATCTCCTTTTCTGTTGCCATCAGGTCCATGCACTTCTCCTTATTTTCCGTGATGGCCATTGCATATTTCCTTTCTTCTTGCCGTGATGGTCATTCATACAAACATGCCAAGTGGGCCATATTCATATAAACATGCCGAGAGGGTCATATTCATACAAACATGCTGAGAGGGCCATATTCATACAAGCATGCCGAGAGGGCCATATTCATACAAACATGCCTTGGCCATATACAACATGACGTGAGGTCCATTACATACAACATGTCGAGAGGGCCATTCATACAAACACAGCCATGAAGGTCAATTCGTGTAAATTGCCGAGAGGGCCATTCATATAAGCTACAAGGTATAATCAAGAGAGTAAAGAGATGTAAAACCGGTCGGATGACCGCAATATGCTCTCCAAAGATCAAGACAATGTAAATCCGGTCGAATGGCCGCAATATTCGTCATCAAAACCAACCAACATTATTCAGTAGGTGGAAGCAGATTTACTACGACTATATGGAGTAGGCTAATCAAATCAAATACAGACAGATGCGAAGCAAATGTGGAACTTTTTTTTGCACAGCCGGTCGAGGTAGGGTCCTCGTGAGAGTTAATCTCTCCGGCCAGGACATGGAAAACCGCCCCTCCCCTCTCAGCCGCACAAAAATAGCTATTTGCTTATATTCCTATTTTCTTTCTTTTATTCCGCAACTGGTCGGACACACACCGGCACACACAAAGGCATTCCCGCATAAGGGATATCCTTTTCCTCCGATCGAGTCGAACTACAAGTGACTTGATTCCAAAAAATAGGGATATGTAGGCGATCTCAATTCCAGAGAGTCAGTCACACTCTTACCAATCACACTGGAGTTCCCAGTTTGATAATTAGGAGATCTAAGAATTTGTTAAATTTTGCATTTAGAAATCATCAATCGAGTCGAACTACAAGTGGCCCGAATTCTGATGAAACCTGAGATATGTAGGAAATCCAAAAACCAGGGTCCGGCCATATATTTTGAAAATTGCATAAAAATGAGAGGTATTATGAGTTGGGTCAATCAAAAATCAAGGTTAGTCAAATTTCGTTGCTCAGGGATGGCCTTTCCATCCCCGAACACCAAAGATCAATTACTGAAACCTAATTTTCGACCTCTCATAATTTATTTTAATTACCCAGAGTCCTTGAATATTAAATAGAGTGAAATATGTACTTTTCTACAAGTCAAAATGATTTTATAAATTATTTAGATAATGTTTGTCAGTTCATTTGGCAAAATAACCTCTATTACATTATTAAATCATTTTAGAAATTTATAATTAAATATAGTAACATTTGCTAACTTTAATCAAGAAAGAAATAATTATTTATTAGATTATTGATTAGTAAGTATTTTACTCTATTTAATTCAAGAAATCTGATTAGTTAAATGAAGTAAGCATTTTTACCATCAGCTCTTAAATTTTGCATGTGACTTTGTACAATTTATTATAATTAACCATAACTAATTGCTTAATTGTGGTTAAATTCCATAAATTGTTTAATGCATGGCGGATAGAGGCTATAATTGAAATGACTAATTGATTAGTCAAATTATGGACTTAATTGAAATAGCCAAATTCAGTGGTTCAGGACAATTTAAGTCATTCTTAGCAAAATTGGTTGATTGAATTAGGTGTGGCCATAATTGGCATAATCAATTTCATGATTTAAGTCGGTTGAGTCTTTTGCGGAAAATTAGTTTTTAATCAGTCAATTAGTTATAATCGGGTCATAATTGAAAGGTTCAATTAATGAACATTACTTCAAGTTTGGCTACTTTGTTAAGTATTGCACGTTTAGCCCCTTCCCTATATACATATATACATAGATATACACCTGTGTATGCATATACACGTGTATATCACGCATTTATATATATATATTAGTCGTGCACGATCCATTAAGACCGTGACCCGGCCCATGAACACATTAAAGGAGGCTATCCCCTCAGTCTCTCATTTCACAAAACCAAACGGTCCTTTAAAGAGAGGAAAGGGTTCCTCTATCAAAACCCTAGTGCGCCGCCTCACCCTCTCTCCACTCTCATGCGTCACTTTGCGGATAAAGATAAAAACACCGGCGTACGTCACCTTTTCCAGCTTTTTCATGGTCGATTAGGTAAGCATTTAATGCTAACCCCCTCTCTCCACCGAGTTTTTAGCCAAACGAGGTATTACTTTGCTTTTTTCTTTATTTATTGCAAATTAACGGTCAAATAGGACTGAACTCTTAATGAGTTTTGTTGCATTCGTTTTTTAATCCACAAATTTTATTAAATATGGGCGATTTAAAGGGGAAACCACCCCACCCCCCCAAATTTGATTGTACCACATCGAAATGTAGGGAAAAGGTTTCAGATTTGGGGTTCTATATAAAGAACCCAATTTCTACCATTTTAGAGGGGAGCTTAAGACCGAATATCAGCATATTTATAAAATACTTAAGTTTTTGGAATATTTTTCTTTTAAACTTTGATTGTTCGAGTTAAGTTAAATATTCAAATACTTTCTTCGTTCTTGTTTGGGTTTGGCTTGAGCATTCAGGGTTGAGGAAGCAAAATCTTCCAAGTTCAAATCTCGACAAGTGGCTGAACTCACAAGAGGTAATTTTCTCTTTTTTAAAGTTATTTTACTGCATTGGTATAATTAGTAATTGTTGTCTATGTGTTTCATTATTTTAGTTTAACTACTGTAGATGTGCTTAGGTATTCATGACCCTCTATGTGTCATTTGATTGTTTAGTTGTTTCTTGTTTAGCCCTGTTTAATGTTTGGTCGATTAGTTTAAATCCTTGTCATGTTAGATTAGCTTTGTTTTTGTTGATAATCCAATTTAAAACCATGGTAAGCATTATTTGTCCTGCTTTACCTTAAAATAAGATAGCATAGTCCTAATGTGGGTCTGTGTCTTAAATGCATTGATGTGTTAATTGATTAGTGTTCATATAAGCATGCTCAGTCTCATCAAGGATAAGTAAATGAACCAGAGGTCCTCTATTAACACCTATAAGGTCCAATTTGTTTAACTTGATAAGAATGTAAAGCATATGTAAAGTGTTAAGCCTGTTTGAGTCTTTTTATTTGATCTTGATAAGTTGGATCATGTTGATCTCTGTCTATGCTGCCGCTGTCTAGCTTAAGTCTCCTCTAACTGAGGTCTAGCATGTACTTTTTTTGAACCAGCCTCATAACTATTTTTGTTTTGGATCTGTGCACTAACCAAGTGAAGTCATGTTTAGTATCTTGTATATTGTCTTAAATTTGATCTAGATACCTCAGTATGTGCACTCAATCCATGCCTCCCTAATAAGCTGGTATGTGTATCTATGAACCTGTGATATAAGATGCCTTATGATTAAAAATGATCTAGTATTAGCCTGTGAGTCTGTTATCCTGTTTGCTATCAAGTGTAAATTCATGTTTCCATGCTAAATGTCATATTTTATGCTTGTTTGAGACTTGATGATACCTACATTGGTTCCCAGTTATCTTTACTGTATATTGGTGATACAATATGGTTATTGTAAGGTTTAAATTGAGATTTAGATATGCACATAGGGTTTGAATCAAAAGGAACTTGTTTAGATGTTTTAAAGAGGCAGTTTTCTGAAAGTTCATGCATACCCTGTCTACTTATTTCCATCCTCAGCATGTGTTTGGATCATGTATGAATCCCTGTCTTGCTTAACTTTGAAGTACTACCATCCTGGATTACTGTGCATGATTTATTTCATATTATAGCATCGTTATTAGTCTCTGTATCTTGTGTCACTCGAAGGTTTAACTTTTTTTTTTTTTTTTTTTTTTTTTGAGAAAATCGATTTAGAGTTTGGTCACTTATCGTGTAAAAGATCATGAATGACTTACCTAAGGACAAGAAAGAAGTGGTGGGGCTTTGAGATACAAGTCTAACGCAGCCCAATCATTTGGAATCTAGGCTGTTGGGGTTCTTCATGTGACATTACACACTATGTGATCTAATATTTATTAAAGGGGCTTGTGTAGGTCAGTCATATGAGATGTCAAGAAACTTTATGCTTTATGATGGGGGTATAGCATCGGGGTGGGCGTTCAGTATTCGGTTCGATATTTTCAAAGTACAGGTTTGGTAATTCGGTAATCGATAATTGAAAGTAAATACCAAATACCAAACTTTCAAACTTCAGTTTGGTAATTCGATAATCGATAAATCAAATTTCGATTTGGTACAGTATTCGGTAATACCACATTGAAGTCGAAGATCATCACTGGCCAAGCTCATTTGACCATATATATAACGGCTTCCGTTAATGATCTTGATAGGAGAAATGTTTCTAATAACATAATCACTTAAGTAACAATCCTGGCCTTTTCTCAGATATCTAACACTCGAAGTGCAAAGGTAAAAGATTTGGAACCAAAACTGACCTCTAATTTACAAGGATCACGTTAAATCAACTAAAGCACAAATCTTCAAATTAGGTATGACCATGCAAGCATACATGGAGCCAAAATAAGTAGACAATCTCTACCAAGAAAATTAAGAGAGGCAATAATTTTTGTTACCTGTTACTCTGCCTCCACTACCCTAACCTAGAGCCAAAATAAGAAGGGAAAAAAGGAAATAAAGAAGAGGACCAAACAACTAGTAAGCAATGACTACGAATTGGAGGGTAAGGCAAAAAGTAGATCAGATCACTTCACAACACATGTCCAATATAACTTAAATATATTACAACATAAATCAAAACTGCCGACATGGAGAAAAGACAAGATCTTAAGGATAAACAAGTACAAAGGGGATATCTATTACATTGTAATAAGGAGACCTTAAGAAGAGGAAATTAAGGACAACAGAAAATTATTTCGGTATTCGATAAAATGGAATACCAAATGGTATTTTTATTGAATATTGAATACCGAATACCGTATTTTTCAATTTTATTCCTGAAAACCGAACCGAAAACCGAAATACCGAATTACTTAAATTCTCGGTTCGGTTCAGTTCGGTTTGGTAATCCGATTTTCGGTGTTTTATGCCCATCCCTAGTATAGCATGATAAATAAATTGGATTTCCTATTTTATGTGGTTTTGAGCACTCTATGTCTGTATATTTAAGAGATATTTAGATATACCATCTCTGCTATGACCCTTGAACTGTCTGCATGTTCCTTTCAAATAATTTATGCCATGATTAAATCTTTGTAAGCATGTATAGTAGTCAGTCTGAGTATAATGACTGTATACAAAGAGTATATCTAAAAATATACTAAGTATGCCCAAAATTCTGCATACCCCAGGTATATATGAGTTTGTATACTTAGTGAATATGATGTATATCCTCCATTTTTTTTAATTGACCTATATCTCATGACTACTTGAATGATAAGCATATGTGTGTTCTCGTATTAGGCTCTGATTGGTCCTGTTATTTATGTTTGGTCTATTTTTTTTCTCTAAGGTCATGCGGGCTTTCTATGCTTCTCAAATTTCTCGTCATTCGACCTAGTTGGGCCATCTGTATTCCTATTTTTTGGGGCTAGTCCTTGTACTATTTCTGATAATCGTACATGTGGGTGTGATAAATTATGTATAGTTCTTTATCATAGTTATGCACACAAACCTTAAGCATTCCCTAATCCTTGTCTTTTTCGATGTTCCATGTGATTTATATACCGGGCCATTTGGGCCACCTTTCTGCATCTCAAAACCTGTTGGGCCTGAGGCCTAACTATTTCTCTTTGATCGAGTCCGATGAAAATAAGGGAAGCTAATATATTGAAGGCCCAACCATGGGTGAAAATGGTTGAAGGCCCAGCTATGGGTAAAAATAGCAAACTGGTGGGCTTAGGTATGCCCACCAATCTAACTCTGTTCTTTTATTTCGATTGCTAAGTGTACATGTATTTGTAAGGACATGTAAAAAATATTTAAAACCCCTTATGTATGTGTAGAACTAGGAAACACTTAGTATTTTAGGGAGTCACCTAAAACACTTTCAAAACTCAGTTAATTTTTAACTTTGCATAAAATGGTATTCAATATGATTTTGTTAAGGTTCAAAACTGACTCAATATTTCGGATAAGTTAAACGATTTCACAAAAAAAATGGTTAAGTAGTAAAATGATTTGGGGCCTTCCGCCCCATTGAGAAATTTGGGTAATAAAATAGAGGATACTTAAATTGTTTTGGGCCTTAAGCCCAATTGCTGAAACCGTGAATTATTTCTTGAATTTCTAAGAACAAATTTTGAAGCAAAAAATAAGCTATAGACCTGTTTTTAATAGAGTGATTTCTCCAAACACTTTTGAAATTTTCTGGAAAAATATGGAGGACTTGGGATCACTTAGAACAGAAATGGACTCTTAAAATTTGGACTTAAAATGATTTTGAGCCGTTGGGCCGAAGAAGCCCAAAATGCTGTGGACCGAAAAATAAAAGAAATCTGTTGGGCCAAGTTTGAGATGAGATGGATTTGAGTTGGAATACAAGTTGACCAGTATGGGCTTCAATCATAAAATTGGACTTAAATAAACATTTGTATTTTCTTTATCTATATGTACAAAAATCGGAGATATACACCATATTTTTTTATATATGTATAATAAAACCCGTAAGAACTAAACTCATTTTATTATTATTAGAATAGTAGTGACTCTACTAGGGAGAAATCCCGGGTGTGTTCTCGTCCGGCAATAAAGTGAGTTTAACACTTGCGCGGATTTTTAAACCCAAAAACCCCTTTTCTAAGGAGACTTTTTTGCCAAAAATTTTCTTGAGTTCATGATAGAAATGAATGACATTTTTGCGGAAAGACTAACACTTTTAAGCAGATAATACATTAATCATATATTGAAGCTCGTATGTTAACCGTATTCTATAGATTTTTAATACTAGGGTGCATAAAACCTTCCCTAGGGGATCACCATTATCCTTACCTCGAACTTTGGTATCTAAAGATTTCTCTCTTGCTTGAAAAATCTATTTACCCTATTTTTCCTAGTTTTCCTTAAATAAATTAGGTGGCGACTCTAAATATACTAAATCCAATTAGAGCACCAACAACCTCTTAGTAGCTTTTATGCACCCACGTAAAAGTGAACCGTAACACATTTTTTTTTTTTTTACAAAAAACGATTTTCCTACATGATGAAACTAAATTCATCATTCGAATATCGAAGCCGAAGGGGTTTCGAGTCCAAAAAATTGAAGGTACGGCAGCGCCGACAACACGAATCAACTTTAAATAGAAAAACTAACTGCAGGTTCCCGGGATGTCAGGAGGACGATCCACTTTTCTAGTTTTGTTTCGTGTGCTGGAAATGGTTCACCAAAGGAGGTTGAGACCGCCGCTGAGATCGGGATTTTAGGGAAAATATCAAACCACGAGGGCTATAAAGGATTTTGAATGCCAAAAGGGAAAATATCAAGCCACGAGGGCTATAAAGGACTTGAATGCCACAGGGAAAAATATCAAGCCACGAGGGCTATAAAGGACTTGAATGCCACAAGGGAAAATATCAAGCCACAAGGGCTACAAAGGACTTGAATGCCACAAGGGAAAATATCAAGCCATAAGGGCTATAAAGGACTTCAATGCTACAAGGGCAAATATCCAGCCACGAGGGCTACAAAGGACAAAAACGCCATAAGGGTGAAATATCCGGCCGAAGAGGTCGTAGTAAAGCAATACGGCATATCTGAAATTAAGGATCATAGCCGGCATAAAGGATGAAAGAAAGACGATTTAGCCAAAGGGAAATATGTCAATCCATTGTAATTTCTTATTTGCCGTGAGGGCCATTGCATATTTCCTTTCTTGTTGTCGTAAGGGCCATTCATAATTTCTTATTTGCCATGAGGGCCAGTTGCATATTTTTTCTCTGTTTCCATGAAGGTCATTCATATTTTCTTATTTTCCATGAGGGCCATGTGCATATTCCTTTTATGTTCCCATGAGGGCCATTCATATTTTCTTATTTTTCATGAGGGCCATTGCATATTTCCTTTTTTGTTGCCATGAGGGTCATTCATATTTTATTATTTGCCATGAGGGCCATTTGCATATTTCTTATCTATTGCCGTGAGGGCCATTCATATTTTCTTATTTGCCGTGAGGGCCATTTGCATATTTTTTCTATTTGCCATGAGGGACATTCTTATTTTCTTATTTGCCGTGAGGGACATTCTTATTTTCTTATTTGCCGTGAGGGCCATATTCATACAGACATGCTGTAGAGGCCATATTCATACAAGTATGCCCAGAGGGCCATTTATGCATACAAATTATCAAATACAATCAAAGTATCAAAGCGATGTAAAGGCGATGTAAAACCAGTTAGATGACTGCAGTATTCGCTCCAAGGGTCAAGGTCATATAAATTTGGTCGGACGACTGCAATATTCGCTACGAAGGTTAAGACGATGTAAATCAGGTTAAGGGGCCACAATATTCGTCAGCAAAATTAACCAATGTTACTCAGCAGGTGGAAGCAGATTTGCAGCCGCCAGATGGAGCAAGCTTATCAAATCAAATCCAGACATATGCGGAGCAAACCTGAAACTTTTTCTTATGCAATCGGTCGAGATAGGGTGTCCATGAGAGTCAATCTCTCCGGTCAGGACTTGGAAGATCACTTTTCCTCGCTCAGCCACACAAGGATGTTTATTTGCTTATCTTCATTGTTTGTTTTTATTCCGCAACCGATCGGATGTACACTGGCACACATACAAAGGCATTCCCACATAAGGGATATCTTTTTCCCTCGATCGAGTCGAACTACAAGTGACTTGATTCCTAAGAACAGGGATATGTAGGCGGACTCAATGCCAGAGAGTCAGTCACACTCCAACCAATTACTCCGGACTTCCCAGTCTTGTAGCTAGCCACATGTTTAAAAATTGCATAAAAATGAGAGGTAATATAAATTGGGTCAGTCAAAAATCGGGGTTAGCCAAATTTTGTTAATCAGGGATGGTCCCGCTATCCCCGAACAATGAAGGGGTAGTTGTTGACATCTAATTTTTTACCTCCCGTAATTTATTTTAGTTATCCAAAGTCCTTGAATATAGAACAGAGTGAAATATGTATTTTTTTAGAAGTAAAAATTGTTTTATAAAATTATTTAGATAATGTTTCACTGTTTTACTTGGAAAAATAATTTCTATAATATTATAAATCATCTGGAAATTAATTTACATATTTTTACAACAATTGTGATATACTTGCTAAATTTAACCAAGGGAATAATTTAAAACAATTATTAATTGTTTGAATTATCAGAAATCAATTAGCAAGTATTTTATTCCATTTAATTCAAGAAATTTGATTAATTAAATGAATTAATCACTTTACCCCTCAATTCTTAAATTTTCATTGTTAATTTGTTAGAATTTGTCATAATTAATTGAGTGTTTAATTATGGTTAATTCCATAAATTGTTTGTTATGTGATTAACGGTGGCTACAATTGAAATAATCAATTGTTATTTAATTCTAGCCATAATTGAAAGCCAATTTTCATGGTTTGAGTCAATTGAGGTCATTAATGCAAAACTAACCCTTAATTGCTTGATTAGTTTAATTTTTGGCCAGAGTTGAAACAACCAAACTCATGGTTGAAGTTAATTGCGATCATTAATGCCTAATTAGTTTTTAATTATTTAATTGAGCCAAATGTGGCTGTAATTGAAAAAACCTGTTAGATAGGACAAGATCAATTAAGGCTACGTTTGCAATTTAAGTTCATTAGAATAATTAATCATAATTACTAATGACTTAAGTGGTTAATTAATTATGTTTTGACCACATTTAGGGGATTCTAAATGAAAGACTTTCTTAATTGTGGTCATTTATTAAATTAGTGTCGGATTACTTTCATATATATACACATATATATACGTGATATACATGTATATACATGTATACTTTCATATATATATGCAGGACCCCTTATTTCTCTTGAGACTAGACCGAGCGCAGCCTAAATCGGACCGCGACCCGGCCCACATTATCCATTAAGGGGGTAACCCCCCCCCTCCCAACCCCCCCCCCCCCCCCCCCCCCCCACACACATTTATTTTTTCAATTCACTTCATACCAAATGCACTTCAGTCTTTCTCTCTCAACCAAAACCACCAAGACCCGACCCAAACAAGGTATAATCACCATCTTTCTTCTACATTTTCTTCTTTACAACGATCAAATGGGCTGAAACTCTTAATGGGTTTTGTTGTGTTGTGATTTTGAATTCACAATTCTTATTGGTTCATGTAGAACCACGCGGATTGACCTCGTTTGGGTCAAATCTAGCCTTTGCTTGTTTGTTTGACCTATTTCTCAACTGTTGGATGAGGATTTTAGAGAAACAATTCTCAGAAATTACAAAGTCCCACATCGATCGAGAATTAGGGTTTGCTCAATTTTGGGGTTCTATAAATAGAACCCCCAAATCACATTGTTAAGGGAGGGACACACTGAATATCATCACATATTCACAAAATACTCAAAATACCTATGTTTCTTAGCATTTTGCTTTGAGACTTTAATAGTTTGAGTTTTAGTCAAAATTTTAAAGTTTTTTTTCTCGTTCTTGTGTGGTTTCTGTGGCTTTGACCAATTTGGGGTTGAATAAGGGAGCAAGCTCTTCCAAGTTCAGATCTCGATCAAAGGCTGCACACACAAAAGTAATCATTTTTCCCTTTTAATCTTTTTTTTTTAGTTTCTTTCTACTTAGATGTAAATTATGCGTTGATTATGTGTTAGTTTAGCTTTGGTTATGTGATCAAACCTGTTTATATGCTGTTTTTAGTTATATAGGTTGATTAATGTAGTAGTAAATTGTCACGACCTATTTCGGGACCGTGAGGGCACCTAACTTTCCCACGTCGGTAGGCGAACCCTCTCATTCATAAACACATCAATTAAACAATGAATCCTTTAAAAGCATTAGATAAGTAGCCATGCATCGGTGCTCAATAATATATTCATTAACTCAAACGTTTATATGATTACAACAATACATGATTACAGACTCGATCCAACTTCCCATTACCTGGTCTAGACTAGCACAAGAGCGACTAATGATCTCAGATTATCACTACGTTCTAAGACTCAACCTGCGTCCCGGAATGAAATGGTAGGATGCCTTCCAGGTAGGCACCGCGCATTCCCGCTTCATATCAAAATGAACTACCTAAAACAATCTACACCCCAAAAATGGTGTAGCAAGTGAAATATCAGTACAAAACACGCATACTGAGTAAGTATCATAGGCCGACAATGGTTAATAACACATATCAGTAAAAGAATTCACAGATAAACATGATAACAACCCAATCAATTCGTATGTCTATCTAGCACATACTGTATATCAATATTGTTTAATCATTAACTTCACTCTAATAATCACCAGCCAATCTCACAACAATCTCGCAACTCCCATATCATTAAATCATTCGATTTAGACTAGCAGTCAACTCATCATTAACACACCCGTTATCCTACATCACATAGAGACTAAACATATAGCTAATCTTAAGGACGGTCTATGGTATACCTCAGCAAGTTCAATCAATAATTCCGAATTCAAGCACATGTCATTGCCTAAGTACAGCAACTAATCCCAAATGTGCCAAGTCTCAATATATCAATTCAAATCCAACATCACAAGTAAACACCAAATCATCTCAAACAAGCCATAATACAATGCAATGCAAGGTGTATCAATGTAATGCAATGCCATGCCATGCAAATGAGGTGTACACATGTACTCCAGACGGAAATATCGACATCTCGGTAGCACAATCCAGTGTAACTCGCAAAGTCTAAGTGCCACCCGTCCCAGATCTTTGCTTAACAGATAGACAGGACCCTGGCTAATTGCTCACAGAGGGAGTCTCACCGGCACCACTCTGGGGGAAGCCACGGAGTCTATGCACTAACAACGATTTTGAAAATATCATCGGAATCGACCATGCAACAACGATGCCGGAATTGATCACCGGACATTGGCCATCTCACAATCACTCAAGTAAACAAGTTTTATCAAAATATCAGTTTCACTCAATCAACGATACCGGATCATCACCGGGTATCGGCCATACATCATGAATGGATGAGAATGCGTGTAATGCGTGTATCAACATCAACAATCAAGCTCAATATCACAAGTACTAATAATGGGGCACGCCAACAATGTATCAATCAGTTTCACATAATCAACGATTCCAGAATTAATCATCGGACATCGGCCCTCTCACAGGCACTCAAGAAAAGCGTTTTATCAAGATATCAGTTTCACTCAAATAACGATACCGGATCATCAACAGGTATCGACTATGCATCATGAATAGATGAGAATGCGCGCAATATGTGTATCAAAATCAACAATCAAGCTCAATATTACAAATACCGTCAATGGGGTACGCCAACAATGTATCAATATCCCAATACCAACAGTGGGTATGCCAACAATGTATCAGTATCACAATACCAACAGTAGGTATGCCAACAATGTATCTGAACCACAAATACCACATTGGGTATGCCAATAATATATTCCAAATCAGGATGAATGCCAGGGTCTAATCTCTATCAACAACTCATGGCATCAAGCCAATACAATAGAACTGTCAAACATGACTCAACGGTCAATCAATCGATATACATTTTACCACTTCCTTAAATCAGCCTATTAGCTTAGAACACGAGTCTAACCTTAGACTCAAAATCTTTCGTCACAACTCATTTAGAACTCAATCACAATAGTTGGTACATTTTATCCTCCCATTTATCCACTAGATTTACTATTAATGGCATAACACAATAATCACATATAACGGGAAATTTTCATCATTTGGCACAAAAATAAGTTTCATCCGCTACTCCTAAGTCATATAAATCTACTGATATTCGAGAAAAACCACATCAAACAACCTAAGAAATCTACAGGCCACAAGCCCGAACAAACAAGTCACACAACAATGCCATCCTAGGATTCCATCCCAAATCTCTGATTTCCTACACATGCATTCTCTATTCCTTCTATTATGAAAATATGAAAACTAATCAGAGTCTACCGAAGGGAAGCCATAACCTACCTTGCAACAGAACAGGTGCCACAAACCGCATACTACCTTGTCTTTCGAAGCGTCTCCAAATAGTCAAAATCTATCACATATGAATTCGATGTAAGAAACCATGAATGATGATACTCATATTGGCTACTTTCTATTCTGGTCAAATTCCAACCCTTAATTTAGTAAAAATGAGTCTCAGGGAATTCTATGGCCAAAATACCAAATTCAGTACCGAAAGGTCAAAACCCATTACTTTAATCATAGGAATACTCAATTAATTCTCAAAAATATCATTTATGTGAAAACCCCCAATTTTGGTTCTAAGAACCCTAACTTTGATTCATGAATTCCAACTCTGGAATGGAATATTATTGGTTAACAAGCCTAGATATATCATTATCTAGCATAAATAGCAACATTAACATCATTTATTCACAATCTAGGAGGCCAATTCGGTTTTGATACTTTTTCAAGAAAAACCCCATAAATCCTCTTTGGTACTATGAGTTCTATGGTCATATTAACGATTAAAAGGTGAAACTAAGTAAGTATGAGGTTAAGGACTTTACCTTTGGATGAAATTCACCTTTGTACCTTCAAAGTTGCCTCTTCTTTGCCTTAGAATAAACATAGAATAGATGGGAAATGTTTAAGGGTTTATGAAATAAAAAGGGTATTCTGGTACAGTTATGCCGCTACAGTAGCCATCGTGCCAGCCCAGCGGTACCACATTAGTGGTGCTCAGGCCGCTATGGCGGTCTAGCTAGAATTCAACTTGCTGTTGCAGCAGCAACCACACCGCTACAGAGGGCACCAGACACCGGAAAATTTTTCCAAGTTTCACCATTTGATCCGATTTTCTGACTAGTTCTCGAGGCCATCTGCTCACATATCATACACATAGGCACACATAAAAACACGCTACGAACGCGTCCGTGGCCTAAAAATTCCTAACGGATCTCTCGTTGACCGAGTCAACTTTGGGTCAACTCGTTTTCACTTAAGCCTACATTTCACAAAAATTTCTCGAATCCCTATCTAGACACCAAGAGAAGCGTACCAATGGTTCCTTCGGGTAAAAAATGAGGTAGTCACTTCTTCGGAAAGGGCAAAAATACTGAAAAGGCTATAACGACCAAGTGGGTCGTTACATCAGATATCGATTAAACAATCGCTCGTCCTTGAGCGGCGAATGAGAGTAGGACAAGCTTATGGTAATCAAGGAAATCATATCACAACCAACACGAAACTCTTACGACAAGAGCAAACCCAAATCGCAACTGGTTCGCATTTAGCCAAAAGACCCAATTACCATACCTCTGAAACAAACACGGATCTCATATACATAAATCAAATGGCACGAACCTTTAGAAATAACTAAATCATAAAACACTCTGAATTGGTAAGATATTCCAAGCTAGCTAATCCTTTTGATTCAACCGTTTTCTAAGTCGTTCCTTGAATCACAATTTCTTAGAAGTACACAATACACAACGAAACTATGACTTACTTTTCCCAAAAGAGAACCTTACATCTTCCAGAAAACTCTAAGCTATTTCATCGCAACTTATCTTTCTCATAGCCAACTTGGTCAGTCTTAAGTCTTCTTAACTCTTCAAATCACCTATCTAGGAACTTACCATCGAGTATTGCATAGAGCAAGATCTGCCAATATCCAATGATCAGAACAAAGCCTTATCACAATCCTTGAATCTCTCTGAAGCACAACCATTAGCATTACAACCCATTGTACTAATCGAAAGGCTGACTCTGGCGAGATATCATAAGGACTACTAATAACAAACCTCAAAAATCAGGCATTCCTTATCACATTCATTAAACTGATTTACTTGGAACCCATAAGTTCTTTTAGAGTTACAACCTCGATTTAGCCATTTCCATTCAAACCATAATGACCCACAATGAACGCACCATTTCAAAATACATCAGCAGTTGATTCCAATATCCGAAACCCACCACATTCTTACTGCGAGTAGCAAACCCTAAGCTATCACCCTCGGCTCTAAAAACTGAACTTATCCAAATTGTTCTGAATGTACCAGATAACTAAATCTTGCGAATGCGACCTCAAATTCCTGAACACTACCCAGTACGCATACCTGGTATAACTCGAATATTTCGACACTAAGGACATATGTACTCATAAATTAATCTTTTAACTATCAAACTTTCCATTGTAATACCTCAATAACCCATAATACTTCCGAACACATCAAAATCTCACAATCCCTGGTGCTAACAGGAATAATCACTTCGGACCCATAATATCCGAAGTCATTCCGTCAATATTTTTCATAACATAAAACACTTAGCACAACACGATCCCATCTCGAAAATACTGATAGCCATAACATACCAAGAATTCCTACAAATCCTTTCTCTTAAACACACACTAACTCATTCACTGTAAGGTCCTGCGAGACTATCCAAAGGGGTACCACACAATTTAAAATCTCACTTCTCACTCAGCAACTGGTCACAACTTCTAACAGTTGCTTGGTTACTAGAATCTCACTCTCGTAATAGTCACAAACACATTCTCATAAGCATGCCATATACCAATTATTTCCTTCTTATCGCTCAAGAGTTTTCTATCCAAATCCTCTTTATCATGACTCAATTCCACAACAAGTGCCAATACTAATCCCCTTAAGAATTTGGATTCTTAATGCTCTCTCACAATATCGTCCTTTTAGTACTTACCCTCAAATTCTCTTATCTGCCATACACAATCATTATACTCGTCGAATCTAGTAATCCCTAACGAACTCACACTCGTCCTCACATACCAATGCTAAAAGCTTAACCATTAAAGAATCATTAATCTGCCATAGATTCATATGTGCCATGCATACCATCACGACCATTGTCGGAGTCCAAACCCCTTTTTTACAAAACCAATCCTATCGACAACCAGAGCGCTCTTACTAAGCCCATATGCATTAACTGTTTCCGAGCAATTGACTACTAGGATCAAATATACCAATTGGGATCGCCTAGATACCAATTGGAACCGCCGAGATACCAATTTGATCGAAGTAGCATGAATAGAAAGAATGAAGGGAGTTTTTCCTAAGAGTACCCTTCCACGAGACTCTACTACACATTGCTCTTGTACCTAGAAGACCGGTAACTTAGGCTCTGTTACCAACTTGTCACGACCCATTACGGAACCACACGGGCACTTACCTTTCGCACCTCGGTAGGCGAACCCTCTCATTCATAGACACAATAATTAAACAATGAATCCTTTAAAAGCATTAGATAAGGAGTCATACAACAGAGCTCAATAATATATTCATTAACTCAAACATTTGTATGATTACAACAATACATAATTACAGACTCGATCCAACATCCCATGACCGGGTCTAGACTAGCACAAGAGCGACTAATGATCTCAGATTGCCACTACATTTTAAGACTCAACCTCCATCTCGGGATGTAATAGGAGGAGGCCTTCCAAATAGGCACTGCACATTCCCTCTTCATATCAAAATGAACTACCTGAAAAAATTTACACCCCAAAAAGGGTGTAGCAAGTGCAATATCAGGACAAAACACGCGTACTGAATAAGTATCATGGGACGACAATGGTTAGTAACACATATCAGTAAAAGAATTCACAGATAAACATCATAACAACCCAATCAAGTCATACGTCTATCTACCACACACTGTACATCAATACTATTTAATCATTACCTTCACTCTAATAATCACCAGCCAATCTCACAACAATCTCGCAACTCCCATATAATTAAATCATTCATTTTAGACTAGTAGTCAACTCATCATTAAGACACCCGTTATCCTATATCACATAGAGACTAAACATATAGCTAATCTTACGGACGGTCTATAGGATACCTCAACAAGTTCAATCAATAATTCTGAATCCAAGCACACGTCATTGCCTAAGTATAGCATCTAATCCCAAATGTGCCAAGTCTCAATAAATCAATCTGAATCCAACATCACAAGTAAACACCAAATCATCTCAAACAAGCCATAATGCAATGCAATGCCATGCCATGCAAATGAGGTGTACAAATGCACTCCAGATGGAAATATCGACGTCTCGGTAGCATAATCCAGTGTAACTCGCAAAGTGTAAGTGCCACCCGTCCCAGATCTTTGCTCAATAGATAGACTGGACCCTGGCTAATTGCTCACAGGGGGAGTCTCACCGGCACCGCTCCGGGGGAACCCACGGAGTCCATGCACTAACAATGATTTTGGAAATATCATCGGTATCGACCATGCAACAACGATGCCGGAATTGATCACCGGACATCGGCCATCTCACAATCACTCAAGTAAACAAGTTTTATCAAAATATCAGTTTCACTCAATCAATGATACCGGATCATCACCGGGTATCGGCCATACATCATGAATGGATGAGAATGCGTGTATCAACATCAACAATCAAGCTCAATATCACAAGTACCAATAATGGGGTACGCCAATAATGTATCAATCAGTTTCACACAATCAACAATTCTGAAATTGATCGTCGGACATCGACCATCTCACAATCACTCAAGAAAAGACTTTTATCAAGATATCAGTTTCACTTAAACAACGATACCGGATCATCACTGGGTATCGGCCATGCATCACGAATGGATGAGAATGCGTGCAATACGTGTATCAACATTAACAATCAAGTTATATATCACAAGTACCAATAATTAGGTACGCTAGCAATGTATCAATATCACAATACCAACAGTGGGTATGCCAACAATGTATCAGTATCACAATATCAACAATGGGCATGCCAACAATGTATCCGAACCACAAATACCAAAATGGGCATGCCAATAATATATTCCAAATCAAGATGAATACCAGGGTCTAATCTCTATCAACAACTCATGGCATCAAGCCAGTACAATAGAACTATCAAACATGACTCAACGGTCAATCAATTGACATACATTTTACCACTGCCTTAAATCAACCTATTAGCTTAGAACACGAATCTAACCTTACGATCAAAATCTTTCGTCACAACTCATTTAGAACTCAATCACAATAGTTGGTACATTTTATTCTTCCATTTATCCACTAGATTCACTATTAATAGCATAACACAATAATCACATATTACGGGAAATTTTCATCATTAGGCACAAAAATAAGTTTCTTATGCTACTCCTAAGTCACCTAAATCTACCGATATTTAAGAAAAACCACATCAAACAACTTAAGGAATCTACAGGCCACAAGCCCGAACTAACACGTCACACAACAATGCCATCCTAGGATTCCATCCCAAATCTATGATTTCCTACACATGCATTCTCCGTTCCTTCAAATACCAAAATATGAGAAATAACCGCAGTCTACCGAAGGGAAGCCAAAACCTACTTGGCAGCCGAATATGTGCCACGAACCTACACGTTGCCTTGTCTTTCAAAGCATCTCCAAATAGTCAAAATATATCACATATAAAATCTGTGTAATAAACCATGAATGATGATACCCATAATGGCTACTTTCTATTCGGGTCAAATTCCAACCCTTAATTTAAGAAAAACGAGTCTTGAGGGCAAAACAGAAGTTCTATGGCCAAAATATCAAATTCAATACCAAAAGGTCAAAACCCATTACTCTAATCACAGGAATACAAAATTAATTCTCAAAAACATCATCTATGTGAAAAACCCCAAATTTGGATCTAAGAACCCTAACTTTGATTCATGAATTCCAACTCTAGCATGGAAGATTATTGGTCAACAAGCCTAGATATATCATTATCTAGCATAAATAGCAACATTAACATCATTTATTCAGAATCTAGGAGGCCAATTTGTTTTGAGACTTTTTCAAGAAAAACCCCATAAATCCTCTTTGATTCTATGAGTTCTATGGTCATATTAACGATTAGAAGGTCAAACTAAGTAAATATGAGGTTAAGGACTTTACAATAGGATGAAATTCACCTTTCTACCTTCAAAGTCGCCTCTTCTATGCCTTAGAACGAACATAGAATACATGGGAAATGTTTAAGGGTTTATGAAATAAAAAGGATATTCTGGTACAGTTATGCTGCTACAGTGGCCATCGTACTGCCCCAGCGGTACCACACTAGCGGTGCTCAGGATTCTATGGCGGTCTAGCAAGAATTCAACTTGCCACTGCAGTGGCAACCACACCGCTACAGCAGTCCTGGTGCTAGACACCAGAAATTTTTCCCAAGTTTCACCATTTGATCCGATTTTCTGACTAGTTCCCGAGGCCATCTGCTCACATACCATATACATAGACACACATAAAAACACACTACGAATGCGTCCGTGGCCCAAAATACCCAACGGAGTTCTCGCTGACTGAGTCAACTTTGGGTCAAGTTGTTTTTACTTAAGCCTATATTTCACAAACATTTCCCGAACCCCTATCTATACACCTCGGGAAGTGTGCCAATGGTTCCCTGCGGTAAAAAATGAGCTAATCACTTTTCGGGAAAGGGCGAAAATACCGAAAAGACTATAACGATCAAACGGGTCGTTACAGAAATACAATGATTTAGGCATTGTTAGTTTTTAATCTTATTGTTAGCATATGTTATTCTAGTTTTGCCTATTATTTTCCTGGGCATGTGATATAGTCATCCTTATCAGTCCTACAGTTTGATTAAGTGTAACAGCAATACTACAAACGGATTAAATATAATAGTGTCAAGTGTCCAAGCCTGTTTTAATCATGTTATTTTTCTTATTAAGTTGATCACATTCAAAATGTCTAACTTCTGCTCTATAACACTACTTGTTTGGTTTGAATCTCATCTGATTAAAGTATCATGCATGTTCTGTTTACTTCTATGTACTGTTCAGGAGGATCATATTTAATCCTTGCATATTGTCCAAAACTTGGGTCTGTATGGTTCACTGCTATGCTATTTGATAAGTGTTGTACTTAATTTTGATCTAGAAACCTGCAAAATATGCTAATGTAGTTGAGTTTTCTTATAGTTGGTTTCCTGTTAGCTATTTGTGCTTAATTTTTACTAGTATATGTTGGGTTCGCTCAATCTTATCTAAGTGTATGCTAAGTAGTTCGTAAGTTCCCTTATTTGACACCATGACTAGTATGCTTAACTTCCTCTCTGATTTCGACTAATATATAAATTGATGTTGATACTTGAGGCATGCTTATACCTATTTAAGTTAAATTCAAAGTCATTTATGACCTATATTGTTTGATATACTAGAATGTTTTCTCTGTGATGTGTTGCTTGAGTCAAATATAGTTCTCAAAATGTGTTATTGATAGCAGGATAGAACCCCTATGTCTACTAAACCTAAAACTAGGTCCATTAAGACTAAAATGACATTTACTTGATTTAACAGATGAACCAGACCCTTTTGCATGCCCCTAATGACTGTTGACACCTAATTTTTGACCTCTTGAAATTCATAGGGGAACCCTCGAGGCTATATTAATTACTCAATGATTTTATTGGCAATTTGCAGCATTTACAGCTTTTTCTATAAAATATTTTATTTTATCAAACGTAGGACAATTTTAAACAATTTTTTATTTAATTAATTTAGAAATTAAATAAAAGAAGCAATTTATTTTATTTATCCAAGGAATTCAAGTAAATTAATAAAATTACTATTTTACCCCTCGAGCTTTGAATTTTGCCTGTTTACCTGTTTATTTTATTTTTAACCAAATTTGTATTGACAAAATATAATTTCATTTAACTTCTGAGTTCCAACATAAATGACCACCAATTCATGGTTCAAGATAAGCTGGGGTCATTTTGCAATTCTAGCCCCACAAATAACTTTAATTGAGATGCTCAATCAATTGGCAAATTAATTAAAGTTATTAATGCAAATTAGTTTTAACTGGTAAAATTAATACCAAATTGAGACTATATTTGCAATAATTAAATTATTTAGCAATAACTAAATAATTTGATAAAGGTAATTTCTGATTTTTGTTGCAAAGGTTATAATTGCAAACCTTCTTTTGAATTTTCTGACCAATTCAGGTCACACTTGCAAAAGAATTTGATTTATTAGCTTTTAGAATAATTTTCTTTTGCATAATTTGATGTCTCTTAACTAGTTAATCTTCAATTTCTCATTTTCTGTTTCTATGCTATTTTTGCAATTGCCAATTTTCCCTTACCTAGGCATATACACCTGATAGACATTCTCATATGAAATGTATATCAGGGACATTTTTTTTATAAATGGCGGGCCTGGGTTCGTTTGGCATTTGAGGGACCTTTTTTTTTTTTAAAAAAGTTGGGCCGAGCTCGGTCCAACTGGATCGACCCGGCCCAGATTATAATAATATACTCCCTCCATCTTGGAAGAGCCTAGAAGGCTCCCACATTTTTCGCTGCCTTCACACATTTTAGGGTTAGGGTGGCGGCGTGGACAACTCCTCTACCATGCACCACCCCACTTGTCCCATTGCCACCAATGTCGTCACCCTCCCCCCCCCCCCCCCCCCTCCCCCTCCCGGTAAGTTTGTTTCTTTTTGTTTATATATATTGCTCCCTTTTTCTTTGGATAGTCGTGTTCGTCATTTGACCATTGATCTCCTCATCCATGGATGAGATCTTGGCCGTAGAACCTTTATCCCACAATGGTATTTCACCTTGTTGACAAATTTGGTGTTTCTATAAATAGAACCCCTAGTTTCAATGCAAGAGGTCGGCAAAATAGAGATAAAAAAATAGTTGTATAAACTAAAGCCTTGAAAGTATTAGCCTTGAAATAATTGAAGTTTTCTCAAAAGTTCTTAAGGTTCTTCGTTTATTCAAAAATCTAGTGTTCTAAAAATTTGTGTGTTTTGTCATTTTGGCATTTATGGGGTTGAGTTTGGAGAAGGGTCATCCAAGTTCAAATTTGGGTCTTGGCTGTGTCAACAAAAGGTAATATTCTCTCTTGTTGTTTCCTTTTTTTTAGTCTTAGTCTTTTAAATGCCTGTTCTAGTTATTTTCAAGAGTTTGTGGCTGTGTTAGTTAGTGTTGATCATACTATGGTTACCTGTGTTTAGATATTAGTATTTAGTTATTTAGATAGTAATATTGTTGTTTCTTATCTATTGTGTGTTAATATGCTTACTGTTTAGCCTAAGTTTCATGTAGGCATTAGTGACATTTGGTCAGGCCTAGATTCATTATATGACCTGAATTTGCTATTCTTATTTTCCTTTGTGGCTAGGTGAATTCTGATGAAAATGGACCAGTTTAGTATACTTGCCTTCTTAAAACTAGTTCAAATAGGATTTATGTTAAGTTTAGCTAAGATAATAACTTAATGGTATCTATCATGGATATTTGTTTGGTCCTGCTTGTGCTTACAAGATTGGGGTCTGGAATATTGATATAGGTTCATGTCATAAAATGTGGAATATTCACTATGTTTTACTTCTAATCACTAAACTCTTTAAATTTAGTGGCTAACAATTGGAGTAGTTTGTTGTTACAGTCTATCTTGTTTAGCAACTAGCCCCTGGGAACTGATTCTTTTGTTGATTGGCTTATTCTGAAATCGTGTGTGTTAAGTCTAATTTGCTTGATTTATTACTTATGATGATACTCAGTATTTTGTTCATTTTGGTATAATTTGATTCACCTAAGGCCAGCTTTGGCTAGTTGAGATTGGTTCCTTGTTTGGTATAAGGGTTGTTCCCGTTTTTTTCTTTTGTTTTTTTTAAACTGTATTTAACACTTAGTATTTTCCTTTTCCATTTGAGTTTTATTGTTCATGCTGAAGCTCTGGCCCCTCCCTCTTGAATTTCTTGTTCATATTGAGTTGATTTTTAGGAATTGCCTTAGTATAGACCTATAGTTTGAATTGGATTGGTGTATTTCTAGTTAATAAATACTTCATTTTTTGTGTTGTTGTTGTTGTTGTTGTCTGTTGACCTCTCTTTCCCTAAAATGGTTTACTTGGAATTCACCTAAGTGTATGACTCATTCATGAATGGTTTGGCCTCTCGAAGTGGCCTGGAATGTTTTACTTATAAGAAAATATTGTTTTTTCCATCTAAACTTACTTCACCTAGGTATAAGATAAGAAAAAACTGAGGAAAAGAGCTTGGAAATGTAGATTGGATTCTATTTGTTACTGCATTTATTTATTTGATTGAACTGCATTTTGGTCAAGAGGTGAAGTGTCAAACCTGCTTTTGAATCATCATTTTACTAAGTATTGAGGAGTGTAATAATAGTTAGTCCAAGTCTAGTACTTAATCCTTTCTATTTGTCTAAACCATTGTGGTGCAAAGTGGTAATTGACTTTAAAAGGGGAAGATCTTTGCTAATCTGTGTCATAATCACTTATAGTAGGCATTTTTTTCTTAAAAGATTAAGCTGTGTGGGGTCTGTGTTACTTGTTTTGATGTTGTCCTGCTTTTCCTCTTCTAATTGTTTTCTCCTACCTTGTCTAAATCTGATAAAGCCCATCACTTGGTAGACAATAATTTAGTATGTTTTGAATTTGTAAGTAACTTAGAATTAAGGTGAGCTCTTAATTCACCTTGCTTGGCTTTCTTTTGTGTGATCACCTAACTAAATTAAATAATAGAGGTTAAGGAAATAGGCAGCTTGTGCCATGTCTGTTTTACTGTTTCTTCTTGTTTTCCCTTTATGTCCTTCCATTTAATCTGTACTTATAATATGATCATGTCTTGAGTCAAAAGTTTTGATTAAGTTTGAAGATAACAGAATCGGTCCTAGATGTTTGCTTTGAAACTGAATTTCCAAAAAGAGCTTGTTCTTTGAACTTATGTTTGGTTTACAGATCCTTTTGTGATGTCTGTATTTTATTGAACCTACACGTGAATCGATCTTTAAGCTACAAAACTGATTTCTTCAACTTTCCCTTCTCATAAATATCAATAAAGATAGATAAGTTTCAGTGTCCTAGGTTTCACGTAGACCATGATCTTTTTTTTTCTCTTTCTTTCTCTGAAAAGCTGCAAAATCCTGTAGAGTGTGATTTGGCTTTTGCTTGTTCTATGTCATGAAAGCCTTATATTCTTCCTTTCACACTTATGTGACTTTGTTGTCTTGAGAAACTAGCTAATTGAACTAAGGTTTCTTGTTGTTTTGTCTTGCCTGGAACTTGGTAAAGTCTCACGGATGTGTTTGTGTGTGCACCCTAGATTTGGAAACTATTTGGCCTCAGAAAACTGTGTGGTTGTCTCTGTATTTACTTTAATGCAATTCTATGCTTTGACTTGTGCTTTCTCCTACTTGTTCTTATTCTGAAATTTCTCTTTTGTTACACGGATTCATACTTTCAAACTGGAACCATTTTTATTTTGACACATTTTGTCTTTAAAAGCTTCTTCTTTTTTCAAACTGTCTGGGGGATTCCATGTTTACTTGGTATTGCAATTTGTATTCTTTTTTTTTTCTTTAAAACCTAGAGGCTAGGTTGTCTAGGATGAAGGTCCCCAAAGGCTATTTTTTTTTTTTTTTTTGGGAATGTGATAACACTTATTTGGATCCTCACTTAATCTTTTTTACTTGGAATATCCGTGCCTTACCTATAGGCCATGTTAGGGACAAAGAACCCCTGCATATCTCTTTCAAAGACATATGCACTACAAACTGATCAATTGAATTCTGTTTGCCTGCATTCCATTCACTTGAATTTTCTTTTCTTTACTGTATCACCTGGAGGATGTTGAGTTGAAATTCTAAATAAAGAATTTGACTGGATGTGTGTCCTGTGTCTAAGGTGATTCTAGCTTAACTTTGGCTTGTCCCAATCTGATGTTGGAGTGAGTATACTCCTTTAGAGAGGCCATGTCAACTTGAAATCCTGTTAATATCATAGGGAGATGCCCCTATAATTTTAGGCTCATACCTGTACCCCAACCTGCACTTTGTGAACCTGTGCATATGTGTTGACTGATGACACATTAGGAATCTGTTTTTGTACCATGGTTGATAGTATAATGTGAGACAGTCTCCTCTTAGAATAAGGGCTGTTAAGATAGCCAAGTGAAGCCTTTTTACCATTACCTTTGAGCTTCCCATTTGCACTCACCTTTCTTCAAGGTGGTCCTGGAATTTGTAAACTACTATTTGCTCTTCGAGTTAAAAATTGAGATGAATTGTACTTGGAGGTTGAGCCTTAACTGGGAGTATTGATACTAGCATTCTGCAGTTCAGGCCAGTGTTTTTTGCAAATTAGGCCTGGCCCAAGAGTATAAGCTATTACTGTTTATGTGTATTGAAAGGCTACTTCTCTTATTTAGCAAGCAGTATTCCTTGTAATTTTGAGTTACTTAAATTGATAGTTCCTTTTTTCTCTTAGCAGTAGCTATGTCATCATCATGACCATGCACATATTTGTAATTGTTCTTTTTAGCCATATACTTTTTTTGTGTAATAGATTGCCATGGTTGTATTTTGAGATAAGTTTGGTAATTCGGGGTTAGTCCTAGTCTCCTTGTTGTTGGCCATGCCTAGGGTTCTCAGAAAATCCTTGGAACTTGTGTGACATCGAGAATATGGGATTAGGACCTAGTCCCCATGCCATATCAAATCTCGAAATTAGACCAATATGTTAGTCTAGTACACAGAGGGGCAAGTATACACTTTTGTGTGATTTGTATCATTATGTGCTTGTATATATGTGTGCTTAATTATCATAGTCATAAGGACAGTTAAATATAAACTAACCGCTTTTCCTTTTCCTTTTCTTCCTTTACTTGCACGACCACTCGGGTCCAAACTAGCCCCTGTTGGGCCAAAGGACCAATAGGACTTCTCATTCGCATTAAGATCGAGTCTATGGTGAAAAAATGATAGTGAGGCGCGCAAAAGGCCCAGCCATAGGTGAAAGTGGCCACTAGGGGCTTGGTACGCCCCTAGCATAAATTTATTCCCATATGTGTATGATCTTATCTGTATGTATTTGTAAATGTATGCAACTTATATTATAGTGGAACTTATGGATTAGACGTCTTAGGGTAATGGTTCCTACGCCGTTCAGACGACCTAAGGTCCCCAATGGTTTCCAAAACCACAACAAATATCTATAACATTTTTTTTTCGCTAAGTTAAAATTGGGCACACAAGCTGTTTTATTTACCTAAATAAGTCCTAAATCAACTTTGCGTTTTCAAACTAAAAATGGCAAATGGATCCAGTGCTAGCGAGTTTTAAGCTATGGTAGAAAAAGGGGATTTCTGATAAACTCTTACCATTTTCTGGAAAAAGGAAATCAAACGCTCAACAAAGTTTTAAAGCCACAATTCAGTCTAGTACGTAAAAACTTTTGGGCCCAATTCCCATGAGACTTTATTAAATCAGATGGCATATACTCCCTTTATGTAAATTTTCCAGAAACATAGCGTTTTAAAATAAGACAAATAAATTTTACCGGAATTGGGCTTATGATCTTCAATTAAGTAAAAAAGAGGTTGTTTTTTCACCATGCCCTCTCTTTTTAAAAACAAACCCCTCATCCCCTTAATATATTTGGGTCAAATAAAGGCCAAAAGGTGAGTATATACAACCAGTATATACCACCTCTTAAAATAGGAAAACGTAAAAATCGTCATAATATAAGAATTCCGGATAAGACTGAACGTATTAAGACGGATCAACCCGTGACACAGTATGAGTATAAGCATGAATCATAACCACTTTCTTTATAAAACCCCCCCAAAAATATATATTCCTTAAATAACGGAAGACTATTTGTATTCGGACATTATAAATTCAAAACTACGATACCCTGTATATAAAGGGGATATGTTCAAACCTTTTTCCAAAAAAAAAAATGATATGCAAAACACAATCACAAAAAAAAATGACAGTTTCTTTAAAAGAATAAACACAAAATAGACAGATTAGGCAAATACTCATACTTTGAAATTCTAAGATCAACTATATAGTACAGATCCTTAATACTGGAGTGCGTAACACCTTCCCCAGGGGATCATTAGAACCCTTACCTAGAATTCTGGATTACAAAGGTTTTTTTACGGTATTTGAATAAACCCTTCAAAATTGATTTTCCTAATTTTCAAAAAATTAGGTGGCGACCCTTTTAAATAAAGTTTGAAAGAGCACCAACGAGTTCGTAGTAGCCTTTTATGCCCTGAACCGGCGTAAAACGTGAACCGCACCAATGACTCTGTTAAGAATGTGAAGCCTGGGTCATTAACATGTTGTTGGTTTTAGTATTAAAAATCTCAGAATATGTTTCTTTTAGATGGGTTGAAAGCATTTTAAACTTAATTCAGCATCTTTAAATCTGTGTTATTACTTTGTTGAATCTTGTAATGAATGTTTGAAGTTCTTTATTGATAAAACATGCTAGCTGTGTGTTGTGTAATCACTTCCTTTTTAAGTTTGAACCTCTCTAGGCTCCTTTGAGAACATTCTGTAAATTAGATGAGTGTAAACCCTTCCATAATGCTTGTTTAGACCTGTATGAATGATAGGATTGCCATATCTTACTAGTAAGATAACAAGAAAATGCCAAAGGAATATTTACATTACCAAATCCCATGTCTGCTGTCTGTTGTTAGTTATACTTATGCTCCAGAATGCTCATGTCTTTTAGCTAGGATACTGCATATTTGTGTCGCCCCCTGTATAACTGTTAAATAGGGATAAACATGAGTAGTGAAGCATGTATGAAGTATGGGGTATTAACATGTGAATCTGGGTATTGAAGGGTCTAAATTGAGAGAGGATGTCACTTAGTATGTGGACAATTATGTGTGACTTACCTAGGACCAAGGAAAAAGGGAATGCAACTTAGAGTTTCTGGCTAACTCAGTTTAATTCCTCTATTCTAGGTTGTTGGGACTCCCTCTTAAGAATCCATGTCCTGTGGGACCCTCTGGGTGTTTAAAAATAAGTGAAGTCTATGTATATCATGTATAATATTGGTGTTTGCCTTATATATTGTCCTCATCTTGATTCTGCTTGACTTTGCCTCAGACATTGAAAGTCTTAGCATGTTTTTTCTTGTTGTTTGCTCTTTGTATAATTGATTTCTTTATGGAATATAGAGGGATATACCTAGATATACAAAGTATATCCAATTCTATATACATCCAAGTGTATAGAAGTTGATATGTTTAGTGTATATGGGGTATATCACTTGTGTAAATTTACTAGTCTAAACTGCTGTTGAGTCTATTTAATATTTGGGCCTGTGTCTTCCCTTTTAGTTGTTGGGCCTCTGCTATATGCTAAGTGTGACTTATGTTGGGCCTAGTATGTCTAGTTCTGATAAATAGCCTATTTGGGCCTTGGATTTCCCAACACTTTCATTTGATTAGGGCTTGAATTTCTACCCAAAGTGTTTTACTTTACTTTATTATGTGTTTGCTTGGTTTGTGTACTTAGTTTTTCTTTCTAAATTGTGAGATTATATGTGATTTAGTGTAAATGCTTAGATAGATACTAATCCTTATCTCATTCATCTTCCATGTGATTTAATCCGGGCCACTTGGGCGACCTCCTTGCATAAAACCTGTTGGGCAAGAGGTCGAACCATCTTATTTGATCGAGTCCGTTATGAGAAAATGAAAGGGAAGAAATCATTGATACTTTGAAGGCCCAATCAGGGGTGAAAATGGTGAAGGCCCAGTTATGGGTGAAAATAGCCAACTAGTGGGCTTAGGTAGGCCCAGCAACCTAACTTTAGTACTTTATTTTTCTCAAATTCATGTGTATATGTAAGTTGTAAATACTTGAGATTATTTAAACCCTTATGTATGTTATAACTTAGGAAAACGTAGTACTTTAGGCAACTCGCCTCAAAACTCTTTTCCTAACTTAGCTAATTTTAAGATGTTAAACTGGATGCTTAATGGGATTATGGCTAACTTAAAATTGGTTCGGCTTTTGGAAAATGATGTCAAATAATTCCCAAATGATTAAATAACCATTTTGGACCTTTCGCCCTTAGTTAAAAATCTGGTAAATTTTGTTGATAGGCCTTAAGTCCATAATAAATATTAGGAACTGCTTAATGATTTTCTTTAAAAACTCAAACTGAGTTGGAAACAAGTTAACTTCAAAACTGCATTTTTTTGTAACACCAAAAGAACAATTTCTGGACTTGGGTTGAAAGAAATGCACAAATCTGGACACTTTCAGAGGCTAAAAAATGGAACTGATTCTGGACTTGTGAAACTTGAATAAATTGAGACTGATTTGGACCTGGAAGCCCAGAACCTGTATGGACTGAAAAACTAAAAGAAAACCTATTTGGGCCAGTTCTAAGATGAGATGGAATTTGGACTTGGAATATGGATTGACCTTGTGGGTGGAATAAAGTGAAATTGGACTTCAATAAAAATACTTGCATTTTTGTATATATATATATATATATATATATATATATATATATATATATATATATATATATATATATATATATATATATATATATGTATGTATAAAAGAAAGATAGACTCCATATTTCCTGTATATATGTATAATAAAAACCATAAGTACTAAACTCATTTTATTAGAGCTAAAATAGTAGCGACTCTACTCGGGAGACATCCCGGGTGTGTCTTAGTCCGGAAATAAAGTGAGTTGAACACTTATGTGGATTTTTGAACCCTAAAACCCCCTTTTTCTAAGGGGACATTTTGCCAAATTTTTCTTGAGTTTATGATAAAGAAATGAATGACATTTTGCGGAAAACTTAGACACATTTAAGCAAAGAATACAATAATCACAAATTGAAGCTCGTAGGTCAATCGTATTCTACGGATGATTAATACTAGGGTGCTTAAAACCTTCCCTAGGGGATTACCAGAATCCTTACCTCGAACTCTGGTCCAAAAAGGATTTTTTCTCGCTTGATAAATCCTTTTAAACCTGATTTTCCTAGTTTTCCTCCAATAAATTAGGTGGTGACTCTAAAATACTAAAATCCAATTAGATTACCAACAACCTCTTAGTAGCTTTTATGCTTTCACCCGCGTAAAAGTGAACCGTAGCAATCGTAGCTCAAGCCTGTTGCCTTGCAGGTAGCTCTTGTGGACTAGTCTATCATTACTGCCATTTTGCACTCTATCTCTTTATTGCACCTGTCTTGTTCGACTCTCCAAGCCTTTTTCATCTCCTCATAATGGGCAAGATCCTAATGATCTAGGGAAAAGGTACTTGATGTGATAGGGGTATGGAAAGAATCTGTTAGGTGTACGAGGTGGCTTTTGGATGTGTGGGTGAATTTTGCGGTTGGTAGAGAATGGTGCTTGGGCGTATAGTGGAGCTAGGGTGAGTGGGTTGTGCCGTCTGATATGGCGGCACGGAATGGGTAGTTCCTGGGACTTAAAAAATGTTAAGAGGCGGAGTGTGGTAGGATGTTCCAATGTGGGTTAGTTCAGTAGGGTAAGTAGGGCAATGGTCTGGTGGTGGTGAGCTCAGAGATAGAAAAGGAGGAGGAGGCCTTCTTGCCTTAGCAGGTGTTTATTTGGGCATTTCAGCTCGCGCGACCTTTTCTTGCAGGCTAGCGACTTTCTCAAGCAACATGTTGGTAATGTCCTTGGAGGGCGAGGTCCTTTTGGATTAGGTAGGGGTGAGTCCCTGATGACGAGTTCATTTCGATTATGCTCATCTGCAGAAGCATCAACTATTTTGTCTTGTTCGGAAAGGGATGCTACTGCAGCTTTTGGTCTAGTGAAGTATGCCAGTTTGAAACAACACGGATCAACCCTTTCTATAAGAGAAAAACAACTCAAAGGCAAGCAACGTTAGTACGATATGCAATAATAGGAAAGAAAGATATCGCACGTAATTGGCATATAAGTACATAGAGCACACAAAATTCATGTATTTGATTTAAACGATGATTGATCCTCTATTCCAAGGTCTCGGGTATTTTGGATTTCTTGAGTTGTTTTGTGGATCTTTGTTTGGAAGTCTAGGGTTGGCTTGCTTTGCGCTGTCTCTTTGTTTCTTTAAGGCAAGAAAAGGGGAATATATTGTCACGACCTATTTTGCCTAAGCCGCGTGGGCGCTTACCTTCCCTCCTCGGTAAGTGAACCCTCAACCCAACAATGATGAAATGCATAAAAGAATGAAATTAAGCAACGGAATAGAAATAAATACGTAAGTCTCACGATATGTGTGTGTGTGTGTATATATATATATATATATATATATATATATATATATATATATATATATATATATATATATAAGTAGTAGAATAGTGCGGAATGATAATAACACCCCCAGGGTCTAGTCTAAATAACACAAGAACATCTAAATAGGGTAATAATACACGTATAGAATACTAAAACATAAGTGTCTATGTCTCTGAATAGAATAGGACATAAAGATAGAGAAGTCTTCAAGGCAGCTAACGGCCATGCTGACCCTGGAGACTCGAAGAAAAAGCTGAAGTGATTATCAGGCACGCGTCACAGAAGTGGATCCAACCTGATACTCTGCATTCATAAAAGAATGCAGCAAGTGCAGGTCAATACAATCAACAGTACTGGTAGGCATCATCGGCCGACTAAGCATAGCTAACACAACTCAGACAATAAGGCAGATAATCAGATAAACCAACAAGTATAAGTCAATGTAATCAAATCCAAGTATCCGTCATCGCCTATGTAAAGCATCTAATCCCAAATGTGCCAAGCCTCGAAATTCCCAACGGAGGTCTTGTTGACTGAGTCAACCCCCGATACCTAAATTTCAATTTCCCAACCCAAGTCTCAAAATGCATCCGAGTGCATTGGGAACCAAACCAAATACACACACGAGTTCTAAACGAACCTCCAGACCTCTTGGAATCGATGAAATTTTGAGAAAGGTCCGTTTACCCAAAAGTCAACTTTGAGTCAGCCGTTTTTCACTTTAAGCCTATTTTTTATAAAAGTTGCCAGAATCCAGTCTAGACACCTCGAAAAGCATGCCAACGGTCCCCTCGGGTTAAAAATGAGCTAATCTATGCTCAAAAAGAGAAAAAATACCGAAAAGCCTATAACGACTAAACTGGTCGTTACATATATATATTTTATATAATATAAGGACTGAGTCTTACATAGACTTCTTACGTATCCCTCCGCAAAAAATCAAGCCTTTCCGTAGTTCAGATTAATGTAATATAACGCTCCTAACTTAATACTAGCCCAAAAACTTCCAAGACCAGCCCAATATGAGCTTCCTACATATCCCTCCTTAGGAAATTAGGTCGGACGTAGTTTCTTTTACATATAAACAGGGGGGGACAAATATTTAAATACACAAATAAATATCCCCTAAACCTACCCAAAAGATGACCTCTCTTTGAGATAGGAATGGGTTGTTTGTCCTTACAACCACGCGTTTGGCTGAAAGCCTTATTTTTAAATAATGGGGTGGGAGCACTATCCAAATTTCTCCCGTGTGGGCTAAGTGTTCCAACTCAAACTTGAAGGCATCACAATCTTCAATGTCATGCCCAGGAACCCCAAAATGAAACAAGAAATATCTTTCTTTGGCTCGTCCCAAAAGATGAGGCTTCCATGCAGCCTTGATTGGGCGGACCTTTCCAGTGCTTGCTAATTTTTAAAATATACTCTCGTATGAGTCCTTAAAGATAGTGAAATCATAGCGCCAGACATGGGTGTCCAAAGCGATTCCTTCACTTGGGCTGACTATGTCATGAACAAGCAATGATTGGGGTCCCCATAGTTAGTGAATCATCTTATCATCAATCAACCTTATGATCCTCCTTCTGCAGGCCATGCATTCATCCGCAGTGTGGCCGTGTTGGTTCTTGTGAAACGGGCACCTTTTGTGTGCATAAATTGGAGGGCAGGGTGATAACCTCTCGTGGCAAACACATGTGGCCCCTACACTTTTTCAGCTTCTCAATGATCTTCTCGCATCACACCTGTTTTGGTATGACATGATAAGGGAAAGCAAGGGCTTTGAGGGTGATTTCCCACCAAGAGGGTGATGGAGGACGGGTGAACTCTTGTGGTATCTTATAGTTATCCAACTAGGTCGCAGAGGTGGCCTCTTTGGATAGCTAGGTTGGTCCCTGTGAGTCGGATTCTTCTTCATAATCCTCAGATTCTTGCCCATTTAGTAGAGGTTTGTATCCTTGTATCATTCCTTTTACCATGTCTGAGAAGCTGTCTTGGTAATGACTCCGGGCTCCTTCGGCGAACTTCTGGCCAAGTCCAAAATCTTGTCGGCCTCTTTGATTTTTGCCTTGACCATCTAGATTTTTACTTCTAGCTCACGAATCTTCTTTCGGAATGATTCTTTGCTTTTCTCTCTAATGACATCATGTTCTTGAGTTTTCATAGCGTCGAGTCAACCTTTAGGAAGAGTGCCAATGGTTAGTTTTGATGAATGGGTTCTCGGGTCATTTGGTTTTTTTCTTTTTCTTTTGGGGTAGTGATTGGAACATAGGATCAATAAATCATTCAAATGAAACACATGAAGCACTAAAATAGATATCCACATATTAAAATAATTAGTAAGTGCAAATATACTACTCGCGTTCTTAAACCTTTTTGAACCAAGGTTTTCTAATCGTTTGAAACATAATTGTGCCATTTGTATTAATACATTACCCTATAAATTGTAGTTTTATTAATAATATTTTTCCCTTAGGGATTACAAAAGATCATAAAGCATAAAGTAAAATCAGGAAAAGTGTCCTGCAGTGGATGATGACGAAGCTCTCTCGATCCTTGCATTCTTTGGCACTTCAAAGGGCGGTCTGAATTCGGAGATGAGTCGACGACAACATGGCATCCATCAAGAACCCCTTTTTCTGTGAAGGGTACTGGTGCAGTGTCTTCTATTTCCTTCTTAATCCGATCATCCAACTCTAATAGGCAGTTATGTGTGAAGTATAACTCTTGTGTCAAGCTAGCTATGATGGCTTGATCATACTCGATCTTTACCAAATATTTGGCATCCTGTCATCGGCTCTCTTTTGGATCAAGCAGGCCTTGATTTTGTCCTTTGAGGACTTGTCGTGGATGCAATGATAAAGGATAGGACTAGGGGCAAGAGTGACTTGTAGATGAGCCCTCTAATATTTGTAGTCTTCATCACACCCGGGGTTGAACCTATATTGAGCTAAGGTATTTGGACCCCAAATGATGCGACCATTCCATTCTCGGACAATGTGTCCACCTTGTTGAATCTTGTTTTCCTCGTAGTCGATTATGAGCTCGCCCATGTTTCCTACTTAGGTATGATCTGAGTCCTACAAACTGCATCAAGACTCGAGCAGGCACATAAAGGTGGATCCCTTATATTCCCATAAGTGGCATGAATGGACACTTTCACCTCTTGACAACAACGGAATCCATTGTATGCTACCCTCTTTAAGCCTAGAGAAGATGAAATCCTAACTTTGCGTAGTTTGTTGCTCGATGTTTGGATTATGGGCATAAAGGTCATCTTTTCCCGTTTGCCTACTCAAATATTGGGTACCCTCGTCCTTACTTAAATGCTTAATGATCCACCATTGAAGTAGTAGGTTACACCCTTGGAAAAAATAATTGTAGTGGTTTCAGCATATGCTAAGGCTCGGTACATATCGGCAAGGATAATAGGGTTAGGTCAAAGTGTTTGGTTTCTCCATTTGTGGTTATGCTATGAAAGATAGCATGGGTGATTGAAATGATTCGGGTATCTATGGGTTGGTTCCTATCCTTCGGGAATACCATAAGTCCTACCAAGTAGATGGCGAAGGCCAAATGTCGGGTACCTTCCCATTCGACAAAAGACTTGAATTCTGTGGGATGTTTCAGAAATCCCTTTTGATGTCCCAAACCGTTTGTGTAATTTACTAAAGGCTACGGTTGGATCAAATATCCAATTGGCATGGGATAAGGATAGCATTTTTAGGATTTGGTTTTGGGTAGGCTTATGTGGAATAAGGAAATTTTGGTCGGGTTTCTTTCTTCTCCTTAGACTAGTCCCGATGTTGTCTATCACATCCCGAAGCTCCTCCAAAGTTGGGGTCAGTTCTATGTTATCCCCAAATCTAAAAACCATCCTATCTCGCTCTCAATAACCGGTGATTATCTCAATTAGCTATCTACACCCGACCATGACCAATAATGAGGGAAAATTTCCTAGACACTTGGTGACCTTCCTTTGTTCCTCAGTATTTATCTAACCCCACCATATCTTCAACATGTCGGGTGCCTCGAGAACCATGTCAAACTTCAAATTGGTATGCATCTACAAAACAAAACATGGTCAATTTCCCACCCTCATGGACAATGGTTTAGCACATAGGCACACAAAATATTTCTAATTAGCACACAATGGGATGCGGTGTCTTTCGGGTCATAGACCGTCTTCACACAAGGTAGTCTTCTTAACGGGTTTTAGATACATCTCAAATATCCAAATCCCGTCTAGGTAACCATGCACTAGTCAGTTGGGATTTGACTTATCTCTATCCTAATCAATGCTAGAGTGGGCTTTTCAAATTGACAGGGACCCGAGCGGACTACTCGGGGTGAACCGTCGTCGGCTTTTGGACTACGGCATACCAACTTTGCGTTCAACTTGTTCCAAAGAAAAGGTTTTTTGAGTTTTTTAGTGAAGGCTAGACCGCGAACCCGCCTGTTCCCTTTGAAATCATGTGTTTTGGTAGTAGTGGCAGAGTTTATGATATGAATACATGACAATTTATAGTTGCAAGAAAGTAAACAAGTAAGAAAATATTCACAATTAAATCACATTAAATTGAAACCCTTATGGTTAGAACCAAGAAAATCCCCAGCAGAGTCGTCATCTGTTACGGTTCACTTTTACGCGAGTGCATAAAAGCTACTAAGAAGTTGTGGACTCTATTTGGATTTTATTATTTTTAGAATCGCCACCTGATTTTATAAAGGAAATTTAAAAAATCAAGTTAAAAAGGTTTAGTCAAACAAGAGGTAAATCCTTTTAAAACCAAAGTTCAAAGTAAGGGTTCTGGTTATGCCCTAGGGAAGGTTTTAAACACCCTATTATTAAGGATCCGTAGAATACGGTTGATCTACGAGCTTCAATGTGTGATTAATTGTGATTATTTGCTAAAATGCTTCTTTCTTGCAAAAACTGTCATGTTAATATTATAAACTCCTTTTTTTGGGAAAAATTCCTTTGAGGACAAAGTTGGTTTTTGGGGAAAATATTTATAAGAGTTAAAATCATCTCATTTTTGGACCAAAACACACTTAATATTTTATCTTACATAGAGTCTTTACTATCTTGGTCCAGTGTTATGATTTGTCCTTATAAGTTTATATTTACATAGGAAGAATGGAGTATATCTCCTTTGTAAAAGTAGTATAGGTTTTTATGAGCATAAATAAAAAGGCAACTGTCACGACCCGACTAGGGGTCGTGACGGGTACCCGGGGCTAACCACTGAGCACCACTCATTCTATTACTCTCATACTCATTAAGCTTTCTTTTATCGAATTCATACTCAAATCATAAAAAAAATCATTCTTCGTTTGGAAACATAAATACTTTTATATACATAAGCCCTTCGGCTATCAAAATAATAATATAGATACACTACTAACATCGTGAGACCATACTATCCACACATGCGTATCTACGAGCCTCTACTAGAGTGCTAGACATAGGGACGGGACATGACCCCATCGTGCCCAAAATATACATATACATATATATATATATATATATATATATATATATATATATATATATATATCAAAAGCAGCTCCGGAACAATGGTGTGCTCTCAAGTCAGCTAACAGATCCTATGAGTCTAAATCACCTCCCTGTCTACCTGTGGGCATGAACACAGCGTCCAAAGAAAACGGACATCAGTACGAACATTGTACTGAGTATGTAAGACAAGAATGAAATGAACATAATAAAAGTATCATAAGTCATAGGAGGAAGATATAACCTACATGAGTTTTATAGGTGAATACATTTCATACATATGTTGTATATTTATATAGTCATAGTACATGTATCATCAGAGCGCATATATCATCGCATCATCATCATTATCGTTAACCCACATCCGGGTAACCGTCATATGCCGCCCACTAGTGGTGATCATGCCCGGCCCTCTAGGCTCGGTGTAAACATAGCAGCCCGCCTTAGCGGTGACATGCCCGGCCATTTAGGCACGGTGGAATCGTATGCTTCCTACTTTAGCGGTGACATGCCCGGCCAACTAGCCGCGGTGGAATCATATCGTTATATGTTCAATCATGAACTTAACATTTTCATACATTGCATAGGTATGTCATAAACTTACATTATTGTACATCTCATAGACATATCATGACTTAGCATCGTTATACATTTATCATCAAAACACACATTGGAATTTGAAGGCAACTATGGCTATGTCGGGGTGACATAAGATCGTGAACCCCCAATTATATTATGGAGTCATCATCAACATCATATCTCACCTTGAAGGAACTAACAATTTAAGGTGAGTGTATTCAAAGAAAAGCATCAATGTAACCATACTTAGAATCATTAGATTCACGGACCTCTTACTTTACTCTAGGATTCTTTATACTTAACTCATCATCATCATTATCTTGCTCGTCGTATCTCTTTTCTTTACCTCATACATATATAGCTCACTACAATCATGGACTTATAGTTCCTTTGTTCAGGAAGATTATGGAAATCTAGAAGATTCGTGTCATAGGAGTCATGCCATAGAAAGCAGGGACCAGCCGTACATACCTCTTTCATTTAATAGTTTTATCGCTTGATCTTTCCCTTTCGATGCTCGCGTTTCTACTTTCAAGAGGATTCACATCAACATTAGTTAATCTATTACAAGAACGTGTTACTATTTCTAGGGAAAATTAGGCAGCATTTCCTTTGTTTCTACTACTTTCTCCATAACATATTTCAACTCCCAAACAACCATAACAACATTTACAATATAATAGGCAACAATCATCATTCGTCTACATTATCTGCATTTCGTAATTTCACTCCAATTTCTCCATAATTGTGGTTATAGTTCACTACCGCATTTTCTCACATATAATACTTAATCCATGTTCTAAATGTAACTTATAGCGTACTTATAATCACAACATACCAATATTCATAATTCACCCCAAACTACTACTCAACAATGACACTATTCACACATTCATGACCCATTTTCTATATCTTTCTACAATCCAAGTGTTTTTAACTTTCAACACCTTAAACATCATGGAATTATCATAAAAATATCCTTAGATAATGGAAGAACAAGCCTTGAGTGGGAATTCTCTTCTTGCACAAAAACCCTAGCTCACTTCCCTTGGGATTTCTTGGCTTAGATGAATTTTGATAGGTTTTCTACACTTGATTTTGTGGATTTGATGAAGTTGATCAGGGATTTCTCTTGGTTTCTTGTGGATGATTAATGTAGAGAGTTCTAGAGGATTCTTGAGGTGTGGAGAGTGGAAAATAAAATGAATTAAAGAGAGAGAGAGAGGGGGTCGTTATATTAACTTAAAAATCTGTCCCGACCGGAACATACGGACCAACATACGGTCTGTACATTTTATACGGGCCGTATGTTTGGTCCAGTAAGGACCCTTATTCTGGGCAAGACATACGGCTGGACATACGGTCCGTATGTTTTATACGGCCAGTATGTTTGGCCGTATAATGCCCAACTCTACGAAACTCGTTCTCGTCGACTCGTTTGATCTCCAATCCTTACAGAACCTTCTTAACACTTGATGAACACCTCAATACCAATCTAGGAAACATTATCACTCTTCTCCAAGACATCATTATGCCATCATTAACTTGTCGCTCATAATTCTTACCCGACACGCAACATATCCTTTGCTCTCCTTGACAACCTTCTTCCCTTACGTCAAATGTCTTTGAATCTCGATTAGGATCATCAAATGCTATTTTTTACTTATCACAACATCGTATACATCGTGCCCTTCACTTGTTTATTCACTGCACGTTAACGGGAAATTTTCCAATGTGTAACAGCAACTTTACTTATTTTTATTCCATTTCAACTCATTTAGTTAACTATATTCCAATACCAAAGCCATCTCATTCTCAAACTAAAGTCCCAGTGAGTTTCCTTTTATTTCTATGCCATAAGGTTTGGGCTTTTGTCCCAAAAGATTTAAAATTACCTTAAGTCAATATAAGTTAAAAAGTCCAATTTCATTTGCATCTTTCAAAAATCTGTTTTGTTTCAATTTGTTCAAAAAAAGTGTTACACCTCGGAAAATTTTCCGTTGATGCACAAGTGAATATACTAGTGAAGAGCTCGAGTATACGGTATTTCAATAAGTAAGAAATGGCATTCGATGACCCTAGTTAAGATTTCAAAGATGTTCGAGATAGGGGAATAAAGTTTGCCAAGAGAAGGCAAGGCACACGATAGGTATCGAAAAGGAATTACGAGTAACGAGTTAACGAGAATTTAATAATTCTTTGGAGAGGAGTTATAACGTCTCTTATATTGTTAATGAGGTGATAGACAAGTGCTAAGAAGGTTCTACAAGGATTAGAGATCGAACGAAACGACGGAAACCATTTCAGAGAAATGGAGTTATACGACCACTTATAAGGTCCGTATAAGGTGTCCGTATAACTCCCAGCAGGGAGTTGGTTTGCTGGTTCATGAACCACGACCACTTATACGGACCGTACAATAATATACGGACCGTATAAGTGTCCGTGGAAGTCCCGACGGGCTTATTTTTAGTGTTTGTATAAATAGATGCCTTGGGTTCTTTTAATTCATTTTTCATATTATACAAGTGTTGAGAGCTTAAAAAACCCTCCTCTAAGCATATTCCACTCAAGTTCAAGAGGACACAAAGATCAAAGACTAGAGTCAAGTGTTTATGTGTTAGAAATCTTCCAAGGGTTAGAGGGCCACAAGAAATTCCATTGGAGGAGAACTAGGGTTTGGTTCAAGTGAAGTATTTCCACTCAAGATTCATCCCACACCATCTAAAGTAAGTTTTATGGTATTTCCATGTTATTTAAGGTGTTTTAATGTTAAAACACCTGGATTGTAAAAGGATATAGAAAATGGGTCTTGAATGTGAGAATAGAGATGTTTATGAGTAGTAGCTTGGGTTGAGTAATGATTCTTGATATGTTAGGATTATAATCATGTTATGTTTTCCATTAGGAACATGGGATAGACGTTATGGATGAGTAGATATAATAGTGTGCTATGACCATGAATATGGGTAGTTGGAAGTGAATTGAGAGATATGGATAATGTAGTTAAATAAAGACCATTATTATGATGTTGTGAATGCATTATTGATATTTGGGAGTTGATTTACGATGTGGAGGAATGTCGTATAAATAAAGGAGATGCCATCCAATTGTCTCTAGCCTTAATCATGTATGCTAACTATCCGTTTTCTAATGATAGTATAACTCTAATGAAGGTAGAAACGTGAGCATTGGAGGAGAACGTGCAAGTGATAGAATAGTTGAACGGAAAGGTATGTAAGGCTATCCCTTCTTTCTTAAGGCATGGTTCTTTGGCCAAATATCTATCCTTCTATGAGCCTATCATGCTCTCCAAATGATTCTATCTCCAAAAAGCTAAAAAGCCTATAATTCTTGATATGCATTACGATGGTATTAAATTCCTCATATGACGAATAATCCTATAAGGATAGACGTAATGGACGACGATAATAGCGATAACGATAATGATGACGATGATAGTAGTGATAATGCTAAAGATGCCTATGAGTTTATATGTATGTGTGCCTATGTATGGATATTATAAAACCCCGAGCTTATATGGCCGGGTAGAATATATGGATGTATGTATATATGTATATGACGATGCGCGCGCACCACTCCAGTTGGGTACGGATGACACTGAGCCTATGTAGGGCCAGGTATGTGTAACACTGAGCCTTGGTTGGCCAGGTATGTATGATCACCGAGCCTAACCATGACCGGCTACGTGAAACACCAAATCTTTGTGGTCGGGTATGCTATGTAAATGATACGTATATGATATGGATATGTATAGGATATGGATATGTATATGATATAGATATGAGTATGAATACGGACATGATACAAATACTAATAAGAATATGTTTATGAATACGGATATAGATACGGATGTATGTACACAATCACGCACTAGAAATGAAAAGTCCCTATGAAAGGCAAGTAAGTGCTTATGATGATGATACTACTATTTCCCACCTTATGATATTTCTTATGTTGCTTATCATGCTTCTATATTGATATTGATCATGCTTTACATACTCAGTACATTCTTCGTACTGACGTCTTTTTGTTTGTGGACGCTGCGTCATGCCCGCAGGTGGCCGGGGAGACAGGCTTGATCCATAGCTATATTTCTCAAGGACTACATAGCGGAGCTCCATCTCATTCGGAGCTTTAGCTTTTGGTACTTGTTATTTTGTGTACACATTTATGGGCATAGCGGGGTCCTGTCCCGCCTATATGATATGACATACTCTCTTTAGAGGCTCGTAGACATGTGTATATGGTTAGATGTCATTTTGTTAGCCTCGTCGGCTTATGTACATTGCTATGGGCATTGCTATTAATGGTGATATGTATATACGTATTGTTGCCCAATGGAAATGGTATGATTTAATATGTGGCTCACCTAGATGTAAATGTAAAGGTATGTTAAGAGGTGCCCGAGTGGGCTAGCACCGGGTGCCCGTCGTGGCCCTCCGGTTGGGTCGACACAAAAGTGGTATCAGAGCAGTTCTCTCCTAGGGTGTGTCTAGGAGCCGTGTCCAGTAGAGTCTTGGTTATGGGTGTGTTGTGCGCCACACTTAAAAACAAGAGGTTGCGGGCATTTTAGGAATGAATGACCTTCTTTCTTCATAACATCGTGCGATAGAGCTATGATATGAGAACTTCCTTCTCCTTAACCGCGTGTATTATGTATTTCAGAAATGTCTGTAAAGAGAAAGGCTACGGCAGCCCAAAAAGGCAAGGCAGTGGCAGAAAACAGGCTGAAAGAGCACTGCCAACAGTTGTAGAGGAAAGTGAGTCCTAGAATGCGGCTCAATCTCAGTCCTCCCAGACAGTGCCTATTTCTGAGAAGCGTGAGGGAGCCTCAGCTCCAGCTCCAGCACCTCCGGCTCCTCCACCAGATGCTTCAGGCCAAGTTGTAAAAGAGGCCATTCATTTGCTTACTCAATTAGTTGCTGCCCAAACTCAAGTGGCAAAGTACAGGGCAAGGTGATAGGGCTGTTAGTGCAAAGACCCGTGACTTTATTAGCTTAAACCCTCCGGAGTTCTTTGAATCAAAGCCGGATGAGGACCCTCAGAATTTTATTGATGGAATGTTAAGGACGCTTCGCTTGATACATGCTTCGGACACTGAATCGGTGGAGTTAGCGTCCTATAGATTGAGAGATGTTGCGGTTCATTGGTACACGGTTTGGATGGCTTCATGGGGAGCCAATGCGCCTCCCCTGGTATGGCAAGAGTTTATTGATGCTTTCCTCCGACATTATTTTCCTCCAGAAGTTCGGTGAGCTAGAGCCGATAAGTTCTTGAATTTGAGGCAAGGAAATATGAGTGCTCTAGAATATAGTCTTCGCTTCGATTCTTTGGCTAGGTATGCTTTGGCCGTGGTAGCGGATATGGGTGACTGGGAACACCAATTTGTGAAGGGCCTAGGGCTACATTTGTTGGATAGGTGCTTGACTGTGTCCCTTCAGGACAATATGGACATTTCACGCATTCAGGCCCATGCTCAGAATTTAGAAGAAAGCCTACAACAACAAAGAAGTTAGCGTGAGCATGACAGGGGACATAGCAAGAGGGCTAGATCTTCGGGTCCGATGAGTGAGTTTAGAGATGGGCACAGACAGCAGTTTTCTAGGCATTCAGGCCTTTTTATGACTAGCGCACCTCCACAGTTTTCAGGCCAGAGATTCGATAGATCTACTCGTTCCGGGCCGAGTCAGAGTTTTTCGGGGTCCCAGTTCAGAGGTGATTCGGGTCAGGCGAGGCCGCCCATACCACGATGCTCCCAGTGTGGGAAGTTACATTGGCGCCAGTCCCAATCGGGTTCAGAGGTTTGCTATTCATGTGGCCAACCAGGACATATTATGCGTGATTACCCCTCAGTTGGTGGTAGAGGTAGGACCCAGCCTTCAAGGTCGGTAGCCGGATCTTTATCGTCTGTACGCCCTATGGGGCCAGGTTCACATGCACTAGTTGGCCATGGTAGAGGCAGAGGGAGAGTCCCCAGTTCTAGCGGTCCTCAGCACCGTATTTATACTTTGGCTGGACGCCAAGATCTTGAATCTTCCCCTGATGTGGTCACAGGTATACTATCGGTATTTTCTCATGATATATATGCTTTGATAGATTCGGGCTCCACGTTGTCATATGTTACTCCGTATATTGCGGGTCGGTTTAGAGTCGAACCGGAGTCGATCAAACCTTTTGAGGTGTCTACACCCGTTGGTGAATCGGTAATAGCTAGCCGAGTATATAGAAACTATAGAGTTGTGGTTTGTGACCGTCGTACTATGATTGACTTGCATGAGTTAAAAATGGTAGACTTTGATGTTATTATGGTCATGGATTGGTTGGCTTCTTGCTATGCCAATGTTGATTGTAGAATGAAAATGGTTCGTTTCCAATTTCCGGGAGAACTAGTTTTAGAATGGAAAGGGAATACTATGTCATCAAAAGGTAGGTTTATTTCCTATCTAAAGGCAAGGAAAATGATCACAAAAGGATGTATCTATCATCTAGTTTAGGTTCAAGATGTAGAAGCTGAATCGCCAGCTCTTCAATCTGTCCCCATGGTGAATGAATTTCTGGATGTGTTCCCAGAAGAGCTTCCAGGCCTTCCTCCTAAGCGAGAGATTGAGTTTGCTATTGTTGTGTTGCCAGACACTAAGCCTATATCTATTCCTCCTTATAGAATGGCACCCGCAGAATTGAAAGAATTGAAGGAGCAATTGAAAGACCTGCTTGAGAAAGGCTTTATTAGGCCTAGTTCATCCCCGTGGGGAGCACCCGTATTGTTTGTCCGAAAGAAAGATGGCTCCTTGAGAATGTGCATTGACTATCGGCAATTGAATAAGGTGATGATTAAGAACATATATCCTCTTCCGAGGATTGATGACTTATTTGATCAATTACAAGGTGCCAAATGGTTTTTAAAGATAGATTTGAGGTCCGGGTATCATCAAGTGAGAGTTAGGGAGAAAGATATCCCTAAGACAGCCTTCAGAACAAGATATGGTTATTTTGAGTTCCGGGTGATGTCATTTGGGCTAACTAATGCACCGGCAGTATTTATGGATTTGATGAACAATGTGTTCAGGCCCTTCTTAGATCTATTTGTGATCATATTCATCGACGATATCTTGGTGTATTCTAGATCCGAGGCAGAACATGCGGATCATTTGCGTACTGTCCTTAGAGTTCTTCAAACTTGAGAGTTGTTTGCAAAATTTCTAAGTGTGAGTTTTGGTTGAACTCAGTGACATTTCTGGGGCACATTGTTGCAGCCGATGGTATTCGGGTGGATAGCCAAAAGATTGAGGCCGTGAAGCCTTGGCCAAGGTCCACAACTCCTACGGAGGTTCGTAGCTTTCTGGGCTTAGCTGGTTATTAGAGGAGATTCGTTGAAGACTTTTTTTCTATTTCTGCACCACTCACAAAGTTGACCCAGAAATCAGCAAAGTTTCAATGGAAAAATGCTTGTGAACGTAGCTTCCAAGAGTTAAAAGATAGATTAACTTCTGCCCTAATCCTGACACTTCTACAGGGATTGGAGGGATATGTTGTTTGTTGCGATGCTTCAGGCATTGGGCTAGGCTGTGTGTTGATGCAACATGGTAAGGTGATTGCGTATGCTTCAAGGCAATTACAGAAACATGAGAAAAAATTATCCAACCCATGATCTAGAATTGGCTGCAGTGGTTCATGCATTAAAGGTATGGAGACATTATTTATATAGTGTCCATGTGGATATTTATACAGATCATAAGAGTCTTCAATATATCTTCAAGCAGAAAGAGTTGAATTTGCGGCAACGACGATGGTTGGAATTGCTAAAAGATTATGATATTGATATCTTATATCACCCTGAAAAGGCAAATGTGGTGGCTGATGCTCTTAGCCGCAGATGTATGGGAAGCTTGTATGATGTACGACCAGAGAAGAGAGAAATAACTCGTAAGCTCCAGCAGTTAGCTAGCCTAGGAGTTCGAGTAGTGGGCTCAGATAGCTGGGGAACTACCATTCAGAATTTAGCAGTCTCGTCGTTAGTAGCGGAAGTGAAAGAGCGACAATACGAAGATTCCTTGCTAATGCATTACAGAGATACACTCCCTCAGAAGGAGGAGTCATCATTTGAGATTTCAGAAGACGGAGTTCTTCGATGCCAAGGCAGATTATGTGTTCCCGATGTGACAGGTTTACGCCACAAAATATTGGGAGAAGCTCATTTTTCCCGTTATTCTGTTCACCTTGGAGCGACGAAAATGTACCATGATCTTAAGTCTATGTATTGGTGGAACGGGATGAAGAAAGATGTAGCAGAATTCGTAGCTCAATGTCCCAACTATCAACAAGTGAAAATCGAGCAGCAAAAGTCGGGTGGATTGCTACAAGCTATAGAAATTCAACTTGGAAGTGGGAAGTAATTAACATGGACTTCATTACAAGCTTACCCCGTTCTCGGCATAAGTATGATTCTATATGGGTGATTGTGGATAGACTCACGAAGTCAGCTCATTTCTTACCAGTCAGAACGACATATGTGGCGGATGATTATGCAAAACTTTATGTTAAAGAGATAGTGCGACTCTATGGTGTCCCGGTATCTATTATCTCTGATAGAGGGACTCAGTTTACAGCTAATTTTTAGAAGTCCTTCCAAGAGGGTTTAGGGACCCAAGTGAGCCTTAGCACAGCATTTCACCCGTAGACCGATGGACAAACTAAATGTACCATTCAGACTCATGAGGATATGTTGCGGGCATGTATAGATTTTGGAGGTAATTGGGATGATCACTTGCCACTCATTGAATTTTGTTATAACAATAGTTATCATTCTAGCATTCAAATGGCACCATATGAGGCTTTATATGGGCGAAAGTGTAGATCCCCAATTGGGTGGTTCGAGGTAGGAGATACTAAATTGATAGGTCCAGACTTGATCCAGCAAGCCATAGAGAAAGTCAAGCTCATACAAGATCGGTTATTAGCATCCCAAAGTCTTCAAAAGTCCTATGCAGATAATCGTCGAAGGGACTTAGAGTTCCAAGTGAAAGATTGGGTATTCTTGAAAGTGTCACCAATGAAGAGTGTAATGAGATTTGGCAAAAAGGGAAAACTTAGTCCTAGATACATTGGGCCTTATGAGATTTTGCGCAAAGTAGGAAAAGTGGCCTATGAGTTAGGTCTACCTCCTGATTTAGAGTCAGTTCACCCAGTTTTCCATGTCTCAATGCTTCGTAAATATGTTGGAGCTCCTACTAGGATCGTACCAGTAAATGGTGTTCAAGTGACAGAGAAGTTGACTTATGAAGAAGTACCCATTGCCATACTAGATAGGCAAGTACGGAGACTTAGAAATAAAGAGATGGCCTTAGTTAAGGTTTTATGGAGGAGCGATAGACGAGAATAAATGACATGGGAAGCGGAAGAAATTATGCGATCCAAGTACCCACATTTATTTCAGTCCTTAGAAGAAAATCAAAGATGAGATATCAAGATCATAAAGTATGTAGGTTTTCCTTTTATGCTTTTAGGTCGTGTGTAGCCAAATTCTATTGCTAGTATGTTGTGTCCCTGTGAAGCATTGTTATTATGGGTTGTTGTGACAGGATGGTTGTGTCATATTACAGAGGAAACTCTAGCGAAATTTTTATAGAATCCCCGAGGACTTAACATTCGAGGACGAATGTTTTTAAGGGGGGAAGAATGTTACACCTCAAAAAAATTTCCGTTGATGCACAAGTGAATAGACTAGTGAAGAGCTCGAGTATATGGTATTTTAATAAGTAAGAAATGACATTCGATAACCCTAGTTAAGATTTCAAAGATGTTCGAGATAGGAGAAGAAAGTTTGCCAAGAGAAGGCAAGGCACACGATAGGTATCGGAAAGGAATTACAAGTAACGAGTTAACGAGAATTTAATAATGCTTTGGAGAGGAGTTATAACGTTCCTTATATTGTTAATGAGGTGATAGAAAAGTGCTAAGAAGGTTCCATAAAGATTGGAGATCGAACGAAACGACAGAAACCATTTCAGAGAAATGGAGTTATACAACCACTTATACGGTCCGTATAAGGTGTCGGTATAACTCCCAGCAAGGAGTTGGTTTGCTGGTTCGTGAACCATGACCACTTATACGGACCGTACAATACTATATGGACCGTATAAGTGTCAGTGGAAGTCCCGACGGGCTGATTTTTAGTGTTTGTATAAATAGATGCCTTGGGTTCTTTTACTTCATTTTTCATATTCTACAAGTTTTGAGAGCTTAAAAAACCCTCCTCTAAGCATATTCCACTCAAGTTCAAGAGAACACAAAGATCAAAGACTAGAGTCAAGTGTTTATGTGTTAGAAAGCTTCCAAGGGTTAGAGGGCCACAAGAAATTTCATTCGAGGAGAACTAGGGTTTGGTTCAAGTGAAGTATTTCCACTCAAGCTTCATCCCACACCATCTAAGGTAAGTTTTATGGTATTTCCATATTGTTTAAGGTGTTTTAAAATTTAAACACTTGGATTGTAAAAGGATATAGAAAATGGGTCTTGAATGTGAGAATAATGATGTTTGTGAGTAGTAGCTTGGGTTGAGTAATGATTCTTGATATGTTTGGATTATAATCATGTTATGTATGCCATTAGGAACATGGGATAGACGTTATGGATGAATGGATATAATAGTGTGCTATGACCATGAATATGGGTAGTTGGAAATGAATTGAGAGATATGGATAATGTAGTTAAATAAAGACTATTATTATGATGTTGTGAATGCATTATTGATGTTTGGGAATTGATTTACGATGTGGAGGAATGTCGTATAAATAAAGGAGATGCCGTCCAATTTTCTCTAGCCTTAATCGTGTATGCTAGCTAGCGGTTTTCTAATGATAGTATAACTCTAAAGAAGGTAGAAACGTGAGCATTGGATGAGAACGTGCCAGTGATAGAATAGTTGAACGGAAAGGTATGTAAGGCTAACCCTTCTTTCATAAGGATAATAGGGATAACGATAATGATGACGATGATAGTAGTGATAATGCTAAATATGCCTATGATTTTATACGTATGTGTGCCTACGTATTGCTATTATAAAACCCCGAGCTTATATGGCCGGGTAGAATATATGGATGTATGTATATATGTATATGACGATGCGCGCGCACCACTCCAGTTGGGTACGGATGACACTGAGCCTCGGTAGGGCCAGGTATGTGTAACACTGAGCCTTGGTTGGCCGGGTATGTATAATCACTGAGCCTAACCATGGCCGGATACGTGAAACACCGAACCTTTGTGGTCGGGTATGCTATTTAAATGATACGTATATGATATGGATATGTATAGGATATGTATATGTATATGATATAGATATGAGTATGAATACGGACATGATACAAATACGAATAAGAATATGTTTATGAATACGGATACGGATGTATGTACACAATCATGCACTAGAAATGGAAAGTCCCTATGAAAGGCAAGTAAGTGCTTATGACGATGATACTACTATTTCCCACCTTATGATATTTCTTATGTTGCTTATCATGCTTCTATATTGATATTGATCCTGCTTTACATACTCAGTACATTCTTCGTACTGACGTCCTTTTGTTTATGGACGCTGCGTCATGCCTGCAGGCGGCCAGGGAGACAGGCTTGATCCATAGCTATATTTCTCAGGGACTACATAGCGGAGCTCCATCTCATTCGGAGCTGTAGCTTTTGGTACTTATTATTTTGTGTACATATTTATGGGCATAGTGGGGTCCTGTCCCACCTATATGATATGACATACTCTCCTTAGAGGCTCGTAGACATGTGTATATGGTTAGATGTCATTTTGTTAGCCTCGTCGATTTATGTACATTGTTATGGGCATTGCTATTAATGGTGATATGTATATACGTATTGTTGCCTAATGGAAATGGTATGATTTAATTTGTGGCTCACCTAGATGTAAATGTAAAGGTATGTTCAGTGGTGCCCGGGTGGGCTAGCACCGGGTGCCCGTCGTGGCCCTCTGGTTGGGTCGTGACAAAAAGATTCAGCCCAAGTTTCCAACTTTGTAATGAGGCCCAAAATGTGTTTAAGTCAAGATTTTGCTTGAGTTTAAAATAACCTGTTTCTATTTTTTCCTTGAAGGGCTTAAGGCCTAAAAACAGTGTCAATTTCTTTGTCCAAATTTATTTACACATACATATTACCAGTTTTAACACTTTGTGATATTTTGCAAAAATATCTAAAGTTTAACATTGTGCAATTATCATAAACTGTATTTAACATTAAAAGTCATTTTTGAAAATGTTTAGCTACTACACGAGTTTTCGTAAGTTCTAATCACATTTGGGTTTCAATATATTACAAGTTGTTTACATAAACAACAAATATATATAAAATGGAAAAGAGAAAAGTTGGGCTGGTGGGCCTACCTAAACCCACCAGTTGCCATTTTCACACATGATTAGGCCTTCAATATTTTTTTTAATCTCGGACTTGATCAAAGAAGGAAGTTGGGTCTCTAGCCCAACAGGTATACTCGCAGAAGTTGCCCAAACAGCCCATATCGAATTCCCATGCAATGAAGTGGGGGGAAATGGTAAATACGGTTAGAGGATATCTATACTTAATTAGTAAACTAAAATGAAACTTAAGTATGAAATGCATATAAATCACGTATACTGGTCTATATATGACAAGTATATTCATTATATTTTGCCAAACAAGTAATGAAACAAAGGCCCAAGCAGATGATATAGAAGCAAATGCAGGCAGACCCAAATTGCATGACATGCAAGGGAAAAAGGCCAATATTGAAAACAATATGAATCAGCTAAAGGGTGGGGACAAGCCCAGTTCAGTAACAAAGCAATAAAAGGCAAGAGCAAGCCCAATATATTTATTTACAAAGCATAAAAACGTACAGTTGTGAAATTCTCTTGATGATATACAAAGTATACCATCCCATATACACCTAAGTGTATATATGCTGTATATATCTTGTATATTTCACGTATATATGTGAATATCAACACAGTGCAAGGCTAAGGATGATAAGCAACTATGAAGCAGTGCAGACTAACCATATTCCAAGCTGTAGATAACTCATATTTGGTGAATTTTGATCCCTATTGATGCCTATACATGTTTATGTCACATTCAATATATAGATGTGCAATTCTTGATTCCAAGTTAGACAAAAACAAACACATGACAAATTTCTTTCAATTACCACTAAGATGATACCTATATCAACCTCCTAACAGAAGTCAAAGCTGTTATATCCCGTATTTTGCACATTCGGATATTTCAAGATAACCGCGATAAGTTAAGGTGGGGCCCACATGTCAGGATTTTATAAAGGACATATGAAGAGATATATGGGCAGTACATGTGAAGTTGAGCATGTCCTAAGAAGGACCCATAAGCCAAAAATGAGTGTAAGCCCTCCAAAAGGACGATCTAAGAAAACGTTTTTGGATGATCCGACTTCGAGGGTCAAAGCGCTATTATACGTTCAGAATTTGGAAAACCTCAAAGAATGAAAGTTGTAGATAATTGAATTAGCTTTCCAACCATAGGTCGTGGGCCCTCATAAGATGTCAGGATCAAATGTTATGGCCATTTTAAGAGCAAGACCTTAAGCTGCCAAAAAACAAAAAAAATAACTCCGCGGGCCCCACATGGGGAGGTCGGTGAAACCGACCTAGGGAGGTTATAAATACCCCATAAGTCTCATATTTTCAGCATATTAACACTCCAAAAACTCCTAGAAGCCTCTCAAACATCTCCCAAATATTATAGTCCGATAAATCAAGAATTTAACAAGATTACGCCAAACTAGTCCGTGAAAGGTGATTATTCTTGCTTCTACTTACGCCTGGTGTTGGAAAAAGGTTGATGTGGCTGAGTTTCTTCAAATATGAGGTATGTTATTCATCCCATATCTTGTGTTGAGTTTATTTAAAGGTCTAGCAAGCTTTAAAAATGAAAATAGTTATGGAGAAAAGGTCATAAAGTGTTGTGTTGAAGTTGTTGTGTTACGGGCTATTTTGAACGTGTTGTGGACGTGTGGATGGACTGATTTATGCATATAAAAACGGTATCTAACATTGTTGGTGTGTTGATGAGATTATACTCCTGGATTGGGATGGAAGAAAGTGTGTGTGTTGTTGTTGTATGTTGAAAAACATCGTGTGGGATGTTTATGGAATATGTTGGTATGAATAATAGTGTTGTTGGTGTTGGTATTATTGTTGTTTTTGATTGGTTACTGAATTGTAATTCTGGGCTAGGCATATAAACAGGGGAGATGCTGCCGAAATTTCGGCAGATCATAAGTGAATTTATTTGAAAGGCTAAGACAAGTGTGTGTGGTAATGAATCTAATGATTGCGTCAATCTTCTTGAATGTAGACTAGCGGTAGCAAGCTTGGACAATTAAGCGTAGCTAATAGGACGCGGAACAGGTATGTTAAGGCTCGTCCCTTTCCTTCAAAGGTATGATCTCGATGTTATGATTTCATAATTTTTCCATATCTTACTTGTTTTTCAAAGGTTAGATGTTTATGACTCCAAGTCATGATTCCCTTCCCAATAACTCGTAAATGTTTTCCAAAGTGTCTGTATTCTACCAAAACAGAAGTTTATGGTTTTATAAGATTTTATGACAACAACGATGAATATGTTTTACAATGACATTGATGATGCCAAGAATGAGGATACTTCTATGATGACTATGATAAGAATGGTTTCATGTTTAAAGGTACTTGGTATGATTATTGCCTTTATTTTCCAAAAAAATAGCTTCTGAAACGTTTATAGAAGGCTCTGTACTAAAACGTCCATAACTTTTTCGTACTAACTCGGATTGACTTGAAACATGTTTATGATCTTATTCCATGTTCTCTTAACGCTGTTATTCGTTGCTAGTCTCGTCTTATAATAATTGTTCCTTCAAGGCGAGACAAAGTCGTGATGATTATTCCATAATATAATCGGAGGTTACCGACCTTACGTCACTCTGATGGATACATGACTTTCTTTGGGCTCTCATGCATGCTGCTTATATGATATATGTATATGACATATGTATATGTTTATGGGGAATATGGGAAAAAGGGACATATGTATATGTATATGGGGAATATGGGGAAGGGACATATGTTGCGCTATAGACGCATTGCCACCTGGTCAGCTGGCGTATTCATCCCGGACGCGGGATATATGGGCGAGCCGACGTATTCGGCGCTATGTGGGAGAGCCGACGTTGTTCGGCGCTATGACATGTTCTATTTTCTATGTATATGAAAAAGAAATGTTTTCAAAGGAAAGACAAGCATGCATGGCATCCGCCCTAAGAGGCATTCATATGTACAGGCTACTCTTCTACCTCATGATATGCTCTGTATTTCCATTATGTTATTATTCATATTTATATCCCTTACCATGTTACTATTCATGCCTTACATACTCAGTACATTGCTCGTACTGACCCCCTTTCTTCGGGGGCTGTGTTTCATGCCGCGCAGGTACACCCAGATGAGTTGAAGCTAGTATAGAAGATGTTCCAGCGGAGTTGGTAGACTCCAATTATTCCTGGAGTGCTGCCGAGTCAGAGTACATGTGCTATGATGTTTTGTTCGAAGTTAGAGACTTTGCAGATAGAGTCGTGGGTATTGGTTGACAGTTCTGTAAGCGGCTCCACCAGCCGATATATGATTATGTTTCATGTCACGAGTTTCATGTGATGATAGATTTTACTTGAATTGAGTACAAAGAAAAGAAAAATTTTGGAAGCCTTACTATGCTTTCCATTTATTATTGATGTAAGAGTTTAAAGAGGATTATGTATGTAGTAAGAGTCAGCGGGTTCGCTCGGCTCCGAATATGGGGTCGGGTGCCCATCACACCCTAGTAAGGTCGGGGTGTGACAAAAGCAGTAGAGCATGGAAAGATAGAAGAGACCAAGAAGAGAATCTAAACACACTTATGGTCATGCTAAATCAAAACTAGAGCGAGCATGTTCAGAACTGGGCAGCATATAACCAACATGGCTTCAAATTTAAGAAATCTGTCAGTATTAGACGTATTCTACGCAATTTCTATGTTTAAACTACATGTAGACAAGTTAAAACAGGTATGTTGAAGTCTCAAAATAGTTTTTTCAAGTTCATTTTGCATACAAAGACCTCATTCATCCAATTTTGAAACTCATTTCGGCATTTTGTTAAATCTAAAGCCCCTATGAACCCTTAAGAGATGAGAACAATTAAAACATTCAAGTGAAACAGAGACTAGATATACTTCAAGCATGCTAATGATAATATTAGACAGAATAAATCATAACAACACTCATAAATTGTAGTACTAAAGCATTTTAAAAGGTCAAATAAGCATTTTTTTTATTCAAACCCCTATATGCATATCTAAACCTCAATTTGATTTCATGAATACATCATCCTCATACTACTAACACATGATAAGGACCTTTAGATTTAATATGGATATTAACAGACCCCAATCTAGACTAACGGGATTAACAAGTTTATAGGGTGATTTATACTAACATTTTTAACATAGAAGACTAATTCAAGATAGCATGTCTGACACAGATTTAGCACATGTGATCAGATATACACACTAACTTTTAATCACTAATTAACTTAAGAGAAACAACTAACATGACATTTACTAACTTAAACATATCAACACCTAAACATTATTTCAACTAAACAAAAAAAGACTATAAACATACTTATAAATTAGTTATCATGATTAACAAACAAATGTAACAATGGTCATGCTAATAACACAGCAGCAACAAATAAAAGCAACTAGACTAAATATCAATTAAAACAAATTAAAACTAACTAAAGGATTAAAATTTACCTTTAATGAGTGCAGCCAATTATCGAGGTTGGAATTTTGGATCCTTATTGCTCCAAAACCAATGCTCAGTCACAAAACAGAACAATTAGAGCAATTAAAATTTTACTAAACTCAAATAATTAAAGGTCTCTGCCTAAAAGGCTGAAACCCTAGGTAATTCGAGTTTTACTTTGTGTGAGTATGTGCTTGTATTCGTGAAATCTCCTGAAAACGTGAGATATGGATTTCTTTATATAAAACCCCAAATCTGAAAACTCAAGCCCTAAATTTCGATGTGGGACTAAGAAATTGGGGGGAACGCCCTCTTGATCCCCCACCCCCCCCCCCTCAAATAGACATAGACCAATAGGGATTGAGGATTTAAATTCACATACAACAAACATTAAGGGATTTCAGTCTCCTGACTATTAATCTACAAAAAGAAGCAAAGAGAGAAAGGGTATTACCGTGTCTGGGTTGAAACGTAGTAGAAAGAGGAAATGGATTAATTGCTTTGCCTCATTTGGTCGAACAAAGCTACAGAAAAGGCAACGTACACTATCCCTTTGCCATTTCAAGCTAGATGACGCGGAGAGAGAGAGGAGAGAAGGGTGACGGCGCTAGGGTTTCACGTAGAAACCCTTGTTTCTACATTGCAAAGAACGAATAGAGTGTTTGGTTTGTGAAAATGAAAAGGAAATGGGGTGTTTAACCCCATTAAATGCTGATGTGGGCCAGGTCTGGGCCAATTGGACTGGGCTCGATCGGACTTTAAGAAAACAATATAAGGGGCCCTGTAACATATATACGTATATACATGTGATATACATGTATATATATATGTATATTCATGTATATCCGTGTATATACATATGCGTAGTTAAGGGGAAAATATGCAAATTTTAATCAATAGCCAAAGATTAAGAGTGTCCATTAATTGAACATTTCAATCGTGGCCAAATTAAAACTAATTGGCCAATTGTTCAATTTTTTTAAAGACACTGTCAATTGCATAAAAGAACTTAAATTGTGAATATAGCCTTAATTGATTAAACCATGTAACTGGCTATTTCAATTATGACCATAATTAACGAATAATTGATTATTTCAATTGTAGCTGCAATTAATCACATAACAAAACAAATTTCAAAATATAACCACAATTAAGAGTCTAATTAATTATGATTAATTTTAAATTGTAAATCCAACTACGATTATGCAAAAAGTTGAAATTAAGAGGTAAAAATGATTATTTGTTTAATTAATCAAATTTCTTGGAATTAAATGAAGTAAAATATTTGTCAATTTGATAATTTTGAACAATTAATTGGATAATTGTTTTATGTTATTTTCTGTTTTATCTTGACAAATACTTTAATATTAACAGTAAAATATTTAGAATGATTTACAATACATATTTGAAGTTATTTTGCCAAATGAAATGGCAAAATATTATCGAAATATTTTTGTAACATCATCTTGATTTGTAAAAATGCATATTTCACTCTGTTTGGAATCCAAAAATCTCGGGTAATTAAATAAAATTATTAGAGGTCAAAAATTAAGTGTCAACTATGGGTTCTGAATGCGGCCTTAGGAATACCAACTTCCTTAACCTTTAACAGATGGTAACATGATGTGAGGTCAATCTTGGAATAACACTGGGCACCCTGAAGTTGGTCAAATAGATCATCTATTGGGGGAAGAGGATACTTGTTCTTAATGGTGACTTTGTTCAACTGACGGTAGCCAATGTATATGCGTAAGGAACCATCCTTCTTTCGGACAAACAAAACTGGTGCGCCCTAAGGTGAGACACTTGGCCTAATAAATCCCTTGTGAAGACGATCTTTCATCTGGACTTTCAACTCTTTCAACTCCGCTGGAGCCATTATGTATGGCTGAATAGATATCGACTTAGTGTCGGGAAGTAGATCAATTCCAAAGTCGGTCTCCCTATCGGGAGGAACTCCGGAAGATCTTCTGTGAAAACTTCTGGAAACTCATTAACGACTAGTACGGATTGGGGAGTTGGAGTTTTGGTATCTGTATCCCTGACTCGGACTAAGTGATAGATATACCCCTTGGAAATCATCTTTCTGGCTTTGAGATTGGAAATAAACCTACCTCTGGGTACTACTGAATTGCCCTTCCATTCTATGACTGGTTCATTAGGAAACTAAGATCTTACTATTTTGGTTCTACAACCTACGGTGGCATAACATGAAGCTAACCAATCTATTCTCATGATTATATCAAAGTCTATAATTTCAAAGTCTACTAAGTCGGCTACAGTGCTGCGGTGGTAAACTAAAACTGGGTAGCCCCTATAAATATGTCTAGCTATGATTGACTCTCCCACTAGGGTGGACACTTCAAAGGGTTCATGCAACTTTTTGGGTTCTATCCCAAATTTCTTAGCAACAAAAGGGGTTATATAAGATAAAGTTGATCCTGAGTCAATAAGGCATAAACGTCAAAAGTAAAAACTGTTAATGTACATGTGACAACATCTGCATGTGCTTTTGTATCCTGATGACCTGCCAAAGCATACAACTGATTTCTACCTCAACTTGCATTGCAGACTTAGCTGTACCATGCCCTGAATGGGCTTGAGAGTTTCGAGGAGATGCTGAATTTGTGGATGAGCTATATTACCTCCGGTACCCTATCTCGCTGATGGACAGTTCCTCTGAAAATGGCCCCGCTGGCCGCAACCATAGCAAAAATCTATACCCATGCGACATTCCCCTAGGTATCTCTCACCACACCTGCTGCAAACAAGAATATCATAAGTTTTCTAAACATCGAAGCAGACCCAAGTACGGTGTCTATTCAGGAAGAAACATTTGCCATTCTTCTGATGGTCTTCTTTTATCCACTCGTGACTCCTTCGAGGTATTCTCGTTTCTCTAAATATATCTTAATGTCAGTACCACGGCTTGCCATCTGGCTCTACTTCTACGTGGCAACAATGGGCATGCTCTTCTTTCAAGCTTATCCTCAGTGGGTCAATGTGACTGCTTTTAGGATGTTAGATCATTGACGCTATTGTGGCCAGCACGTCGGTAAACTCGTGATGAGCTCTTGGAGTATGTCGGAACTCGATCTTTTGGAATTTCTTGCACAGTCATTGTGCCAAGTTCATGTATGGTAAGATTTTTTCATTTTTGGTGGCCCATTCGTCTTCTACTTGATGAATTAGTAGGTCTGAATCTCCAATGACCAGCAATTCATTGATGTCCATATCCAGTGCCATCCTAAGACCTAGAATGTAGGCCTCGTATTCAGCCATGTGATTAGTAGAATAGAATTTGAGCTTCGCGGCCATTGGGTAATGTTGCCCATTTTCTGATATTAAAACTGCTCCTATTTCGAAACCCTTGTAGTTGACTGCTCCATCGAATAACAATCTCTAGCCTGCGTATGGTTCCACTGCTTCCTCTTCTATGGTCAATACCCCTTCGTCTGGGAAATGAGTGCAGAGGTGTTCGATCTCTTCATCCACTGGGCTTTCAGCTAGCACGTCAGTCAAGACTTGTCCTTTGATGGCTTTTTGGGCTTTATATACAATGTCGAATTCACTCAAAAACATTTTTCTTTTGGCCAATTTTCTGATGGGCATGGGCTAACGGAAGATACACCTCAATGGAGCTATCTTGGATATGAGGTGAGTGGTACAGGAAGACAAATAATGTCTCAATTTCTGGGCCACCCAAAGTTAAAACGCAGCAGGTTTTCTCTACTAGCATATATCTTGTCTCACAGGCAGTGAACGTTTTGCTCAGGTAGTAAATGGTACGTTATTTTTTCCCTTCTTCATCGTGTTGTCCTAACACGCAACCGAAGGCATTTTCAGCAACTGAAAAGTATCGCGACAGTAGGATCTCGGGCCTTAGTGGTACCTAGACTGGTGGATTGGACAGGTATCTCTTGATAGCATCAAATGCCTCTTGGCACACCTCTATCAATTTTGTGGGAGCGTCTATCTTTAAAAGCTTGAATATGGGCTTCACAATGATGGTGGATTGAGCTATGAATCGCGCTATGAATCGTCCAATGTAATTTAACCTTCTCAGGAAACCCATGACTTCTTTCTTGGTTTTGGGAGGAGGTAATTATTGGATTGTTTTGATTTTTTTTTTTGGATCTACCTCTATGCACATTCAGCTGACTATGAACCCCAGTAATTTTGTGGCCGATACCCAAATGCACATTTAGCCGGGTTCAACATCAAGTTGAAATTTTGGAACCTATCGAAGAATTTCCTCACATAAGTAGTATGCTTCGAACTTCCCTTGACTTGATAACGACATCGTCCACGTATACTTCAATCTCTCTATGAATCATGTCATGAAAAATGGTAGTCATGGCTCTTATGTAGGTCGCGCTGGCATTTTTTAGGACGAAGGGCATCACTCTGTAATAGTACACTCCCCAGAGTGATGAAGGTTTTTTTCTTCACGTCCTCTTTATCCATTAGGATTTGATGATAGCGGCGAAACAATCCACAAATAACTATAGCTCGTGTTTGGCACAGTTATCTATGAGTATGTGGATGTTTAGTAGTGGAAAATTATCCTTTGGGCTGGCCCTGATGAGATCTTGGTAATCTACACTGAGTCTTATCTTTCCATCATTTTTGGGTACTGGCACTATGTTGGTCAACCAGGTGGGGTATGAGGTTACTTCTACTACCTCGGACTTGATTTGCTTTCCTACCTTGTCTTTGATGCAGATACTTAGGTCTGGCTTGAATTGACGGGTTTTTTGTTTCACATGAGCAAAACTCGCATTGATAGGTAACCTGTGGGATACTACACTGGTACTTAGCCCTGGCATGTCAGCGTATGACCATGTAAAGATATCCATGTACTACTTCAGTAGGTTTATCAATTCTTATATTAAAGGTGCCTCTACGTGTGCACTTATCCTTGTTTCTTTGACATTCTCTTTGTCACTTAGATTTATGGCTTCTGTTTCGTCCATGTTTGGTTTCTGCTCACTCTCTAACTGTTCTACCTTTTTCACGAGCCCCTTGGGTAACATTATGGTCTCATCGTATTCCTCGTACTCTTCTTGCTCTATGCTGCCCCACTCATTCGTTTCGCAATATGTCATGACATTTAGGGTTGTTTTATCATTTTTATTACTGAAAATTCAAGGGAAAGTATGTTGGAATAAAACATGCATGGGTAATAAATAAATAAAATTGTTTTGATTAAACTGAGGCTTTATTGATTTGGATTAATAAAAGTACAAACAATGGTCCTGGCTTGGATCAACGTCAAGCTATTTCCATATTTGAAAACATTACGAGGTACATAAAGTGAGAAAAAGTGAGTAATCGGGCCTCGATTGATTCTTTCTATTTTAAAAATAAAGTCATCTTTCTCTACCGAAGAGCCAGTACGGGGTAGTGGTCCAATTAGACAGCTGCTCGCCCGGATTTCCATATCTGATGGTCGGCACTTCTGCATATTCTTCTAAGATTACTGAGCAATCTTCTTCTCATAATAGCATCCCTATCCCTTCTTCAATATCAGCATCACCCAGCATAGGCATTCGGTTAGGAAATGACTGGTACAGGTTTGGAATGGGTCTGCAGAGATCCACAACCTCTTGCCTCTTCTTGGTAGGTATCTCATCTTCAGCTGGTACATATCCTAGTCCGAAACGACAATTGTCTTAGGGAATGGGAATTGGCTCAGTGCTGCTGTGCAAATTCTTTCCCAGACCTTTCCCGGGTTCGAACCTGTTCAGGAGCATAGTTGAAGCAATCATCTTATATACTGTCGGCATAGGAGCCTCGGGGGATTCTATTTTGTGGGCATCCCCCATGAGTTCCATTACATGGAAATCTGTTCCTTTGGATGTTGCTTCGATGACAAGCACAAAATTATCTGGGTAATTATGCATGCTTGCTTCTCCATGGATTATCACCTCTTGTCCTTCCAAGATGAATTTCAGAGAATGGTGAAGTGAAGTACTGCTTCTGCCATGTGGATCCATGGCCTCCCCAAGAGTAAATTATAGTTGGCAGGTATCTCCATAACCTGAAACTCGGTAGTGAACTCTGTTGGACCAATTTGAATGTCCAGATCAACTGCTCCGGTGTAATCACATCGGCCTCCGTCAAATGCTCTTATATTACTGTGGCTTTGACAAACCTTTCCAAGGTCATATCCTAGCTGCACTAGGGTAGACTTGGGAAGAATATTGAATCCCTACCTATTGTTAATCAGTACACGAGTCACTACTTTGTTGCGGCACATGACAGTGATGTGTAGTGCTTTGTTGTGATCCGTCCCTTCCTTGGGCAACCAGATTTTCATTATTGGTCCCAACTGGGATGTGGGCTGCCTCCTACACCAAGCTGTGCTAGGGTGAACTTTGTAGAAGTGCTAACACCAAGATTTAGGTCGGTGTTTTCTTTAGATGCTCTGTAATGGAGTATTCTTTGGGCTGCATCCGATGCCAGAAATCTTCAGCTTCACCCTCAGTGATTGACCTTTTCTGATTTTTCTCTCTTCGGGGTGACCCTTGGGCTAGATATTTGGGAGTATAGCACCTTCCCGATCTGGTAATTTCGTGGGTGGCAGCGACTTGGACCATAATTTTTTTCGAGGGGTTTCCGGGGTTACTTGGGCCACATGTGCAATAATTGGCACAAGGATTAGTACTTTGAACTGTGGGCGTTCTTGTAGGAAAAGAGACGCCACTGTGTGCTCAAGTTCTTTCACAGGTTTTCAGATTGTGGGTCTGCCTGCGACCAAGTCCTCTTCTCTTTCTATCATATGAATCACGTTGTTGCCATGGTTTGGCAAGGGATTGGTGTTCATATTTGGAGGAGTTGTTTGGAGCACAATCTCCTTCCGGTCAATCATGTCTTATATCTTGTACTTGAGATTAATGCAATCTTCGGTACTGTGTCCTATGCCACTAGAATGGTAGCCACATGTCTGGTCAGTACGTTAAAATTGATTCTTTGGGCAACGACCTTTGAGGGAAGTATTTGGATCATTCCGGCCGTGCTCGATCTTTTGAACAAATCAGTCTGTGATTCCATTAATGGAGTGAACACGTGGGCAGGCTTCTTTTCGAAGTTCTGACATGGCGCAATATAGGCATTTGGTGATGGCTGATTTTGGAAGGTATTGGGTTGGTTATTTTATGGAGGATGGTAAGTGGGTGGGGGAGTTTGATAATTTGGTCGTGGAGCTTGGTAATTCGGGAGAGGTAATTAGAAGGTATTTTGTGGGGTTTGGTCTGCACGTAATATACCGGCACCGTATTGTAAGGGGTGGGTATATAGGTATTTGGGGGAGGTGAAGCATACACTTTCATTGGGAATTCTTTCCTCTTTTTTGCGTTTTGGGCCTGGAGTGTGGGATATGCTTGCCACGTCTTCCTTTTTCTTCCTTATAAACTCAGTTGAGCTTAACCCAGCGGATGTTTCGGTCGTGCTTATGATTCGACCTGTATTGAGACCATATTCTAGGGCCTCTCCCATATTGACCAGTTTGGAGAATGGTCTTCCATCCATTGAAAGCATTCTATCATAGAAGTTCGTTTCTTGCAAACGGATAAAGACCGACACTAATTCTTCCTCGCACATTGGCGGTTGTACTCGGGCAGCTTCTGTTCTCCACTTACTTGTATACTCACAGAAGTTCTCGGTGGATTTCTGTTGGACATTTTCCAAATAGTACATGTCTGGTACCGTTTCCATGTTAAAGTAGAAACATTCCATGAAAACAATAGCCATGCCTTCCCATGTGAACCAGCGGCATATGTCCTGCGCCGTGAACCACTTGGAGGCTTCTCCGATCAAACTTCAGCTGAACAGCCTCATAATGAGCGCTTGGTTGTCTCGGATGCCAACCAATTGGTCACAGTAGTCTCGTAGATGTGCTTTCGAATTACCTGTCGCATTAAATAGCTCGAAACGCGGCACCTTGAAGCCTTCAGACAAAGCCAAATTTGGATGCATACAAAAATCATCATAGCTTAAGCCCGTGCCAGTGAAGGTGGTTCTCATGGACCGTTCCAACATTGCGGTCATCTTCCGCTCAAGCTTTTCTTCCTATTTTTCCTGCTCGGCCTTCAACGCCTTTTCCATCTCCTCATAGTGATCAATTTCTTAATCGGGTGAAAAGGTGCCTGGGGTGACAGGTGTGGAAGGAAACGGCAGGGCTAGTTCAGTGGGTAGGGGTAGTTTTGGTGGTTGTTAGCGAGATGATACTTGGTTGTGTAGTGATGCCGAGATGGGTGTTTTGTGATGTTGTAAAAGAGGGGATAGAGTGAGCGATTTCAGGAATCTAAGTAGTGCTAAGTGGTGGCGGGGTATGGTGCGAGGCACCAATGTGTCTGTCGATTAGGGTAAATAGTATGGTGGTCATATGGACTGGATGGGAAAGTGATCAGGTAATGGTGAGCTTATAGACGGAAAAGGCGGCGGAGGTCTCCTTGTTTCATCTGGCGCCTCGCGGGCAGTATTAGCGGCTCTGTTCCACGCGACTTCCTTTTGAAGGTCTTCCATTTTCTCAAACATCATTTTCATAATCTCCTCAGTAGGCGAGAACTTAGGTAATTCTCAAAGAGGTGAATCTCTGAGAGTGATGTCAGTTAGAGCAGTCTCCTTCTCGGAAGTACCAGTTATTTTTGCTTTGCCTTTGTCTTGTTAGGATAAGCATGCTATTGCAGCTTTGGATCTGGTGAAGTATACTGGTGTGAACACGAATCAACCTCTCTTTCTATAAGAAAAGAATAACTCAAAGGAAAATAGAGTTAACTCGTTCAGTAATAGAAGATAATCAAGATATCACACATAGATAGCAGTTAAAACACTTGGCACATAAATGATCATATGTTTGATTTAAATGCTCGATTGATCTCTTGCACCAGGTCTTGGGTACTTGGGCTTTGGTAAGTGGGAGATATATAATATTTATAATATATAATGAATGAGTGTTATGTAGACTTTCTACGTATCCTTCCACGGGAAATCAGGCCCTTCCATAGTTCGATTTAGACAAGATAAGATGCCCTACCTTAAAACCTACCTGTGACTAGGCCCGATAGGGGCTCTCTGCGTATCCTTCCTCAGGAGATCAGGTCGGCGCAGTTCCATTTACATAAAATGGGAGGGGGGGGGGGGGGGGGGCGCAAATCTATGTTAAGTACATAAAATGGAATCCCCTAAAACTACCCAAAAGGTGACCTTTCTTTTGAGGTAAAAACAGGTTGTTTGTCTGTTCAACCCTTTCTCGGCCCTAAATTCTAATACTGAGGCGGGAGCACCAACTAAATGGCGCCTTTGTGGACCTGGTTCTCCACCTCAAACTTGAATGTCTTGCATTCTTCTATGTCATGCCCCAAAGCTCCAGAATGGTACAGACATATTTTGCGGTGGCCAACCCCTTCAGTTTGAGCTCTTCTGGTTCAAATGGGGATAATCTTCCTGATACTGACCAACTTTTGGAAGATGTTGGCATAAGAGTCCTTAAATACTATAAAGTCATAATGCCAACTATGAGTTTTCAGCATAATCCCTTATGTTGGGGAAATGTTGTCGTGGACCAAAAGTGATTGTAGGCCTCCTCACATCTTAGTTATGTTTTTCTTATTAATCAGGCCGTTGAGCCTTTTCTTAAAGGCCAAACATTCATTGATGCTATGCCCTGCTTGTTCATGGTGAAAAAGTCATCTCTTGTGTGCAAAGACCGGAGCACACCGTGGCAACCTATCAAAGCTAATACTGACTATCCCTTTACTTCGAAACTTGATCATCACTTCTTTGCTTGTTACGTGCTTAGGTGAGACACGGTATGGAAAATCCAATGCCTTGATATCAATAGCCCACCACTCGAGCGAAGCTTGTCAAATATATTGTACCTATTGCTCGGGTTCTCCCCTAGGACTTGATGGCGCAGGAGAAGTCCCTTCTTTTTTTGGGCTTAATAGTGCAGTTGAGGCAGTCTACCTTGATGGCCAAGTAGGATCCTGCGGGTCCGATTCCATTTCCTCCTCCTTGGTCTCTTCTATTATCGGGAAGGATTTCTTTTCTATCGTCCATGACATTCTCTCCTTGAGTTTCAGTTAGTTCCTTGGGCGGACTTTCTGACAAATCCATCAACTCATCAGCCTCTTTGATTTTGGCCTTAACTGCTCGGATTTGCTTTTGGAGGTCCTGAATCTTTCAGCAAAGCAAGACCTAATTCTTTCTCATAGCTTCCAGCTCTGGTGCGTTCTTGGTGTTCATCTTCAGATTCTGGGAGCTTAACCAAAAATTCATTAGTAAGCTCTAACTCATGTCTCAAACTCTCTATGATGGCTTTGTCATTCTCGATCTTTTCCAAATATTTGGCATCTCTGTCGCCAGCTCTCCTCTGAAACAAATAGGCTTGAATCTCAGCTTGTGAATACTTATCTTGCACACAACTTTAGAGAATAGGTCTGGGAGGAAGGGTAACTTGTAAGTCGGCCCTCAACCAATCTTTATACTTTACAACACAACCTATACGAAACTTATCTTCGGATAAGGTAGCAGGACCCCAAATCATGCGACCCTTCAATTCTCGTATGCAATCCAAAGCCCTCGGTGGTCTATCGATGTCATAGTCAATGGTAAAATCTCCTATGCCTCCAACCTGGGATACAAATTGAATCCTTCCAAATTGTCTCAAGACCCTAGTAGGTGCGTAGGCGAATCCCTCGGATTCCCATAAGCGGTAAGAATCAAAACTTTCTACCCTCAACCACAACTTTATCGGACACGAAGTCATGTAACATCCATTGAATGCTTTCTTCTTTCAACCTGGAAAAGGTGAATGTCCAACTTTGTTTGTTTTGTTCCTCGAAGCTCGGGCAAAAATCCAGAAGGCCATCCCTTTCGGCTGGCTTACTTAGGTGTTGTTCACCCCTAAATTTAATGATATGCTTAAGGATCCACCATTGTAGGAGTAAGTTACAACCTTGGAAGTATTTATAATGGTTTCGACAGGGGCTCAAGGGTCAGTACAAGTCAACTAGGATAATTGGGGTTAGGTCAAAGTATTTAGTTTATTCTTGGTAGATTATGCCGTAGAAGATGGCATGGGCAACTGAAATGACTCGGGTGTCTGTGGCTAAGGACCAATCTTTAGGAAAAACCATGGTTCCCAGAAAGCAAATGACAAAAGCTAAAGGTCTGGTGGTCGTGCATTTAGCATAAGTCTTGAACTCCCAAGGATGTTCCACAAATCCACTTGGGCTCCCAAACCTTTTGTATAACTCTCTAAAGGGTTGGTTGGACCATGGGCCAAATTGGTGTAGTTTAAGGAAAGTATTTTGCAAATTTAGAAGTAGGTGGGCTTTTCTGGGAGTAAGGCATTTTGGTCTAGTTACTTTCTTCTTTTCAATCTCTAGCCTACGCAAGTCAACACGTCCCTGAAATTCTCTAAGGTAGGTGTATCTCGACATCATCCCTAAATCGGAAAACCATCCTTTCTCAGTCTCAAAACCCAATAATTACTTCTAATAATTCCTTGCAACCCGTCATAGTCATAATATATGTCAAATTTCCTAAATGATATGAAATGCCCTTTTTCTCATCCAGGAACATTTGGCCCCCACCAAATACGTAGCAATTCTGGTGTAGTCAAAACCATGTCGAAATTTAAACTAATCGACATCTACAAAACAGAAGCTAAGGTTAATTCCCCCCCCCCCCCCCCCCCCACTAGGCAATGGTTCCATTCATAGGAACATTACATATTTCCAAAAAGGAGATAATATAAGATGCGGTGTTTTTCGGGTCATAGACCGTACTTGACACGGGGTATACTTCCCATCTGGTTTGAATACGTCTAAAATATCCAAACCACCTGGTGTACTTCATATTTAGATTTGTCTTAGCTCTAACCTAGGCATATGCAAGAGTGGGATTTTCAAATTGACCTTGGACCCGAGTGGACTACTTGAGGTGAACCGTTCTTGGCCATTGGGTGACCGTTCACTAACTTAACGTTCAACGTGTTCTAAAGAAAGGGTGTTTCGGGTTTTTTAGTGAAGGCTAGACTGTGATCCTGCGTGTCCTCTTTGAAATCATGATTTTTGCCAGGAGTGGCGGAATTTATGAAATGAATGCATGACAGTTCAAAATTACGATATTTTAGACACATAAGCAAATAATACAGTTAAAATCACATTATATTGAAACCCTTATGGTTACAACCTAGAAAATCCCCAGCAGAGTCGCCATCTGTTGCGGTTCACTTTTACGCAGGTACATAAAGGCTAAGAAGAGGTTGTTGGTGCTCTAAATGGATTTAGTATTTTTAGAGTTGTCACCTAATTTATTTAAGGAAAACTAGGAAAAAACGGATAAAAAGATTTTTCAAAAAAGAGAGATATCTTTTGGTACCAAAGTTTGAGGTAAGGGTTCTGGTGATCCATCCACTAGGGAAGGTTTTACGCACCCTAGTATTAAAGATTCGTAGAATACGGTTGACCCACGAGCATCAATATGTGATTAATGTATTATTTGCTTAAAAGTGTTTAGTCATTCCACAAAAATGTCATTCATTTCTATTATAAACTCAAGGAAAAATTTGCAAAGAGTCCCCTTAGAAAAGGAGTTTTTGGGTTTAAAAATCCGCACAAGTGTTCAAATCACTTTATTGCCGGACTAGGACACACCTTAGATTTCTCCCGAGTAGAGTCACAACTATTCAAGTCCTTATAAAATGAGTTTAGTTTTTACGGGTTATATATATATATATATAAAATATGGAGTATATCTCCGATTTTTGTAACTATAGATACAGAAAATACAAGTGTTTATTTAAGTCCAATTTCATCATTGAAGCCCATACAGGTCAACTTATATTCCAACCCAAATCCATCTCATCTCAAACTTGGCCCAACAGATTTCTTTTATTTTCGGTCGACAACATTTTGGGCTTCTTCGGCCCAACAGCTCAAAATCATTTAAGTCCAAATTTTAAGAGTTCGTTTCTGTTCTAAGTGATCCCAAGTCCTCCATATTTTTTTCAGAAATTTTCTCAAAGTGTTTGGAGAAATCACTCTATCAAAAGCAGGTCTTTAGCTTAATTTTTGCCTCAAAATCTGTTCTTAGAAGTTCATGAAATAATTCACGGTTTCAGCAGTTGGGCTTAAGGCCCAAACCAATTTAAGTATCCTCTCTTTTACTACCCAAATTCCTCAACGGGGCAGAAGGCCCCAAATCATTTTACTACTTAACCAATTTTTTTTTTAAATCGTTTAACTTATCCTAAACATTGAGTCAGTTTTAAACCTTAGTAAAATCGGATTGAGTACCATTTTATGCAAAGTTAAAAATTTATTGAGTTTTGAAAGTGTTTTAGGGGACTCCCTAAAATACTAAGTGTTTCCTAGTTCTACACATACATAAGGGGGTTTCAATATTTTTTCCATGTCGTTACAAATACATGTACACATAGCAATCGAAATAAAAGAAGAGAGTTAGACTGTGGACGTACCTAAGCCCACCAGTGGGCTATTTTTATCCATAACTGGGCCTTCAACCATTTTCACCCATGGTTGGGCCTTCAATATATTAGCTTTCCTTATTTTCATCGGACTCGATCAAAGAGCAGTAGTTGGGCCTCAGGCCCAATAGGCTTTGAGATGGAGAAAGGTGGCCCAAATGGCTCGGTGTATAAATCACATGGAACATAGAAAAAGACAAGGATTAGGGCATGGTTAAGGTTTATGTGCATAACTATGATAATGAACTATACATAATTTATCACACCCATATATGTGATTCTCAGAAATAGTACAAGGACTGGCCCCAAAAAAATGGTAACACAGATGACCCAACTGGGTCGAATTAAGAGAAATTTGTGAAGCAGAGAAAGCCCACATGACATTAGAGAAAAATAGAAGAAATAGACCAAACATAAATAATAGGTCCAATCAGAGCCCAGTACGAGAACACACATATACTTATCATTCGAACTGTCATGGGATATAGGTCATTCGAAAAAAAATATATAGAGGATATACATCATATTCACTAAGTATACAAACTCATACATACCTGGGCTATGTAGAATTTTGGGCATACTTAATATAGTTTTAGATATACTCTCTGTATACAGTCATTATACTTAGACTGACTACTATACATGTTTACAAAGATTTAATCATGGCATAAATCATTTAAAAGGAACACGCAGACAATTCAAGAGTCATAGCAGAGATGGTATACCTAAATATATCTTAAATATACAGACATTGAATGCTCAAAATCACATTAAACAAGCAAATCCAATTTATTTATTATGCTATACCCTCATCATAAAGCATAAAGTTACTAACATCTCACATGACTAATCTACACAAGCCCCTTTAATTAATATTAGTTCACATATTGAGTAATGTCACATGAAGGACCCCAGCAGCCCAGATTCCAAATGATTGGGTTGAGTTAGACTTGTACCTCAAAGCCTCACCACTTCTTTCTTGGCCTTAGGTAAGTCATTCATGATCTTTTACACAATAAGTGAAAAAACTCTAAATCGATACAGGGTATGCATGAACTTTCAGGAAACTGCCTCTTTAAAACATCTAAACAAGTTCCTTTTGATTCAAACCCTATGTGCATATCTAAATTTCAATTTAAATCTTACAATAACCATATTGTATCACCACTATACAGTAAAGATAACTACGAACCAATATAGGTATCATCATGTCTGAGACAAGCATAAGACATGACATTCAGCATGGAAACATGAATATACACTTGAAAGCAAACAGGATAGCAGACTCACGGGCAAATACTGGGTCATTTTTAATCATAAGGCATCTTATATCACAGGTTCATAGATACACATACTAGCTTATGAGTCAGGCATAGATTGACTGCACATATTGATGTATCTAGATGAAACTTGAGACAATATACAAGATATTAAACATGACTTCACTTGCTTAATGCACAGATCCAAAACAGAAATAGTTATGAGGCTGGTTCAAACAATGTACATGCTAGACCTAAATTAAAGGAGACTTAAGCTAGACAGTGGCAGCACAGACAGAGATCAACATGATCCAACTTATCAAGATCAGAGAAAAAGACTCAAACAGGCTTGACACTTTACATATGCTTTACATTCTTAACAAGTTAAACAAATCAGACCTTATAGGTGTTATAGAGGATCTCTAGCTCATTTAATTATCCTTGATGAGACTGAGAATGCTGATATGAACACTAATCAACTAACACATCAATGCATTTAAGACACAGACCCACATTAGGACTGTGCTATCTTGTTTTAACGTAAAGCAAGACAAACAGTGCTTACCATGGTTCTAAATTGGATTATTAACAAAAACAAAGTAAATCAAACATGACAAGGATTTAAACTAATCAACCAAACATTAAACGGGGCTAAACCAGAAACAACTAAACAATCAAATGACACATAGAGGGGCATGAATACATAAGTACATCTAAACTAAAATACTAAAACACGTAGACAACAATTACTAATTATACCTATGCAGTAAAATTACTAAAAAAAAAAGAGAAAATTACCACTTGTGAGTGCAGTCGCTTGTCGAGATTTGAGCTTGGATGATTTTGCTTTCTCAACCCGAATGCTCAAGCCAAACCCAAACAAGAACAAACAAAGTATTTAAATTTTTAACTTAACTCGAACAATCAAAGTTTAAAAGAAAAATATGCCAAAAACTTAAGTATTTCGAGTTTTTTGTGAATATGTCGATATTCGGTCTTAAGCTCCCCTCAAAAATGGTAGAAATGGGGTTTTTTATATAGAACCCCAAATCTAAAACCTTTTCCCTACATCTCGATGTAGTACAATCAAATTAGGGGGAAAAGCCGTCTTGGTTTCTCCATCAAATCAACTATATCCAATGAAATTCGTGGATTCAAAAACGAATACAACAAAACCTGTTAAGAATTTAGTCCTATTCGACCAATTATTTGCAAAAAATAAAGTAAAAAGCAAAGTAATACCTCGTTTGGTTGAAAACTCGGTGGAGAGAGGGGGTTAGCATTAAATGCTTACCCCAATCGACAATGACAAAGTAGGAAAATGCGACTTACTCCTGTGTTTTTGCCATTATCAGCAAAGTGACACATGAGAGAGGAAAGAGGGTTGGGCGGCACACTAGGGTTTTGAGAGAGGAACCCTTTCCTCTCTTTAAGGGGTCGTTTGGTTTTGTGAAATGAGAGACTGGCAGGATAGTCTCCTTTAACGTGTTCGTCGGCCGGGTCACGGTCTTAATGGACCAAGTCTGACTAATTTAAAAGATGAAAGGGGCAGTCCATATGCATATACATATGTACACGTGATATGCACATGTATATGCATACACAGGTGTATATCTGTGTATATACGTATATAGGGAGGGAGTTAAACATACAATACCTAACAAAGTAGCAAAAATTGAAGTAATGTCCATTAATTGAACGTTTCAACTATGACCCCATTATAACTAATTGACCGATTAAAAACTAATTTTGCGAAAAAGACCTTAACTGACTTAAATCATGAAATTGATTATGCCAATTATGGCCACCCCCAATTCAATCAACCAATTAAAAACTAATTTTGCAAAGAATGACTTTAATTGTCCCGGACCAATGAATTTGGCTATTTCAACTAAGGCCATAATTAGACTAATCAATTAGTCATTTCAATTGTAGCCACTATCCGCCATGCAGTAAACAATTTATGGAATTTAACTACAATTAAGCAATTAGTTATGATTCATTCTAATAAATTGTACAAAGTCACATTCAAAATTTAAGAGCTGATGGTAAAAATGCTTAATTCATTTAACTAATCAGATTTCTTGAATTAGACAGAGTAAAATACTTTCTAATCAATAATCAAATAAATAATTATTTCTTTCTTGATTAAAGTTAGCAAATGTTTCCATATTTAATTATAAATTTCTAAAATAATTTAATAATGTAATAGAAGTTATTATGCCAAATGAAATGGCAAACATTACCTAAATAATTTTCTAAAATCATTTTGATTTGTAGAAAAATACATATTTCACTCTGTTTAATGTTCAAGGACTCTGGGTAATTAAAATAAATTATGGGAGGTCAAAAATTAGGTGTCAACAACATATGATTTTGAATGAGGAAAGTCTTTTCTTCAGTGACTGGGGCTCCTCGCTCCTCTACACGGAATGTTTGAGACCCTTCTCATAAATTCTGCCCCAGTTTAAATCTGATTGGCGAAGTCTCATGTCGAATCTTCTAAGTTGTAGGAAATTTTGAGGTTTTCTCAAAAATTTTGCGCCAGTTTAAAGTGTTGAGCAAGTGAGAAATTTAGGGATCTTCTCAACATTTCTGCCTCGTTTGAAACTCTGGGTTGGCTAATTCCCATAGCGGATTGGTGGTATGAATTTTTGAGATCTTCTCAAAAGTTCTGCCCCAGTTGGGCGTGTGTCAATTCTTGCGTCCTTCGTGAACTCCTATCTCTGAGGCTTCTTAGGGGTTTCTTGGGTTTTTCCTTTGGTTCGACCGAGCTCAAAGAGAGCCTACGTATCCTGTCGCAGCAGGAATCAGCTCTAATCTAGCTCAGGATAAAGTAAATGAGTTTTGGTGTTACTAATATTGTGACTGGGTCTCAAATGGACTGCCTGCGTATCTGATTGTGGGGAAGTCAGGTCATTACGTAGTTCATATTATAACAGTTGTTTTTTTTTTAAATTTATTTGTTACAATGATTACAAGTAAATAACAATAACAATTACACCAAAAGATACTATTACAATTGAAAAACCTTGTTTTCACGCGTAGTAGTGTTTGATTGCGCCTGAGTCGATTGGCTTAGGCCACTCTTGCCCCTCCATTTCTTGCAGTACTACTGCTCCTCCAGAGAGTACTTTGTAGACCACGTAGGGACCTTGCTAATTGGGGGGAAATTTCCTTTGGTATTCGTCCTGGTGGAAAATTCTTTTGAGCACCATTTGCCCGATTTGAAAAAGTCAAGTTCTGACTCGTTTGTTGAAGGCTCTCACCATTCTTTGTCGGTATAGTTTTCTATGGTATACGGCAACCATCCTTTTCTCATTAATTAAAGCCAGTTACTCATATCGAGCTCAGACCCATTCTGCGTTGTCCAATTTCACCTCTTGAATGATTCTTAAAGAAGGTATCTCGACCTCGGCCGGTATGACGACTTCCGTAACATAAACCAGTAAATAAGGCATTTCCCCTATTGAAGTTCAGGCCGTGGTACGGTATCCCAATAAGTCATACAACAATTCTCGTACCAACCTCTGTAGTTATCCGTTATCTTTCTGAATATCCGCTTGATATTCTTGTTGGCTGCTCCGTGACTCCATTCATCTATGGTCGGTAGGCTATTGAGTTCTGATGCGTAATCTTGAATAACTCACAAATATCCTTCATCAAGTGGCTATTCAAATTCGCCCCGTTATCCATTATGATGGACTCGGGTATCCCGAAATGGCATATGATGTTGTTCTTCACACAGTCGGCCACTATTTTCTTTGTCACTAATTTGTGGGACATTGCTTCTACCCACTTGGTGAAGTAATCAATGGCGACTAGAATGAATTGATTCCCATTTGAAGCGGCGGGTTTGATGGGTCCAATGACATCCATTCCCCAAGCGATGAAGGGCCATGGTGACCTCATAGTATTGAGCTCGCTCGGCATGACTTTGATTAAATCGTCGTGAATTTGACATTGATGGAATTTCTACACAAACTTGGAACAATCACTTTCCATCGTCATCCAATATTATCAAGCTTTGAGGATTTTCTTGGCCAGCATGAATCCATTCATATGGGGTCCACAAGTCCCAGCATGTATTTCTTCCAAGAGTTTTATGGCTTCAATCGCGTCCACGTAACGGAGTAAACCCAACTCTGGAGTTCGTTTGTTTAACGCTTCTTTGTCTAGAAAGAAACCATTGGCCATCCTCCTGATGGTTTTCTTTTGCCCACTTGTGTCGCCCTTGGGATATTCCTGTTTCTCCAAATATATCTTGATATCATTGTATCATGGTTTTCCATCTGGCTCTACTTCCACATGGGAATAGTAGGCATGTTCTTCTTTCAGACTTATCTCCAGCGGGTCAATGTGACTATTTTGGGGGTGCTGGATCATTGATGCTATTGTGGCCAATGCATCGGCAAGCCAGTTCTGAGCTCTTGGGGTGTGTCAGAACTCAATTTTTTTGAATTTCTTGTACATCCTTTGTGCTAAATTTACATATGGCAAGATTGTGTCATTTTTTGTGGCCTGTTCACCTTGTACTTGGTGGATCAGTAAGTCGGAATATCCGATGACCAGTAATTCATTTATATCTAAGTCCAATGCCATCCTAAGGCCTAGAATGCAAGCTTCATATTCAGCCATGTTATTGGTACAGTGAAATTTAAGCTTTGCGACCATTGGGTAGTACAGTCCATTTTTTTATATTAGAACCGCTCTGATTTCGGAACTCTTATAATTGACTGCTCCGTCGAAGAACAATCTCCAACCTGTGTATGGCTCTACTATTTCCTTTTCTATGTCTAGTACCCCTTCATCTGGGAAGTGACTGCAAAGGGGTTCAAGATCCTAGTCCACTGGACTTTTAGCTAGTTGGTTGGCCAAAGCTTGTCCTTTAACGGCCTTTTGTGCTATGTACACAATATCGAATTCACTTAACAACATTTTCCACTAGCCAATTTCTCGATGGGCATGGCTGGTGAAAATATACCTCAAAGAATCCATCTTGGATATGAGGTGAGTGGTATATGAACACAAGTAATGTCTTAACTTTTGGGCCACCCTATTACACCTCGAAAAAATTTTCGTTGATGCACAATGAATAGACTAACGAAGGGCACAAAGTATACGATGTTTCAATAAGCAAGAAATAGCATTTAACAGGTCTAATTGAGATTTCAAAGGCATTCGAGGTAAGATAAAGAAGATTTCCAAGAAAGCCTAGGCATGCGTTATGTATCAGAAAAGATTTTCAAGTAATAAGTTAATGATGACTTAATGGTGTCTTGGAGAAGAGTTATAACGTCCCTTAGATTGTTAATGAGGTGTTAAACAAGTGTTAAGAAGGTTCTATAAGGATTGGAGATCAAACGAAGTGACGAGAACAAGATCGAAGAAAAGATGGATTATGCGACCAATTATACGGTCCATATAATATTATACGGTCCATATAATGGTCCGCATAACCATTACAGAGAAGGTCCATCACTAATGGGATTATACGGTCACTTATATGGACCGTATAAAATTACACAGACCGTATAATGTGCCGTATAATTGTCACAGAAAGGAGTGGTTGCTGAAGCGATTTCACGGTCACTTATACGGACCGTATAAGTTTATACGGACCATATAAGTGTCCGTATAATTATGTTGGGACAGATTTTAAAGTTTTAAATAAGAGGACCCAAGTTCATTATTTTCATTTCCCATATTTTCATTTCTTCTCCACAACTAAACAACTCTCTAGAATCTTCTACACTCTTCATCTACAAGAACCCAAGAGAAATTCGTGATCAACTTCATCAAACCAACAGAATCTAGTGCAAGAAACTCATTAGGGTTCATCCAAGTCAAAGAAATCCCATTGGAAGTAAACTAGGGTTTTGGCTCAAGTGAAGTATTTTCATTCATGGCTCATTCCCACATTACCTAAGGTATGTTTTATGACCATTCCATGTTGTTTAAAGTATTGGGAGGTTGAAAGACTTAGATTATGAAAGGAGATAGAAAATGAGTTACAAAGATGAGAGTAATGAGATTTTGTGTAGTAGTTTGAAATGAGTCGTAAGTAAGTCATAAATGACATTAAGGACATGGGATAAGCATTATATATGAGAAAACGTACTAGTGTACTGTGACCATGAATTATGGACGAATTGAAGTGAAATTGTGAAATGTGGATAATGTAGGTGTATGAAGATTGTTGCTTATGCTGTTGTGAAGGTAATTATAGATGTTTGGGAGTTGATATGTAATATGGGGAAAGTTGTATTAACAAAGAAAATGCTGCCTAATTTTCTCTAGCTTTGATTGAGCATGTTCATGTAATCGATTAGCTAACGATAATACGAACTCTCTTGAAGGTAGAAACGTGAGCGTCGAAGGAGAACATAGAAACGTGAGCGTCAAAGGAGAATGGTCAAGCGATAGAATAGCTAAACGAAAAGGTATGTAAGGCTAGTCCTTTCCTTCTAAGGCATGACTCCCATGGCATGAATTTTCCTATTTTCCCATGACTTTCTTACATTCTGGCAATTATGAACCTATGATTGTAAGGATCTTAACATGAGATATAGAAACGAGATATATCATGAGCATGATAGAGATGGTGATGAGTTAAGTCTAAATATCCTAAAGCTAATGATTCTAACTATGATCCATTGATGTTGTTTATTGTATACACTCACCTTATATGCTAACTCCTTCAAGGTGAGGCAGAATGCTTATGAATACTCCATAATGGAATCGGGGGTCCGCGACCTTATGTCACCCCGATAAAGTATAGTTGTCTTTGAGTTACTATGTATGCATTATGATGAGTATATGATGATGACATTACACCGCGCCTATATGGCCGAGCAGACACCGCTATGGCGGGCAGCGTATACACCATATCTAGATGGCATGGGCAGACACCATTAGTGGGCGGCATGAGATGGTTACCCTGGATGTGGGAGGCCTGGACGCGGGCTAATGACGATCACACCGTACCTATATGGTCGAGCAGCTTATATATATATATATATATATATATATATATATATATATATATATATATATATATATATATATATATATATATATATATATATATATATATATATATGCTTACATGATATGATGATGATATTTATGAAGTAAGTCAGCATGCGTTATTTCTATTAAAATTGACAGTCAGTTACAAATTGTTCTTCATTTGACATCCCCCTGTCTTATTGATGCATTGTTATTGTTTATGCCTTACATACTCAGTACAATATTCGTACCGACGTCCTTCTCTTTTGATGCTGTGTTCATGCACATAGGTAGACAGAGAGGTGATCCAGATTCATAGGAGTTATCAGTCGATTTGAGAGCACTCCATTGTTCCGGAGGTGCAACTGCTCATTTTGTGTACATATATTTTGGGTACGACGGGGTCCTGTCCCGTCCATATGTCTAGTACTCTAATAGAGGCTCGTAGATACGTATGTGTGGTTCGTATGGTCTCACGATGCCCTTATGGTATGTATATTATTTTGATTGCCGAAGGGCTTATGTATATAAAGGTAAATATGTTTCAAAATGGAAATGGTTTTCCTATGATTATAAGCATGAGATTAATGAATGAACGTAGGATGATTATGATACGTAGTAGAATGAGTGGTGCTCGGCGGTTAGCCCCGGGTAACCGTTATGGCCCCTAGTCGGGTCGTGACACACCCAAGTCAAGGCGCAACAGGTTTTCTCTACCAGTGTGTATCTCGCCTCGCAGGCGGTGAATTTCTTGCTCAAGTAGTAGATGGCATGCTCCTTTTTCCCCACTTCATCATGTTGTCCTAACATGCACCCAAAAGTATTTTCGATAACATAAAAGTATAGCAAAAGTGGGCTTCCAGGTCTAGGAGGTACCAAGACTAGTGGATTGGATAGGTATCTCTTAATGGTATCAAATGCCTCTTAACACTCTTCTTTCCATCTCGTGGGTGCGTCATTCTTTAGGAGCTTAAGTATAGGCTCCACAATCATGGTGCACTGAGCTATGAATCATCCAATATAGTTTAGTCTTCCTAGGAAACTCATGAATTCCTTTTTGGTTTCGAGAGGAGGTAGTTCTTGGATTTCTTTAATCTTGGTTGGATCTAGCTCTATTCCCCTTTGGCTGACTATGAATCCCAACAATTTTCTGGCCGGTACCCCAATGCACATTTAGCCAGGTTTAGTTTTCGGTTGAACTTTCGGAGCTTGTGGAAGAATTTCCTCAGATATGTGGCATGCTCCGAACTTTCTCTTAACTTGATGATGACATCATCCACGTACACCTCGATCTCTCTATGAATCATGTCATGGAAGACAGTAGTCATGGCTCTCATGTAGGTCGCGCCGGCATTCTTGAGGCTAAATGGCATTACCCGGTAGTGATACAGTCCCCATGGAGTGATGAAAATTGTCTTTATCGCATCCTCTTCGTCCATTAGGATTTGATGATAGTTGGCAAAACAATCCACAAATTACTGTAGCTTGTGCCCGGCACAGTTATCGATGAGTATGTGGATATTTGGGAGTGGAAAGTTATCCTTTGGACTAACTTTGTTGAGGTCTCAGCAATCCACACATATCCGTATCTTCCCATCTTTTTTGGGTACCAGCACTATGTTGGCCAACCATGTGGGGTACGAGGTTACTTCTACCACCCCTGATTTGATTTATTTTTCTACCTCATCCTTGATACTGAGGTCCCATTTGAATTGCCATGTTTTCTGCTTCCCAGGGACGAAACCGGCATTGATGGTCAATCGGTGGGACACTACGCTAGTGCTTAATCCCGGCATGTCAGCGTATGACCATGCGAAAATATCCAGATATTCTTTCAGAATGCTTATCAATTCCTCCTTTTGAGGTGCTTCTAGGTGCGCACTTATCCTGATTTCCTTAACGTTCTCTTCGTAACCTAGATTAATTGCCTCTATTTTGTCCATGTTTGGTTTCTATTCATTTTCTAACTACTCTACTTCTTCCATGAGACCCTCGGGTAGCATTATTTCTTCGTCCTATTCCTTGTACTCCTCCTCCTTTATACTGCCTGACTCATTCATTTCACAACATGTCATGACACTTAAGATTGCTTTATTGTTTTTATTACTAAAAATTCAAGGCAAAGCAAGGTTAGTATAAAACTTGCATGCAAAGTGACCAAAACAAATTCAATTTTGATGAAACCGAGGCTTTCATTGATTCAATTTTAAAAGTACAAACTGCAGTCCTGGCTCGGATCAACATCGAACCATTTCTAGTTTTGGAAACATTACGAGGTACATAAAGTGATAAAAAAAACGAGTAATTCGACCTTGAACGATTCTCTCCATTTGAAAATAAATTCATCATTTCTCTACTGAAGAGCCTAAAGTGGGGTAGAGGTCCAATTGGATAGCTGCCCGCCGGGATCAACATCTTGGATAGTAGGCACTTTTGCACATTCCTCCAGAATTATTGAGTAATCTTCCTCACGAAATAGCATCCCTGTCCTTTCTTCTATGTTTGCATCATCCGGCATAGGCATTCTAATAAAAAATGACTGTTACAGATCTGGAATAGGCTTGCGAAGATCCATAACATCCTGTCTCTTCTTGGTAGGTATTTCATCTTCAGTTGGGGCATAACCGAGTCCAAAGAAAAAATTGTCTTGACGAATGGGAATCAGCTCAGTGATGCCATGCCAATGCTTTCCTAGATGCTTCCCAGGTTCGAACCCGTTCTGGAGCATGGTTGAAGCAATTATTTTATAAACCGCAGGGATGAGGATCTCTAGGGAGTCTATCTTGTGGACAGCTCCCACTAGCTTCATCACATGGAAATTCGTTCCTTTGGGTATTGTCTTTACAACAAGCACAAAATTATCTGGATTATTATGCATGTTTTCTTTTTCGTGGATCAACACTTCATAGCCTTCCCAGACAAATTTCAGAGACTGATGGAGGGAAGATGGCACGACTCCTGCCATGTGGATGCATGGTCTTCCAAAAGCAAATTGTAATTGGAGGGTATTTCCATAACTTGGAACTCGGTAATGAACTCTGTTGGACCTATTTAGATATTAAGGTCAACTTCTCTGGTGGCATCTCATTGGCCTCATCAAATACTAGTGTATTGGTGCAGCTCTGGCGAACCTTTCCGAGGTCATATCCTAATTGTACCAAAGTAGACTCGGGACAAACATTTAGTCTGGCCTCATTATCGATCAGAGCCCGCGTGACTATTTTGTTGTGACACATGATAGTGATGTGCAGTGCCTTGCTGTGATTTGTGCCTTCTATGGGTAATTCCCTTTCCGTGAAGGCAATCTGATGCTCCTCCATAACATGGGTGACCATTTCCGTCATATTTTTGCTGCTGGGACGTGGGCTTCCTCCAACACCTTCATCTAGGCTAAGCAGTGTTGGGTTGATCTTAACATGAGTGCTAATACCGAGATTTGGGTCGGTGTTTAGTTCAAGTGCTCCCCAATGGAGTATTATTTTGGTTGCATTCAACGCCAGAAGTCTTCGGCTTCACCTTCAGTGATTGCTCTGCTTTGAGTTCCGTCTTTTCGAGGTGCCCCTTAGGCCAGATATTCAAGAGTGTAACATCTTCTCGACCTTGTCATACCACGAGCAGCAGCTACTTGTACAATGAACTCTTTTTGGGAGGTACCATCGTTACTTGAGCCACGTGCGCAATGACCAGTGCAGGGATTAATACCTTAAATTATGGGCGTTCTTATAGAGAAAGTGACGCCACTGTGCGCTCGAGTTCTTCCACAGAACCTCAAATTGCGGGCCTGCATGCGACCCAATCCTCTTCTTTTTCAATCATATGAATCACATTGTTGTCAGGGTTAAGCAGAGGATTGGTGTTCATATTGGGCGGAGCTGTTTAGGGAACGATCTCCTTTCTGTCAACCATATCTTGTATCTTATACTTTAGATTAATGCAATCCTTAGTACTATGTCCTACGCCGTTAGCATGGAAGATAAATGTTTGATCAGCTCGGTAGAACCAGTTTTTTTGATCAATGATCTTTGGAGGGAGTGTTTGAATCATTCTGGTTGCGCTCAACCTTTTGAACAGATCGGTTTGTGTTTCCATTAATAGAGTGAACACACGGGCAGGTTTTTTCTTGAAATTCTGACGTGGTTGGTTTGGTAATTAGCGGGTGGATTATTTTGTTGAGGTTGGTAAATGGGTGTGGGATCTTGGTAAGGTGGTGGGGTTTAAAAGGTATTTTGTGGAGCTGGGTAATTTGGGGGTGGTGTTTGGAAGGTACTTTGTAGGGCTTAGTAATTTCGGAGTGGTGTTTGGAACGTCGATTGCGCATAATATACGGGCATCATATTGTATGGGGTGGGTATATAGGTTTTTGGAGGTGGTGAAGCATAAATTCCTATCGGGAAATGGAGTTCTTCCCTTCTTTTGGATCTAGGGCTGGGAGTATGTGAAATGCTTGCCACATCTTCCTTCTTCTTTCTTACAAACCCAGTCGAGCTTGATCTAGCAACTTTTCCAGCTACGCTTATGATCCGTCCTGTTTTGAGACCATCCTCTATGGCCTCTTCCATTTTGACGAGTTCAGAAAATGACTAGCTTGCCATTGATAATGTTCGGTCATAGAAATCCGTTTCTTAAGAACGGATAAAAATCAAGACTAATTATTTTGTGCCCATTGGCGGCTGTACTCGAGTGTCTTCCGTTCTCCAGCTACTAGCATACTTGCGGAAGTTTTCAGTGTATTTCTATTTTACTTTTTCTAAGTAGTACCGGCCCGGTAATATTTCCATATTAAAAATAGAATCTTTCCATGAAGGCCGCAGCCATGTCTTCTCGGTCAAACTCCGGCTGAATAGCCTCATAAGGAATGCCTGATTATCTCGAACACCGACCTGTTGCTCATAGTAGGCCCGCAAATGGACTTTGGGGTTACCCGTTCCATTGAACAATTCAAAACGAGGCACTTTGAAACCTTCCGACAAGTCCAAATTTTGATGCACAGACAAATCATCATAGCTTAAGCTCGTGCAAGTGAGAGTGGTTCTCACGGACCGTTCCAACATTACGGCCATCTTTCGTTCGAGCCTTTCTTCCTGTTTTTCCTGCTCGGCTTTCCATGCCTTTTCCATATCTTCATAGTGATTTATTTTTTGGTGGTCAAGTGAGAAGATGTTTGGGGTAACGGGTATATGGAAGGAAACTATTATTTGTGTAGGGCGATTTTGGTGGATAAGTGTAGTTTTGGTACTTGGTTGTATAGTGATGCCGGGATGGGTATATTGTGGCACTGGGTACGAGGGAACAGACTAAGTGGTTCCGGGAATCTGGGTAGTGTTAAGTGGTAGTGGAGTATGGTACGAGGTACTAATGTGTCCATCAGCAACCGGATTTAGGGTAAATGGTATGGCGGTTACAGTGGACTGAGTGGGAAAGTGATCAGGTAATGGTGAGCTTAGAGATGGAAAAGGCGGTGGAGGCCTTTTTGTTTCAGTAGATGCTTCTCGGGCAGCATTAGGGACTTTGCTCCATGTGACTTCTTCTTGAAGGTCGGTGATTTTCTCAATCATCATCTTCATAACGTCCTCATTAGGTGAGAACTCCAGTAATTCTCAAAGAGGTGAATCTCTAAGAGCAATGTCAATTGGAGCAGTCTCATTCTCAAAAGTACCAGTCATTTTTGCTTTGCCTCTGTCTTGTAAGGATAGAGATGCTATTGCAGCTTTTGATCTTGTGAAGTATGCCAGTGTGAACACGAATCAACTTTCTCTTCTATAAGAAAAGAATAACTCAAAAGCAAACAATTTTAGTTTATTAAGCAATAAAAGATAAGCAGAATATCGCACATAATTGGCAGTTAAAACATATAGTACATAAATAATCATATGTTTGACTTAAATGCTTAATTGATCTCTTGTACCGAGTTTTTGGTATTTCGGCTTTGTTAAGTGGGGGAATATAATATTTATAATATGTAGGGACCGAGTCTTACGTAGACTGCCTACGTACCCCCCCCCCTCCCCCTCGCGCGGGATATCATGCCGATTCATAGTTCGGTTTGCATAAGATAAGACTCCCTAATTTAAAACCTACCTATGACCAGGCTCGATAAGGGCTTCCTGCGTATCTTTCCTTGGGACATCAGGTTGGCGCAGTTCCTTTTACATATAAATATGGGGTGGGGAAAAATCTGTGTTAAATACAAAAAATGGGATCCCCTAAAATTTTACCCAAAAGATGACCTTTCTCTAAGATCAGAACGGGTTGTTTATCCTTTCAACCCTTCTCCCGACCCACAGGCCCTAAATTCTAATACTGCGGCCGGAACACCACCCAGATGCTGCCTGTGTGTACCAAATATTCCACCTCAAACTTAAGAGATTCGCACTGCTCAATGTCGTGCCCAAGGGCCCCGGAATGCTAAAGGCATATCCTCATTCGGCTGGTTCCTTCAGTCAGAGCTCTATGAGTTCTGATTGGGACGATCTTTCCAAATACTGACCAACTTTTGAAAAATGCTGGAATATGAATCCTTGAAGACAGTATAGTCATAACGCCATATGTGAGTGTTCAGCGTGATCCTTTCAGCTGGGGGAACACTGTCGTGGACCAATATTGAGTGCGGCCCCTACAACTTAGTGATGCTCTTTCCATTTATTAGCCTTAAAATCCTTTTCCTGAGGGCCAAGCTCTCGTTGGCGGTATGACCAGCTTGCTCCTGATGAAAAGGGCACATCTTATGTGCCAGATCGTTGCACAAGGTGGCAACCTCTCATGGCTGAAACAAATTATCCCCTTACTCCTAAGTTTGTCCAAAACTTCCTCACTTGTCATATGCCTGGGCGAGACACATATGGGGCAAGCCACAGCTTTGAGCGCAATGGCCCATCATTCAGGAAATGCTAACCGGACGAACTCTACCCGTTCTTTGGGCTCCCTTCTTGGGCATGGTGGTGTGACGGAACCGACCTTTCTTGATGGCCACATAGGTTTCAGTAGGTCAGACTCCATCTCCTCTTCTTCGTGTTACTCGACTACAGGACTGTACTCCGAAAGTATTTTTTTTCCTTTGTCCGAAACATTCTCATCTTGGTGTTGTGTTTCAATAGGTTCCTTGGGCAGACTTTCCACCGAACCTATTAATTCGTTGGCCTTTTTGATTTTGGCTCTGATTTCCCGGACTGTTTCTTGAGATCTTGAATTTTGCGACAGAGTGAACCCTCGCCTTCCCTCTTGGCTTTGTGCTTTGATATGTTCTTCGCATCTATCTTTAGATTCTAAAAACGTCACTAAGCTTAGTATGGGCATTGTTTTCATTGTTTTTCTTTGGGATAGTGGTTGGTACTTGAGATCAATTAAGTATTTAAACGGAACATATGAGTCAAACCATTGTCACATAATCATGAAATTTCATTAATAAAATATTCTTCCCCGAAGGGGTACAAAAGGGATAAAATAAAGACAATGCATAAAATGAATCAGCAGAAGTATCCTCCGGTGGTTGATGAGGAAGCTCGGTCAGTCCTAACCTTCTTTGCCTTTCGTAGGGTAGTCTAGATATGAACATGGGCTGATGTCAATGTGGCCACTATCAGAAAACCCTTCTGTGTAAAAGTCAATGGAGAAACGTCATCTAAAGTTTTCTTCGTCCTATCATCAAACTCAACCAAACAGTCACTAGTAAACTCTAACTCACGCCTCAAACTAGCTATGGTGGCTTGGTCATGCTCAATCTTTTCCAAATACTTGGCATCTCTATCGTCAGCTCTCCTCTGAACCAAACGGGCTCGAATCTCAGCCTGTGAATCCTTGTCTTGTACACAATTGTAGAGAATGGGTCTGGGAGGGAGAGTACCTCGTAATTCAGCCCTTAACCAATCCTGATACTCCACCACACAATCGGGATGAAACCTATCGGGATCCAAAGTATCGGGACCCCAAATCATGCGACCTTTCCACTTGCGCAAGCACTCTAAAGCTTAGGGTGGCCTATCCCCATCATAGTCAAGGATGGAATCTCCCATGCCTCCGACTTGGGGTATGATTTGGATCCTCCCAAACTGTCTTAAAACTCTAGCAGGCACATAAAGGCAAATCCCTCGAATCCCCATAAGCAGTAAAATGGGGACTTCCTACCCTTGACCTAAACTTTATCGGATACGATGTCGTGGAACATCCATCGAACATTTTTTTCTTTCCACCTAGAAAAGGTACGCTTGGTTTGGTCCCTAAAGTTTGGACAAAAGTTATGGAGACCGTCCTTTTCGGCTGGCTTACTTAGGCATTGGTTACCCCTAATCGTGATCATATGTTTAAGGATCCACCATTGTAGGAGTAGGTTACATCCTTGGAATTATTTGTAGTGGTTTCAGCAGAGGCTCAAGGCTCAGTATAGATCAACTAGGATAATTGGGATTAGGTCGAAGTATTTGGTTTCTTCTTTTTTGGGTTATGCCGTAGAAGATGGCATGGGTAACAAAAATGACTCGGGTAATGACCAATCTTTGAGAAAGACCATGATTCTCAAAAAGCTAATGGCAAAGGCTAAGGGTCAGGTTGTTAACCATTCGACATAGGTTTTAAACTCCCCCAGATGCTCCACAAATCCACTTGGTTTTCCGAACCTTTTGTACAACTCTCTAAAGGGTATGGTCGGACCGTGCGCCCAATTGGCGTAGGATAAGGAAAACATTTTGCAAATTTGGGAGTAGGTGGACTTTTCTAGGATTAAGGCATTTTGGTTAAGTTTCTTTATCCTTTTAGTCCCGAACCTACACTAGTAAAAACATCCTTAAACTCTTCCAAAATGGGGGGCTATCTCTGCATCACTCCCGAAGCGGAAGCCCATTCTATCTCGATCCCAAAACTCAGTAATTACCTTTATCAACTCTTTACAACCCTTCATTGTCATAATAGATGTCAAATTTCCTAAATGACATGAAATACCCTTCTTTTCATCTTGAGACATTAGGGCCCACCAAATATGTAGTAAGTCCGGTGTAGTAAGAACCATATCAAATTCCAAATTGACCGAGAGCAATGGTTCAGGTCATTGGCACATTACATGTTTTCAAATAGCACATAATATGAGATACGGTGTTTGTCTGGTCATAGACCGTACTTGACACGGGTAGTCTTCCTATCGGGTTTAGATACATCTAAAATACTCAAACTTGCGGCCTACTTCATCTTTGAATTTGGCTTGGCTCTAATCCTAGGCTTATGCAAGAGTGGTTTTTTTTTATTTGACCTTGGAACCGAGCGGACTACTCGGGGTGAACCATTGTCGGCCGTTGGGTGACCGCACACCAACTTAACGTTCAACGTGTTCCAAAGAAAGGGTGTTTCGGATTTTTTAGTGAAGGCTAGACCGCGATCTCGCGTGTCTCCTTTGAAATCATACTTTTTGCTAGGAGTGGCGGAGATTATGAAATGATATGAATGACAGTTAAAAATTGCAGAAATTAAACATACAACCAAATAAATACAGTTAAAATCACATTATATTGAAACCCTTATGGTTAGAACCTAGGAAATTCCCAGCCGAGTCACCATCTGTTACGATTCACTTTTACGCGGGTTAAAGCATAAAAGCTACTAAGAGGTTGTTGGTGCACTAATTGAATTTTAGTATTTTAGAGTCGCCACCTAATTTATTGAAGGAAAACTAGGAAAATCGGGTATAAAAGGATTTATCAAGCAAGAGAAAAATCCTTTTCAGACCAGCGTTCGAGATAAGAGTTCTGCTGACCCTCTAGGGAAGGTTTTAAGCACCCTAGTATTAAGGATCCGTAGAATACAGTTGACCTACGAGCTCCAATGTGTGATTATTATATTATTTTCTTAAATGTTTTTAAGTCTTCCGCAAAATGTCATTCATTTCTTTATCATAAACTCAAGTAGAATTTGGCAAAAAGTCCCCTTAGAAAAAAAGGGGTTTTGGGGTGCAAAAATCCGCATAAGTGTTTAACTCACTTTATTTCCAGACTAAGACACACCCGGGATTTCTCCCGAGTAGAGTCACTACTATTTTAGTCCTAATAAAATGAGTTTTGTACCTATGAGTTTTATTTTATATATATATATACACACACACACAAAAATTCAAGTATTTTTATTGAAGTCCAATTTCACTTTATTGAAGCCCACAAGGTCAATCCATATTCCAAGTCCAAATTCCATCTCATCTCAGAACTGGCCTAAATAGGTTTTCTTTTGGTTTTTCAGTCCAAACAGGCTTTGGGCTTCCAAGCCCAAATCAGTCTCAACTTATTCAAGTTTCACAAGTCCAGAATCAGTTCCATTTTTTAGCCTCTGAAAGTGTCCAGATTTGTACATTTCTTTCAACCCAAGTCCAGAAATTGTTCTTTTGGTATTAACAAAAATGCAGTTTTGAAGTTAACTTGTTTCCAGCTCAGTTCAGTTTTTAAAGAAAATCATTAAGCAGTTTCTAGTTAAGGCCTAACAACAAAATTTTCCAGATTTTTTACTAAGGACAAAAGGTCCAAAATGGTTATTTAATCATTTGGGAATTATTTGACCTCATTTTGCAAAAGCCGAACCAGTTTTAAGTTAGCCATAATCCCATTAAGCATCTGGTTTAACATCTTAAAATTAGCTAAGTTAGGAAAAGAGTTTTGCGGCGACTTGCCCAAAATACTACATTTTTCCTAAGTTCTAGCATACATAAGGGTTTCAATAATTTCAAGTATTTACAACTACATATACACATGAATTTGAGAAAAATAAAGGAGTAAAGTTAGGCTGGTAAACCTACCTAAGCCCACCAGTTGGCTATTTCCACTCATAACTGGGCCTTCAAAGTATCAATATTTGCTTCCCTTTCATTTTCTTATAACGGACTCGATCAAATAAGATGGTTAGGCCTCTGGCCCAGTAGGTTTTATGCAAGGAGGTGGCCCAAGTGGCCCGGATTAAATCACATGGAACATGAAAGGGATAAGGATTATTTAATATCTAAGCATTTAAACTAAAGCACATATAATCTCACAATTTAGAAAGAAAAACTAAGTACACAAACCAAGAAAACACATAATAAAGTAATCCAAGGCCCTGATGGCTATTTATCAAACTAGACATACTAGGCCCAACATAAGTCACACTTAGCATATAGTAGAGGCCCAACAACTAAAAGGGAAGACACAGGCCCAAATATTAAACAGACTCAACAACAGTTTAGGCTAGTAAATTTACACAAGTGATATATGCCATATACACAAAATATAGCAACTTCTATACACTTGGATGTATATAGAATTGGATATACTTTGTATATCTAGGTATATCCCTTTGTATGCCATAATGAAATCAAATATACAAAGAGCAAACAACAAGAATAAACATGATAAGACTTTCAATGTCTGAGGCAAAGTCAAGCAGAATCAAGAGGAGGACAATATACAAGGCAAACACCAACATTATACATGATATACATAGACTTCACTTATTTTTAAACACCCAAAGGGTCCCATAGGACATGGATTCTTAAGAGGGAACCCCAGCAACCTAGAATAGAGGAATAATACTGAGTTAGCTAGAAACTTCAAGTTGCAGTCCCTTCTTCTTTGGTCCTAGGTAAGTCACACTCATAATTGTCCACATATTAAGTGACATCCTCTCTCAATTTAGACCCTTCAATACCCAAATTCACATGTTAATACCCCATACTTCATACATGTTTCACTACTCATGTTCAGCCCCATTTAACAGTCATACAGGGAAGGACACAAATATGTAGCATCCTTGCTAACAGACGTGAGCATTGTGGAGCATAGGAATAACTACCAAAAGGCAGCAGACATGGCATTTGGTCATGTAAACATGCCTTTGGCATTTTCTTTTTAGCATACTAGTAAGATATAGCCATCCCATCATTCATACAGGTCTAAACAAGCATTATGCAAGGGTATACACTCATCTAATTTACAGAATGTTCTCAAAGGAGCCTAGACAGGTTCAAAATTAATAGGGAAATGATTACACCGCACACAACTAGCATGTTTTATCAATTAAGGACTTCAAACATTCATTATAAGATTCAACAAAATACCAGCACATATTTAAAGATGTTGAATTGAGTTTAAAATGCTTTCAACCCATTTAAAAGAAACATATTTTGAGATTTTTAATACTAAAACCAACAACATGTTAATGACCCAGGCTTCACATTCTGAACAGAGTCATTAGGGGCATGCAAAAGGGTCTGATTCATCTATTAAATCAGGTAAATGTCATTTTAATCGTAATGGACCTAGTTTTAGGTTTAGCAGACATAGGGGTTCTATCCTGCTATCAATAACACATTTTTGAGAACAGTATTTGACTCAAGAAACACATACCAGAGAAAATAGTCTAGTATATCAAACAATATAGGTCATAAGTGACTCTGAATTTAACTTAAACAGGTATAGGCATGCCTCAAGTAGCAACATCAATTTATATATTAGTCTAAATCAGAGAGGGGGTTAAGCATACTAGTCATGGTGTCAAATAAGGGAACTTATGAACTGCTTAGTATACATTTAGATCAGATTGAGAGAACCCAACATATACTAGTAAAAATTAAGCACAAACAGCTAACAGGAAACTACTATAAGAAAACTCAACTACATTAGCATATTTAGCAGGTTTCTAGATAAAAACTAAGTACAACACTTATCAAATAGCATAGCAGTGAACCATACAGACCCAAGTTTTGGACAATATGCAAAGACTAAATTTGATCCTCCTGAACAAAACATAGAAATAAACAGAACATGCATGATACTTTAATCAGATGAGATTCAGACCAAACAAGTAGTGTTACAAAGTAGAAGTTAAACATTTTTAATGTGATCAAATCAACAAGATAAATAACATGATTAAAACAGGCTTGGGCACTTGACACTAGTATATTTAATCCATTTGTAATGTTGTTATTACACTTAATCAAACTATAGGACTGAACCTAACACAATAAATGAACTAAGAGGACCATAAATATGACTATATCACATGCTCAGGAAAATAATAGGCAAAACTAGTCTAACATATGCTAACAACAAGATTTAAAACTAACAGTACCTAAATCATGCTATTTTCTACTACACTAATCAACCTATCTAACTAAAAACAACATATAAAACAGGCTTGATCACAAAATCAAAGCTAAACTTACACCATAATCAACACATAATTTACATCTAAGTAGAAAGAAACTTTAAAAAAAAAAAAAAAGCTTAAAAGGGAAAGAAGATTACTTTTTGTGTGTGCAGGTTTTGATCGAGATTTGAACTTGGAAGAGCTTGTTCCCTCATTCAACCCCAAATTTCTCAAAGCCACAGAAACCACACAAGAATGGAAAAACAAACTTTAAAATGACTAAAACTCAAACTATTAAAGTCTCAAAGAAAAATGCTAAGAAACTTAGGTATTTTGAGTGTTTTGTGAATATGTGATGATATTCAATGTGTCCCTCCCTTAAGAATGTAAATAGAACCCCAAAATTGAGCAAACCCTAATTCTCGACTGATGTTGTACTTTGCAATTTCTGAGAATTGCTTCTCTCAAATCCTCATCCAACAGTTGAGCAACAAGTTAAACAAACAAGCAAAGGCCATATTTGACCCAAACGAGGTCAATCCGCGTGGTTCTACTTGAACCAATAAGAGTTGTGAGTTCAAAATCACAACACAACAAAACCCATTAAGAGTTTCAGTCCATTTAACCGTTGTAAAGCAGAAAAAGTAGAAGATAGAGGGTGGTTATACCTTGTTTAGGTAGGGTCTTGGTAGTTTTGGTTGAGAGAGAGAGACTAAGGCGCGTTTGGTATGAAATGAAATGAAAAAAAGGGGAAAAGGAGAGGGAGGGGGGAGTGTTACCTCCTTAATGGGTAATGAGGGTCGGGTCGCGATCCGATTTGGCCTGGGCTCGGTCCAATCTCAAGAAAAATAAGGGGGCCTTCATATGTATATTTATATACGCGTATATACGCGATATACATGTATATTCGCGTATATATTTATGTGTATATATATGTGAAAGTAATTCGACACTAATTTAATAAATGTCCACAATTAAGAAAGTCATCAATTAGAATCCCCCAAATGTGGTCAAAACATAATTAATTAATCAATTAAGCCATTAGTAATTATGATTAATTAATCTAATGAACTTAAATTGCATAGCTTTAATTGATTTTTCCCTATCCAATAGTTTATTTCAATTATAGCCATATTTGGCTCAATTAAACAATTAAAAAGTAATTAGGCATTAATGACCGCAATTAACTTCAACCGTGAGTTTGGTTGTTTCAACGATGGCAAAAAATTAAACTAATCAAAAAATTAAGGGTTAGTTTTGCAATAATGACCTTAATTGACTTAAACCATGGAAATTCACTTTCAATTAAGGCCAGAATTAAATAATTCAATTGTAGCCACCGTTAATCACATAACAAACAATTTATGGAATTAACCATAATTAAACACTCAATTAATTATGACAAATTCTAATAAATTAAATATGAAAAATTAAGAGTAAAGTGATTAATTCATTTAATTAATAAAATTCCTTGAATTAAATGGAATAAAATACTTGCTAATTGATTTTAGATAATTCAAACAATTAAATAAAAAATTGTTTTAAACTATTCCCTTGGTTAAATTTAGCAAATATATCACATTTGTTGTAAAATAGGTAAATTAATTTCCAGATGATAATATTATAGAAATTATTTTGCAAGTAAAACGGTGAAATATTATCTAAATAATTTTATAAAATCATTTTGACTTCTAAAAATACATGTTTCACTCAGTTTAATATTCAAGGACTTTGAGTAATTAAAATAAATTATGGGAGGTCAAAAATTAGGTGTCATTAATGATGACCTTTGTATGCGTCAAGGCTTGGATCTACCCGAGAGCTTCAAAGTACCCAAGTTTGAAATGTTCAATGGAACAGGAAATCCCCAAGGCCCATTTACAAGCCTATTGCCACCAACTGTTCTGTGCCAGAGAAAATCTCACACTCATCATGAGGCTATTCAGCTGAAGTCTGACCAGGGAGACCTCTAAGTGGTTCACTGCGCAAGACATACGTCAATGGGCCACGTGGAAAGACATGGCGGGATCTTTTATGGAAAGATTACAATTCAACGTGGAAACAATACAAGATTTGTAGTACCTAAAACAGGTGAAACAAAAATCTACAGAGAACAACGATGAGTATGCGAGTAAGTGGAGGGCTGAAGCCGCTCGTGTACAACCACCGATCAATGAAGAAGAGCTAGTTTCCGTATTTATTCGTTCACAAGAAACAGACTTCTATGATCGAATGATGTCAATGACTAGGAGACCATTCTCTAAGCTAGTGAAGATGGGAGAAGCCATAGAAGATGGTCTCAAGTTGGGAAGAATTATAAGCGTAGCCGGCAAAGCTACCAGACAAAGCACTGTGGGACTCACTAGGAAGAAGAAAGAGGGCGTGGAAAACATTTCCCATACACCTAGCCCAAACCTCAAAAGGAAAGAAGATTTCCAATCTCCCGTCGAAGTCTATCAATCACCACCCCCTAAATGCCTACCTATCCATACCATACAACCCAGTACACGTTTATTACGCACAACCTAATTTCCAATCACCAGCACCAAGCTACCAAGCTCCACAAGCAACCTTTCAAACACCACCATCAAACTACCAAGGTTTACCTCAAAATTATCAAATTCCCGATCCTGCCTACAGTGCCTTACAAAATAACCCACCAACAAATTACTAAAATCAGCCACCGCCAAATGCCTACAATTTGTCGCGTCCTAACTTTGAAAAGAAAGCCTTCCCGTGTGTTTACCTCGCCACTAGAAACATAAATTAAGCTGTTCGAGTGATCAAACGCTGCAGGAATGATCCAAACAGTCCCACCAAAGGTCGTCAATCCTGAAAATAGATTCTTCCGAATGGATCAAACATGTGCCTACCACTCTGGGGGAAGCAGACATAGTACTGAAGATTGCATCAATTTAAAGCATAAGATACAAGATTTGATTGGAAAAAAGGAGATCATTCTTCAGACTGCTGCACCAAACGTAAACACTAATCCTCTGCTTAATCATGGCAACAACACAATTCACATGATAGAAAGGGAAGAAGATTGGGTTGTAGGCAAGACTGTGATTCGAGATCCAATCTAAACACTTGAACAAATAGTGGTATCACTCACAATACAAGAGTGCCAACAGTTTAATGTAGTAATCCCCCCGCCAATTGTAGCACCAATATCTCAAGTGGTGATAGTAGAACCAAGAAAGGAATTCATTGTGCAAGTGGCAACTGCCCATGGAATGAAATGGTCTGGGAGGTGTTATACTCCGGAAGTGTTGGCCCAAGAAGCGCCAAGGAAAGAAGGGAATAAAGAAGGCCTATTACTGAAGGCGATGCCGAAGACTTCTGGCACCAGATGCAGCCCAAAGAATACTCTATTGTGTAACATCTCAAGAAAACACGTGCTCAGATATCCATACTAGCATTATTGCTAAGCTCGCCTCAACACCATCCTGCTTTAATGAAAGTGATAGACGAAGCCCATGTCCTCACAGAGACAAGCAGTGAAAATCTAAACGAGATGATCGCACATATCATGGAAGAACATCAAATCTCTTTCACTAGCAAAGATACATCCAAAGAAGGCACAACACACAACAAGGCGCTACATATCACCATTATGTGCCGAAACAAAGTGGTAACCGATTTCTGATCGACAATGGAGCTATTCTCAACATTACCCTGAATCCACTCTCAACCAATTAGGCTATGATCTCGGAAGATTCGCCAAAGTCGTACAAATATAAGAGCATTTGATGGGACTCAATGTGACCCCATCGGGGAAGTCGACCTTTGTGTCCAAATAGGGCCCGCTGAGTTCATCTCCGAGTTGTTGCTGGGAAGACCGTGGATTCACATGGAAAGAGCTATACTGTCCTCACTTCATCAGGCTGTAAAGTTCATATGGGATGATCATGAAGTTGTGATTCACGGAGAAGGTAGTATTTATGACTACCCAAACAACTCAATGTCGGTCATAAAAGCAATTCCCAAGGGAATAGACTATGGAACGAGTGGGGGGGCGCCTACAAAGAAAATTCCACCAAAGTACCCATGCCTGCAGTCTTCAAAATTATCACCTCAACTATGCTCCAAAATAGGTTTGAGCTCGGGTGAGGTCTAGGAAGGAACCTACATGGCATCACAGAGACAGTCCCCATTCCCCAAAATAATTTTTTCTTCGGTTTAGGGTATGTCCCAAATGATGACGAGATCTCTGAAGCTACCAAAAAGAAGAAAAGCCCTGCAAAGCAGCGCAGGCCAGTTCTGTACCTGTACCAGTCATTTCGAGTGAGAACACCCATGAAAGATGACAGAAGCACAGAAGGAGGGTTAGGGATACTATTTTAAGAGGTAGACTGCCTAGTGGTGTAGGAGGAATGTCCGCGATATTGATCTAAGCAAGCAATTATCCAACTGGACCTCTACCCCGCTTTTGTCTCCTCGATAGAGAAATGATAAATTTATACTATAAAGCCGGCGAGAATCGGTCGACGCCCGATTACTCACCATCTGAACTTTTAATTGATATTTCAAAGTGGAAATGACTCGATGTTGGTCTGAGTCAGGAACATAGTCTGTACTTCTTTTCAATCAAAATTAATGAAGCCTCGAGTTATGGAAAAATAACCTTTTCTTTCATTTAATTTATGCATGTGTTTCATACTAACCTTGTTTTGCCTTGATTTTTCCGCAGTAAAAGCAATAAAACAACTTAAATCTCATGACATGTTGCAAAACGAGTGAGTCAAGTGACGTTAGAGAAGAGAAATAGAGGAGTACGACGAAGAAACAATGTTATCTCAGGGTCTGGTAGAAGAGGTAGAACAGTTTGAAAATGAGCAAAAGACGAACCTGGATGAAACAGAAGCAATCAATCTAGGAGATGAGGAAAGAATCAAAGAAACCAGGACAAATGCGCATTTGGAAGCACGTCAAAAGGAGGAGCTAATAAACCTACTAAGGGAATATGTGGACATTTTCACATGGTCATATGTTGACATACCAGGGTTAAGCAAAAGCATAGCGGCCCACAAACTACCCATTAATACGGGCTTCACTCCGGCCAAACAAAAAACCAGGCAATTCAAGCCGAATCTTAGTATCCGCATCAAGGATGAAGTGGAAAAGCAAATCAAGTCTAAAGTAGTGGAAGTAACTTCGTACCCCACATAGTTGGCCAACATAGTACGGGCACCTAAGAAAGATGGAAAGATCCAAATATACGTAGACTATCGGGATCTCAAACAGGCTAGTCCCAAGGAAAACTTCCCACTCCCAAACATCCATATACCCATTGATAATTGCGCCAAACACGAGTTATAATCATTCGTGGATTGCTTTGCAGGGTATCGTAAAATCTTGATGAGTAAAAAGGATGAGGAAAATACAACCTTCATCACTCTATGAGGAGTGTATCACTATAGAGTAATGTCGTTGGGTCTCAAGAACGCCGGCGCAACTTACATGAAGGCTATGACCACTATTTATCATGACCTGATCCACAAGGAAATCGAAGTATACGTGGATGCCATCATCATCAAGGCGAGATAATCTCGAAGCATACTACGCATATGCAAAAGTTCTTTGACAGACTTCGGAAGTTCAACTTGAAGTTAAATCTGACCAAGGGTGTGTTTGGAGTACCTGCTCGAAAACTATTGGGATTTATAGTCAGTCGAAGAGGCATAGAACTAGACCCATCAAAGATCAAAGCTATTCAAGAGCTACCCCTTCCAAAGTCTAAAAAATAGGTCATGAGCATTCTGGGAAGGCTAAATTACACTGGGCGGGTCATAGCCCAGTCCACCATCATTGTGGAACCAATACTCAAGCTTCTAAAGAAGGACGCCCCAACAAATGGTTGAAGAGTGTCAAAAAGCATTCGACACCATCAAGAAATACTTGTCAAATCCACTGGTCTTGGTACCTCCTAGGCCTGGAAGCCCGTTGTTACAATACTTGTCGGTATCAGATAATGCTTTCGGATGGGTGTTAGGACAAAACAATGAAACCAGAAAGAAGGAGCGTGCAATTTACTATTAGAGCAAGAAATTCACTGCCTGCCAGACAAGATACACGCTGCTGGAAAAGACTTATTGTGCCTTGACATGGGTGGTCCAAAAGCTGAGGCACTACTTGTCATCATACACTACTCACCTCATATCCAAGATGGATTCACTGATATACATCTTTTGCCAAACCATGCCTATCGGGAAGTTGGCAAAATGGAAAATGCTATTAAGTGAATTCGACATTGTATACATAGCACAAAAGGCCATCAAAAGAGAAGCATTGACCGACTTACTAGTTGAAAGCCCGATAGATGAAGATTTCGAACCACTTCCAACCTATTTCCCGGATGAGGGAGTGCTAACAATAGAACAAGATGTAGTCGAGCCCCATTCATGATGGATATTGTTCTTCGACGATGCATTTAATTACAATGGTTCGAGAATCAGAGTAGTCATGATATCAAAAATCGAGCAACATTACCCGATGGCCATAAAACTCAAGTTTTGATGCACCAATAACTTGGCGGAGTATGAGGCCTGTATCCTAGGCCTCAAAATGATGCTGGATATGGATATCCATGAATTATTGGTCTTAGGAGATTCAGATTTGCTCATCCATCAAGTACAAGGTGAGTGGGCCATGGAGAACACCAAAACCTTGCCTTATGTGAGCCTCGCATAGAAGTTTTGCATGAAATTCAAAAAAATCGAATTCAAGCACACACCGAGAGCTCAAAATGAGTTCGCCAATGCTGTGGACACTTTAGCATCAATGATTCATCATCCTCAAAGCAGTTACATTGACCTATTGAAAATAAGTTTGAGAGAGGAGCACGCCTATTGTTCCCATGTGGAGGCAGAACCAGATGGAAAGCCATGGTACACTGAAATTGAGATGTATCTAGAAAAGGGAGAGTATTGCGAAAATACCACGAGCAACCAAAGGAAGACTATCCGAAGAATGGTCAACAGATTCTTTCTGAACAAGGAGATTCTCTACAAGAAGATGCTGGACCTAGGATTGCTCTGATGTGTAGATGTCGTTCAGGCCATAAAACTTTTGGAAGAGGTGCATGCTGGAACCTGTAGGCCTCACATGAACGGTTTCGTTTTAGCTAAGAAAATCCTTTGAGCAGGTTACTATTGGATGACAATTGAGGGCGATTGCTGCAAATTTGGTCGAAAAGTCCATCAATGCCAAATCCATAGAGATCTGATCAGAGTCCCACTGAGCGAACTCAACGTTATGATCTCACCTGGCTATTCATCGCCTGGGGTATGGATGTCACGACCCAAACCGCCATGACTGGCATCCACAATAACTCCTAGTCGGCGAACCAACACATAAGTCATCTATTAATTCAAGTCCGCTTTTATATTTGCAAATTTGATCAATTATTACTCATTCAAGCACAAGATAATCAAAATAAGTCATGCCATAAAACAATGAAGTAAATGCGGAAGTCTTAACTATACAAAACCCCAAAAATCCAAAGTCACCATACGAGAAATCTAATCTAACACATGTCTAAGGAATGAAATCTGGCTAACAAAAAAACACAATGTCTGGAGTAGACATTATGAAAGAAGATCTTTGAGCGGTCTGGCATGGATAAAAGCTCACCCTAAATCTGTCAGCAACGACCTTAACTCTAAATATGAGGACGGGTAGCAATCTATGGATCACAATCTCTACTCAAAAGAATGCAGCAAGGTAGTATCAGTACAAACACTATGTACCGATAGATATCATAGGCCGACTAAGATTAGTATCATGCATACATCATCAAATCAACAAAATAAACATACCAGCCAACAACACGAAATCAAGAAATCCAAAACCAAGTCAACCAAGGGTATTACAATTCATGTCATCAAAACATATCAAGAATCAATCAACAAAAACAACAAACGAGAACGAGTCCATCACCAATAACCACATACTCACTGTACACACATGCTAACTGATGTCATTGCTCAGTAGTCATAACCTGTAGGAGACCCATGGTGTCCATGTACCACTCATTTCGGATACTCATCGGACCCGACCCATAAATCCTTTGCTACGGATAGAACCTCGAACGCGGTCCACATCAATGTATGAATCGTTTTCAGAATAAACCTCGGACCACGAGCCCATAATCTATGTCACATTTGTGCCTTTTCACGTATATATACTATCATGCCCCTAACAATGGCTTGGGCGAAACACGGCACTCGGTGCCTTACTGCATGTGACTGAGTGAACCACATGGCTTGCTGAATCATCATGAGGCATAACATGAGCATAAATATAACGTGAGAACATGATGGGCCTTTAAGAACACACATAAAAGTCATAAAAATTAATAAAATACTCATTATAACATGAATGTGGAAATAACATGAGTTGAGCCAAAGATGGCTAAACGTCTTGCATGTCCAACATAACTAAACTGACTAGTCTATGAAACCTCTAATCATGAGCCTTGTGTCACGCCTCAAAACCCACCCTAGACATGACCGGCATTCGACGTCATGAACAACATCGGAAGAACCTAAAAGATGCAATAACAACACTTGAACCCGCCAGGTTCAATATTCAGCTCCAACCATTTATAAAATAAATACAATCAAATCATGATATATGAATTAAATCAGCGGAAGTCTTTAATATTATAAAACTTAATCAAAACGTGACAAACGCGCAAGAGTTAAACAAAACTCAACAACTACCCACAAGAATGTGTACTATAGAGCTTATAAGATAAAAGAGTAATTGTCTGACACATCGGGACGCAGCCCGAAAAACTAGAATAGTAAATAAATATGATAAGGGGTGTCCCACGAATGAACATATGGGTTCACCAAGTCAGTAGCAACAACAAGTCCTTCCTAAGTAATTTGAGTATCAAGAACCTGCTCTTCTTTGTTACCTAACATACCATCAAAAATAACAATGGAGTGCCTGAGTACTTCGTACTCAGTGAGTGCCTCGGGGACAACAAGTAATACAAAAATAGAGTACAATAATACTTAAAGAAATCATTTGTGAAACCCATGTGAAATCAATATAAAAATAGTTATTCATCTTGTGTATCTCAATAAGAATTATCAAAAACAGGTTATAAAGTCCTTGTCAAGTTCCAACCTCCAAATATGTCATTTAAGTTGATCATGATTATTAACAACAGTTCCATTAAAAGATTGGAATATCATACTTGCTAATACAGGCCCAAAAATCAATCATAATGAAGGGATGACATTCGAGGTTCCCTAATCGTAGCAGCGCATCACACCGGAATATGAAATTCAACGGTGGCTATCCTTCCTCCAGAATAGCTAGGCATAATCACACCTCAGGTAGCGAACCCAGAAGTGGCCACTCTTCCTCCTGAATGGCTAGGCATTATCACACTAGGATCCATAGTGGCTACCCTTCCTATCACGACCCAACCCCATAGGCTGTGACTGGTGCCCAACCTGGACACCCGTATACATATTCTTTAGCTATATGTTCATTTCACAACAAGCTCAATATGGATCTTATAACGACCAAACCATGGTCTCGGAACTGTCACATAAATATACATATAAATGCAAGCCGACAAGGCTGCTACCACAACATGATAATATCTGCAAGCTGGCGAGGCTGCTACAATGATAGAATAAGCATACTGATAACACACACACAACTGATCACGTCTGAATACGACCCACACATATGTCCACAGACCTCTAAGAGTTTCATCAGTGAAATATGACGGGACAGGGCCCCGTCGTACCCTTAAACAACATATGCATATATTTAGATCAAAAAAGATCTATACCAAAGTCTGGGCTCCGGAACAACGGAACTCTCCAAGATAGCAGAAGGGAAGTCTTAAGCTGGCGGTTCACCAAAACACGTATCTGTACCTGCGGGCATGAAACGCAGCCCCCCGAAGAAAGGGGGTCAGTACGGAATATGTACCGAGCATGTGAAGTGTGAAATACAGTAAAAGGATCATAACTGAAATATGGAGTACAGTACATGTGTACAATATCCAGAATACCAAAACACTTGCCTTTGTAACATAATCATACTTGTCAATATCATATATCGTATGCATATATATATCGTATCCGACCCTTTAATGAGGGACTCGGTGAATAAGATCATCATATGCCCTCCTGGCCGCCATGACATGTCATCATATCATCATATCATCATATACATATATACCGTACCCGGCCCTCTAGTGAGGGACTCGGTGAACAATGCAATGAAACTGTGCAAGATAACATACCCGGCCCGGGACTCGATGAAAGATATATTGAGACATGCACGAGCAGAGTAATGAGAAACTATATGCAATTCAAAACATTTTTAAGGACTCAATAGGATAGTCAACACGAACCATCGTTCGCAAATTCAAATAATAGTCATGTCATATATCTTTCGGATGTCCCTGTGTATTATATCAAAATGGAACTTTGAAATCATGTGCACATCTCAATATATATAAAATAAAACATAAGTTATGGGAATCAAGATCAATAGCCATCCTAGTGGCTCTAGGAATAGGAATTCCTTTGGAATCGTATATATATATCGTATATTCATTTCACAACGACCATGCCAAAAGAAAGAAGAGTTAGCTTCACATACCTTTAGCGCTTATTCGCCACACAATATGTATACGCTGCCCAACAATACTTCAACCTATATTAAGACGTCAACAACTACGGTTACGCTATGGGGAGATTCAAAACGTATTCTAACGTTAGTAACTCCTTTCTAGATGCTTAGGCGACGTTTTCTCTTGTATCCAAACCAGCTACATACAACCAATCCAACATCAATAATTATATGTTCAATACCAATCCGGACAGCCCACACAACATTCCAAACAGCCCACATTCATAACATTCAATAACGATTCACATACGGCTACTACATTCGCAAGTTATTTCTAATAGTTCGTAGCCTTATCGTTTGCATGTAACAACTTTATAACAGCCCATCCAACATACAACACAATGCATAATCTTAATTATCATTACTCTTCCAAGCTCAATAAGAATAACAACAACGTGTCAAAACAGCCTGTACCTTACAACACTAGATAATAGTGTACATGCAATTATGACACATCCAATTTATTCTTATTAGTCTATAGTCATAATATTTCGTCGAAACGATTCTATAACAGCCCAACCACTATGAAAACATGATGTATACTCTTAACTATAATTATTTTTTCCAACTTAATGAAAACAACATGTCCAAAACAGTCCCTAACCAACAACACGTCCAAAACAGTCCCTAACCGACAACATAACAATGTTCGGAATTCTTGCAAACATTTATGAACATACTAAGCAAACCACATATGATTCTTACACATTAGTTCATGTCTTCTTTTCATATAATTTCAGTAAGTTATGACCGGCAATCACATGACAACTACATCATCAATCCATACGCAACTAAGCTACGTTATTATCACTATAATCCTTACAACTACTCACAAACGACTTTAGTTCCAACTCCAACCATTAGACACCTTCATTTCCATCATAAAATTCATGACAATAACAATCAAAATATCAAGTAAAATCAGTTCACAAACTTCTACAAAAACAATCCACTACACTGCTTAACTATGCTTCAACATCACTTACATAAAATCATAGATTCAATTTATTTTCATACTAACACAACTTCACCTTTAACCTTCCAATTCTTTTCATTCTTTTTACCATGAAATATATGATAGCAACAACCATAATTACTAAAGAAATCAGTCCATCAATTCCACCAAAATAGTCCCTACGGCCACATAATCATTCCAACACCAACATTCATGATTTTATGCATGCAATTCATGTTCACCAAGTTACAACCATACTTCAACATCAACACCTATAACTCCATGGCTACTATCATGTTCCAACATCAACACACATCATTTCATGCATACAACTTATATTTACACATCTACATCACCCTTAATACATGAAAAAGAAAGTTAGATCTTACCTTGACAACTTGACTTCTCAACTTGGCTAGAGTTTGTGAATTGAAATGATAATGGTTCTTGTTGCTCCAATGAATATCTTCACGTTTCTAGGGACCTTCTAAAGGGTTGAAACACCTTGGAAAATAATTTTTAGATCAAGACTCAAAGAGCTAAATTTCAGCCCTCTTGGCCGAATGGCTCTCCTCTCTCTCTCTAGGTTTTCTATTTTTGTGTTGTGAAGTTGAAATGAGAAGATGATCTCTCTTAGTCTTCCATTTGATTAAACTAAGATGCCTACAAGCTGGACACAACACATGATCCACTCATGACATTGAGCACTCAATTAACTTTGAACTAAAATTCTATTCTTTCTCTACTACTTTCGGCTAGCCTTGGCCGAATGTCCCTTTTCTTTTTCCTTCCCTTTTAATTGTTTACAAGACAATTGCATGTGTAGTGAATGATTCATACACTAACCTTTGTCCATTGCAATCATACAAAGATGAATGGTCAATATTTAAATGTGCAATGATTCCTCCAACATGTTATGCCTTCATAAAATAATGCATGCCTTCATTATTTAAATGCATGCCTCACCTTTTTTTTCTCTCCATAATTTCGGCCACCTTGACCACCTTGGCCGAGCCTCACTTTGTATTTTTCTTCCAATTTAGTTGTCCACAATATAATGAAAGTGTAGTGGATGAATCAACATTTAAATGCATATTTGTATGTCTTCCATAATAGCCTTATTTTAGATGACTTTGAGTCATCTTTTGGACATGGCACATTAATGTTCATCTTGGCTCATTGTTACCACTAATTTTTACTTAACACCACAATTAAGTAGTTCCTAATCTCTCATAACATTTTTATACTAAGTAAAATTTATAACCGATTAGTTCTAGTTTAGAAATTAAAAATCCGAGGTTTCTATCTCACGTCGATTCCTTCGCGAATAACTCGACGTATAAAATACGGGGTCTAACACTTCCTCCCGAGTAGCTAGGCAAAACACAACAACATAGTTCATAGCATAGAATCTGAATCACAATTCACCTCAAGGTAGTCACATCAACAATTAACATTAAGGTTCATTATGCCATTCCAAGGATATATAATTTCATAGATAATCTTGAAAATGTTTCCACTTCTTTAAACAAGATTCCATTGTCATAATTCATTACAAAACATCAGTACCAACAATTAACCATCATTATTGATCATCTCTTATGGAAGAAAACGATTATGATTTCATATACGTCTATAGAGGATAATACAGTCAAGGTTTAATGTGGGCTTGTCCCCTCACGCACATCAACCACAATCAAAGAATGAAATAGAGTTCAAAAGCCTGAAAGGTTCACCTTTTTATTCAATAAAGAACTTTTAAACGGAGATATACATTCAAAACAGGGTTTCCAAAAAAAGACATACAAATAACCTTTATAGTCAAAATGGATTTTTTTTAAAAGGGACATACCTTAAATACCGTTTATATATTTAAAACTTAACCTCTGCACTTCCAATAGTCACTCCACATCCAATTTGAAGATTGCACAACTAAGATTTACAAGATTTTATCAATTTCTAGCTACTGTTCATAGCTCAAAACGCACTGCTACGGACCTCCAAATCAGATCTCCACCGTTCAAATTCAATACCTGGATGTGGTAACCACTCCGTTAAAATTTGGGCTCGATCCAACGGTTAAATAAGCAGGAAATGCCAATTAAAGCTGACTGGTCGCAGGGAATTCTACAACAAAAATACTAGGTTTTGTCTTTACTAGAGCGCATCTAAATCAATCCTATTTCATGATTCTATTGACCATTCAATGTCTAAAACATAATAACAATTCCATATAATCCATAAAAGTGAGGGGTCTACCTTTTTGAAGAAATCCCAAAGCTTCATCCCATGTTTGACCTTGAAAGAAGTTTCCACAATTTAGCGATTTCATATAATGATTCGGTGTTAATCTAGTGTTAAGTTAATGTAATTGGCTTAGGGATTTGAGTAAAAACTCATCTTAGGGGGTTGGTAGAAGCCTCTGGTCGAAAAACCATCTCTTTAGATATTTTTGGGTTGTATTTATAGGTCATCATAAAGGCTTAGGCTTTAAAACCTAATCCTACAAGAATTGGGATTTCCATTTTACATGTCTTCAGTAAATCGATAATAAATTTTTACACACACCTTCGTTTGAGCTGAATAATATATGGTTGGAAAGATATTTCAAATACCTACAACTTTTATGTTTTGAGTTTTCACAAATTCATAATGCAAATGCCCGAAAACTGGATATAAGTACAGATTGTCTCGGACTTAGACGAATTTAGAAGGCCTTAAAAACTTCACTTTTTGGTTTGATTTCAAAACAACTGTTTATCTCCCGAATTCATCCCGAATGGATTCATATGGCTAAAATATCAAATTAATACTAGTTTTCATATATTCACACCTAACCCAAATTTACGGGGTGCTACACCTTGACTAAAAAACGTACTTGCTAGGACAATGCCCCCAGCATACCTTTAAATGCATAACTAATAAAATAAAGATAAATGACCAAAACCCTAAATGAGATGGGGCTCACCAATAAGCTGATATAAGTGAATCCTACTGAGCAGATATGGCGTCCTGTAAATCCGTACATGCATCGTGAAATGCAAGCCCCCGAGCAATAAAAGGAGACGTCAGCTCATTGAATGTACTGGTATGTAAAGCAACTGAATGAAATAACATGGGACATGAAAATAACATAATAGAGACTGAACTGAAACATGATCATGAACATGAGTACATATACATATATAACATGTGTAAAGTATCGTGAGTAGGGAGAGCAGTAAATATAACCGACAACATGGTCTGATACTTACGTCCTATTAGTAGAACACTCAAACCTTGCCAGGGACATGAGATTTAATAATATTATGAAAAGAACGAGTCGATATGAGAGATCGTCCTAAGCATGGGTGGAGTGATCCTCATCCTACGGTGGCCACGTAGTTTCATGCTGTTTGAAGCCTTCTCGGTAATTAATATAACTCCCAAAAACCTGCACATGGAAAATAAGTGGCACTTGCTGCCCATGGCTTTTCATGAATCATAACTTGCATGTACATGGAATCATTCGTATTATTCTTGCATGAACTTATAAAACATATATAGCTTTTCTTGAAAATATCATAATAGTTCATAAACTAGCATGTAAGAACCCATGAAATGCAACGTTTGGGTTTTCATGGATTACGGACAGATTCTCAATAATCATAATGATGTATCAAGAACACAATGAAGAATTTATAACAATTTAATACATAATATAACATGGGGCATGGACCTAGGGTTATCATGAACATGATTAAAAATCCTAGTTTTCCTAAAGCTTCATACTTTATGGAAGAAGAAGCGTGGGGAAGAACAATGATGTTCCCACACGTAGATAGCAACCCTACATACCTGGTAATGCTCCAAGCTTGAAATAAAAATCTAAACTTGGAAGAAGAATTCGAAGGTTTAAGGCTTGAGTCCTTTAAATGGGTTTTCTTGAAACCCTATGTTAAGAACAATGATTTCATTATTAGATTATGAGAACACATGTTAGAATTGATTTGGAAGGGCTTGGATTGACTTACCTTGATGTTTTGGATTGGTGGGAGAAGAATACCTTCATTTTAGGGTTTAGAGACTTGTAAAAATAAAAATTAAAACTGAAACTAGGTATTTATAGTTTTTGGTACGCCGTGGGAAATATGGACTAAAATACGGTCCGTATTCTAAATTACAGTCCGTAAACCTAGATCGTAATTAAGCATATTTCAAAACAGAAACACTGTGGCACTCCTTCTTCCCAAATACGACCATCCAATACGGGCCGTATTTCAAAATACGGTCTGTATTTAACAATATATTTCCCTAAGCCAAATTCCAGAATGCACAGTGATTTAGATGCCTCGTATACTGAAATACGATCCATATTCTGGGGCGTAAATGCCCATCTGACAAGTGAAGAGAAATTTCTAATTCTCATATTCTTTATCTGGTTTTCTAAGTCTAGAATCATGGTGAAAGCTTAAGTTAAAGGTACGGGATGTTACAATATCTCCCCCTTAGAATTATTTGTCCTCGAATGATGGATCATGGTTAAGAATATGGCTGGACATGGCTTGAATACATGAACGTGAAAAAGCATGACATGAAACATGGAGACTGAATTAGCATGACATGATTACATGGAAACATGGATACCAAAACATGGAACATGAGCACTGGATACATGACATGAGTGTGAAGTATGAGACATGACATGACATGGACTATGGAAAGTTACCTTGAGCGTTCTCTGCTTGCTCTTCAAACAAAAATGAGTACTTGGATTTCATGTCTTCTTCGGCTTCCCATGCAGGCACTTTAACTTTCTAACTCCTCCATAACACTTTAACCGATGCAACTTCGTTTGTTCTTAACTTATGAACCTGATGATCAAGAATGGCTACTGGGATCTCCTCATAGTTGAGGCCATCCTTAACCGTTATAGTATCAGCAGGAACCACCAACGACGGATATCCTACACACTTCCTCAACACAGATACATGAAACACTGGGTGTACAACATCTAAATCTTGTGACAACTCAAGTTCATTGGCTACTTGACTGACCTTTCGCAGAATTCTGTAAGGTCTAATATATCTGGGACTAAGCTTCCCTTTCTTCCCAAATCTGATAACACCCTTCATGGGTGAGACTTTAAGGAACACCTAATCATTAACTTGGAATTCTAAGTCCCTTCGCCTCACGTCTGTGTAAGACTTCTGGTAATAAGCCTTTTCAAACGCTCCTGAATTAACTTGACTTTCTCCATAGCCTGATAGAACAAATATGGTCCTAGCAACTCTGCTTCACCAACTTTGAACCAACCAATTGGTGATCTACACCTTCGCCTATACAGAGCTTCAAACGGTGCCATCTCAATTCTAGCATGATAGCTGTTATTATAAGAAAACTCAATGAAAGGTAAGTGATCATCCCAATTACCTTTGAAATCTAGGGCGCATTCTCTCAACATGTCCTCAAGGGTCTGAATAGTGCGCTCTGCCTGACCATCTGTATGCGGATGAAAAGCTATGCTGAGGTTCACCTTGGTACCTAATCCTTTCTGAAAAGATTTCCAGAAGTTCACTATGAACTGAGCACCACGATCTGAAATAATGGACACTGGGGTCCCATGCAAACTTACAATTTCATTAACATATAACTTGGCGTAATCTTCTGCTGAATTTGTGGTCTTGACTGGCAAAAATGCGTCGACTTAGTATTCAGTCAACAATTACCCAAATAGAGTCATACCTCCTAGCTGAACGAGGTAGACCTGATACAAAGTCCATATTGATCATTTTCCATTTCGAGACAGGAATATCAATATTCTGAGCCAAGCCACCAGGCCTCTGGTGTTTGGCTTTCATTTGCTAACAATTCAAACACTTAGCTACAAAATCTGCTACATTTTTCTTCATATCATTCCACCAATAATTCTCCTTAAGATCATGGTACATCTTAGTAGAACCTGGGTGAATGGAATACCTGGAGTTGTGACCTTCTAATATGATTCGCTCTCTATCTGCCTCGGTACCTCAAGGTGCCATCATCTCCCCCTTGTTCAAAAACCGTCGCCTTATGCTTGTGAACCCCCTCTCTCAGCTGCAACAAGTAGGGATCACTAAACTATTTCTCTTTGACTTCAACCACTAAGGAGGAAAGATCTCTATTCTGACCAACCACGCCGCCATCCTCGGAGTCCAAAAGTCAAACTCCAAGACTGCCCAAACGGTAAACTTCTTTGGTTCTAACTCTCCTGTGTGCATCAACGTGGGCTAAACTCCCCATGGAACACCGATTAAGAGCATCGGCTACAACATTCGCTTTCCCCGGATGATAGAGAATATCCACATCATAGTCCTTAAGCAATTTGACCCATCTCCTCTACCTAAGATTCAGCTCCCTTTGAATAAAGATATACTGCAGGCTTTTATGATCTGTGAAAATATCAACATGCACTCCATACAAATAATGACGCCATATCTTAAGTGCAAAAACCACAGCTGCCAACTCTAAGTCATGAGTCGGATAATTCTTTTCATGAGTCTTAAGCTGTCTACATGCATAAGAAACAACCTTACCATGCTGCATTAAGACACATCCGAAACTAACTCCCGAAGCCTCACAATAAACCACGAACCCTTCGGTTCCTTCTGGTAGCATCAAAACTGGAGCAGAAGTTAATCTCTTCTTCAACTCTTCAAAGCTTCGCTTACAAGAATCTGACCAATGAAACTTAACCTTTTTCTGAGTCAACTTAATCAACAGAGCAGAAATAGAGGAAAATCCTTCTACGAAACATCTGTAATAGCCTACCAGACCCAAGAAACTTCTTATATAGGAAACTGAGGTGGGTCTTGGCCAACTCCTTACGGCATCAATCTTCTGAGAATCAACTTTAACACCTTCACCTAAGATCACATAGCCTTAGAACGCCATTGACTTAAGCCAAAACTCACACTTTGAGAATTTTTACAAAAAGTTCACGATCTTTAAGAGTCTACAACACTATTTTGAGATGTTCTGCATGATTAGCCTCACTACGGGGATACACCAAAATATCATCATCGAAGACAATGACAAATAAATCGAGATAAGGCTTGAAGACCATGTTCACAAGATCCATGAAAATAGTTGGCGCATATGATATAACAAGAAATTCAAAATGGTCATAACGGTTTCTGAAAGCGATCTTCGGAATATCAACTTCCTTAACTTTTAACTAATGGTAGCCTGATCTGAGGTCAATCTTGGAATAACATTGGGCACCCTAAAGTTGGTCAAATAAGTCATCTATTCTGGGAAGAGGGTACCTGTTTTTAATGGTGACTTTGTTCAACTGGCAGTAGTTAATGCACATGCGTAAGGACCATCCTTCTTTCGGACAAACAAAACTGGCGCACCCCAAGGTGAAACATTGGGCCTAATAAACCCCTTATCAAGAAGATCTTTCAACTGGCCTTTTAAATCTTTTAACTCTGCTAGAGCCATTCTATACGACGAAAGAGATATCGGCCTAATGCTGAGAAGTAGATCAATTTCAAAGTCAATCTCTCTATCAGGAGGTACTCTTGGAAAATCTTCGGGAAAGACTTCTGGAAACTCATTTACAACTGGGACAGACTGGAGAGTTGGAGTCTGGGCATCTGAATCCTTGACTCAAACTAGGTGGTAGATATAACCCTTGGAAATTATTTTTCTGGCTCTTAGGTAAGAAATAAATCTACCCATAGGTACTACTGAATTACCCTGCCATTCTATGACTGGCTCATTAGGGAACTCAAATCTTAAAAATTTAGTTCTACAACATACTGTGGCATAACATGAAGCTAACCAGTCCATATCCATGATCACATCAAAGTCTACTCTTTCTAATTCTGCTAAGTCAGCTATGATAAACTAGAACTGGACAACACCTATAAATTCACCTAGCTATGACTGACTCTCCCATTGGGGTGGACACCTCAAAGGCCTAATGCAATTTTTCTTATTCAATCCCAAATTTCTTAGCAATAAATAGGGTTACATAAGATAGGGTGGATCCTGGGTCAATAAGGGCATAGACGTCAAAAGTGAAAACTGTTAGTGTACCTGTGACAATATCGGCATGAGCTTCTGTATCCTGATGACCTATTAGCGCATATAAATGGTTTTTTCCTCTGACTGCGTTTCCAGACTTAGTTGTATTGTGCCCCTGCTGGGCCTGATTGTTATGAGGGGCTACTGAGTTCGTGGACTGTGCCACGTAACCTCCGGTGCCTTGCCTAGTTAACAGACAATCTCTCTAAATGTGGCCCTTCTGGCCGCAACCATAACATGTATATGTACCCATACGACACTCACTTAAGTGTCGCTTGCTACACTTATTGCAAGCTGGAATAGTATAGGGAAAAGGGCCTGATTTACCCCTCTACTTTGGGAAAGGGTTCATATTTACCCCCCGTTATACTATCAGCCCATTTATACCCCTACCGTTACAATAGTTGAAAAATTTGCCCCTATTTTTAACCCCCCGTCCCTGATAGTATAACGGGGGGTAAATATGAACCTTTTCCCAAAGTAGAGGGGTAAATCAGGCCCTTTTCCCTTTGATTGCCGATTCTTCTATTTTTAGATAACGTTGCAGGTTTCCTAACTAGTTCTGATTTGCTAAAAGAACAATATACGAAATAATTTTATGCAAAAGTAAGACATTGCTTCATCCAAAAGAAGGTTTTACAATGGACATCTTATAACAACAATTTATCCAAACGAGGGCATTACATTACATTCATCCAAACAAAGACAATTAAAACAACTTCAGGATAATATTTTTCAAGTTACACCAAAAACATAAATACTAGTCTCATAAGGGCAATCACTTCATCATTGAAGGTTATAAGTTATTCTCAATTGATTAAAGTGTCAACTTTGGAAGACAAAGTAACAAAGATGTTGATGGTAATTATAGTTTCATTGGCACTTTTCGTGGATTTCATTACAGCTCCAATGATGAAGTGATTGCCCTTACGAGATTAGTATTTATGTTTTTGGTGTAACTTGAAAAATATTATCCTGAAGTTGTTTTAAATGCCTTTGTTTGGATGAATGTAATGTAATGCCCTCGTTTGGATAAATTGTTGTTATAATATGTCTATTGTATAACCTTCTTTTGGATGAAGCAATGTCTTACTTTTGCATAAAATTATTGTGTATATTGTTCTTTTAGCAAATCAGAACTAGTTAGGAAACCTGCAACGTTATCTAAAAATAGAAGAATCGGCAATCAAAGGGAAAAGGGCCTGATTTACCCCTCTACTTTGGGAAAAGGTTCATATTTACCCCCCGTTATACTATCAGGGATGGGGGGTTAAAAATAGGGGCAAATGTTTCAACTATTGTAACGGTAGGGGTATAAATGGGCTGATAGTATAACGGGGGGTAAATATAAACCTTTTCCCAAAGTAGAGGGGTAAATCAGGCCCTTTTCCCAATAGTATAGGCAGACTGACCCACACTAGCCTGAGAATAAGAACTCGATGGTCTAAAGTTCTGCTTCTTGTCATTTCGGAACTTCGGGACTAGGGCACTTGCTATGGATGGTGCAGGTCTTGCTGACCTGTTCTTAAAGAATTTCCTATTCCCATTACCGTTGAACTATCCGGTATACTTGACCCTCTTATTGAACTCTTTGTCATTCTCTTTCTGAAAGGCTTCTTCCTCCTTTAGCCTTGTCTCATTCCCCTGTACGAAAGTAACCATCTTGGAGATAGTCATTCTCCCATTCTGTGCAGCAATATTGGCCCCATCGTACAAATGGGGATCCAGACCACCAACAAACCTCTTCACTCTTGCCCTCATGTTCGGTATCATAAGTGGATCATACTTATCCAGACTAACAAATTCCAAATAGTTGTCCTGAACTGACTTGCCATTCTGCTTAAGCTTCAGGAATTGCTCAGCCTTAGCTTTTCTGACTCCTATTGGCATGAAGTGGTCTAGGAATGCGCTTGAAAATTCATCCCATGTAGCATCAGGTGCATCCTCACCTTGAGATAATTCCCAAGATTCATACCAAGTGTTAGCAATGCTCTGCAATTGATGAGCTCCAAAAGTAGCTGCTTCGATTTCCTTAACTATCATAATCTTGAAGATTTTCTGAAGAGTATCAATGTAGTCCTAAGGGTCCTCGTGTTTCTTTATCCCTGTGAAGACTGGGGGATTTATCCCGAGAAAGTCCTTAGTCTTAGAAGACTCTCCATTATTCCCTGAACTTGACCCAGATTCCTGATCCTGGGCCTGAGCTGCTACCAACTGAGTGAGTATGTTAATAGCGCTTCTAACATCAATATCATTAGTTCCAGGTGGAGGAAATGGAGTCTCAGTTAGAGTAGTAGTCATTGGTAGCGTAGTCTCTGGCAGAGGTACCTGATCCGAAGTGGCTCGGATAGCCTCTATCCTTACAGCATTAGCAATTGCTCTTTGGCTATTAGTAGTCTTCCTCTTTACAGGCATGATTATGAAAATACATATACACACGAATTAGAAGGCATCCCGAGAGTACTGCTCTAACTACACGATCTAGAGTATGAAAGAAGTGAGACAATCCTAAATGTCTTGGTGGTCAACTGTTTATATGTATGGGGCCCTCACACATATAAATGTGACCCCACTAGATATGGTTTCATAGACTCCCTAAGACACATGAACCTAGTGCTCTGATATCAAGCTTTGTCACGCCCCGAACCATGGCCTGGGCGAAACACGACACTCGGTGCCTTACTGCATGTGACCGAACGAACCACATGGCTTGCTGAATCATCATGAGGCATAACATGAGCAGAAATATAACATGAGAACATGATGGGCTTTTAAGAAAACACATGAAGTCATAAAAAATAATAAAATACTCGTTATAACATGAATGCAGATATAGCATTTCTTATAATGCGGAAATAACATCAGTTGAGTCAAAGATGTCTAAACACCTTGCATGTCTAACATATCTAAACTGAATAGTCTATGAAACCTCTAATTATGAGTCTTGATTAGAAAACGTACTTGCTAGGACAAGGCCCAACATACCTTTAAATGCATAACTAATAAAATAAAGATAACTAACTAAAATCCCGAATGAGAGGGGGCTCATCAATAAGCTGATACGAGCGAATCATACTGAGCAAATATGGCGTCCTGTAAATCCGTACGTGCATCGTGAAATGCAGGCTCCCTGGCCATAAAAGGGGACATCAACACATTGAATGTACTGGTATATAAAACAACTGAATGAAATAACATGGTACATGGAAATAACATAATAGAGACTGAACTGAAACATGATCATGAACATGAGTACATATGCATATATAACATGTGTAAAGTATCATGAGTAGGGACAGCAGTAAATATAACCGACAACATAGTCTGGTACTTACGTCCTATCAGTAGAACACTCATACCTTGCCAGGGACATGAGACTTAATAATATTAAGAAAGGATTGAATCATTATGAGAGATCGTCCTAATGATGGGTGGAGCGATCCTCATCCTACGGTGGCTACGTATTTTCAGGCCGTTTGAAGCCTTCTCGGTAATTAATGCAACTCCCAAAAACATGAACATGGAAAATAAGTGGCACTTGCTGCCCATGGCTTTTCATGAATCATAACTTGCATGTACATTGATATCATTCATATTATTCTTGCATAAACTTATAAAACATATATAGCTTTTCTTGAAAATATCATGATGGTGCATAAACTTGTATACAAGAACCCATGGAATGCAAGGTATGGGTTTTCAGGGATTACGGACAGATTCTCAATAATCATAATGATGTATCAAGAACGCAATGAAGAATTTATTTCAATTTAATACATAATATAACATAAGGCATGGACCTAGCGTTATCATGAAACAAGGTTAAAAACCCTGGTTTTCGCAAAGCTTCATACTTTATGGAAGAAGAAGCGTGGGGAAGAACAATGATATTCCCACACGTAGATAGCAACCCTACATACCTAGTAATGCTCCAAGCTTGAAATAAAAATCTGAACTTGGAAGGAGAATTCCAAGGTCTAAGTCTTGAGTCATTTTTAGATTATGAGAACACATGTTAGAATTGATTTGGAAGGGCTTGGATTGACTTACCTTGATGTTTTTGATTGTTGTGAGAAGAATACCTCGTTCTAGGGTTTAGGGGCTTGTAAGAATAAAAATAAAAATTGAAACCAAGTATTTATAGTTTCTGGTGCGACATGGGAAATACGGACCAAAATACGATCCGTATTCTGAATTATGATCCATAAACCTGGATCGTAATTAAGCATATTTCAAAACAGAATTGTTGTAGCACTCCTTCCCAAATACGACCATCAAATGCGGGCGGTATTTCAAAATACAGTTCGTATTTAACAATACATGTTCCCCCAAGCAAAATTCCAGAATGCACAGTGACTTAGATGCCAAATTACTATTTGAAATACATGCCATATGCTGAAATACGGTCCGTATTCTATGGCGTAAATCCCCATCTGACAACTGAAGGGAAATTTCCAATTCCCACATTCTTTATCTGATTTTCTAAGTCTAGAATCATGGTTAAAGCTTAAGTTAAAGGTACGGGGTGTTACATATACCTTAGTATTTCTTATCCTCTTGTTATCAATGCTCAATCACCATTTTGCATCACAATTTCACCGAGAAGATCATATTAACTTCCCATCACAACAACATCAAACTGTAAGTTTAACACAATGAATAGTGGCGCGAAGCCCACACAGTCACTCAATCAATTGCAAATAGGAGACCAATCACACGCACATCATGCATGAAGACTAGACATGCTTTCTCCTATTGAAATCACAACACATACAATCAACAAATCAAAGTCTAACTCAAGTAGACCTTAACCTACTCAAACGTAGAGTTGGAACAACGAATCACTCTACTACAGCTTTTCTCTTCCGTAAAGCCTCAGAACACTCAAAGTCTAGAAATTAGAATACTCAATGAGTCACAAATACTCTCGCAACAAAATCAATGCAAGACACCCTTCCCTTTAGCCCCATTCCAATAGGTGAATAATTTCTAGGTGTGAACAACCTAACAATGGCCTTAGTAACCACTAATCATCAATTTACTGAGGATACTTAATCAAAACATCGATTACAAGTAGTTTCCATGGTCAAGCTACCATTTTTATAAAACCCTAAGTCTCAATTCACTTAGTTCATGGCTCTAAAGGTTCAATTCATGATTAAGAGGAGTTAACCCAACACATTAGATGATAAATAAGTGATAGCAATCATAACCCATTAAGTATAGAAGGTTTATTAGGTTTTATGGTTACTATTACAAATTCACCATTGAAGACCCATAAGAGAGATGATAATCATGAAGATGATACATAATGATTGAAAGGAATGGATGAGACTTACCTCTCAAAAATATTCTTTTCCTAGCTTGGAAATTCGCCCTAGGTACTCGTGGAGAACTGTGTTGGAGTTTTATGAATAAAGAATTCGAAACTAAGTGTTTAAAACTCGGAATTATGTCCCCAGAGACCGCTGCGGTGGCCAAACTACCGTTGTAGCTATCTCGCTATAGCGGCCAAGTGCTCGCTATAGTGGACCAAAAGAAATCTGACCACCGCTATGGCGGGCCATATCCCGCTATAGCAAAAATTTCCCGCCACAGCGGACACACGTACAATGGTTAACCGCTTATGGCGAGGGGTTCACCGCTATAACGGTGCCGCCGTAGCGTTACCTACCCAGCCGCAGCGGTATCACTGAGGTAGTGAGTATGCAATTTTTCCCAGGTTTTTACTCTATCACCCAACATTTCATCTGAGGCATCACAAACACAAACAAAACATGCACGTATACATAAAAATATCATACGAATCCACTCGTGGCCTCAGAATTTCCAACGGAGGTCTATTTTCCTACGTCGCCCCCCGATGGCTCAACGCAATCAAACAAAATTCACAAAAAAGTCAAGTTTTTAGTTCTTAGACTTATAAAATCGAGTTTCTATTACCTCGTTCTACCCTTCGGAAGGTTTTATTTAGTAGGGTGATCCTACATTTCCATAACGATCGAGAGGGTTGTTACACCAGATACCAAATAAAACACCATTCGTCCCCAAATGGACAGGCATGAGGAATCTAGGAAAAGTTACCTAACTCGGTGAAAAACTGAGGATACTTGCTACGCATATCATATTCTGTTTCCTAGGTAGCTTCCTCCACCGGAAGATTCTTCCACTTAACTTTCACGGAGGCTATTTCCTTGGACCTCAACTTGCGAACATCCCTATCTAAGATAGCAACAGGCTCTTCCTCATATGTCAAATTCTCATCTAGCAGAACCAAATCCCAATGGATTATGTACGAACCATCACTGTGGTACTTCTTCAACATCGAAACATGGAATACAGGATGAACGCCTAATAGACCCAGAGGTTAAGCCAACTCGTAAGCTTCCTCTCCCACACGCTTGAGAATCTCAAATGGCTCAACGTACCTCGGGCTAAGCTTGCCCTTCTTTCCAAACCTCATCACACCCTTCATGGGCGAGGCCTTCAACAATACTTGCTCTCCCTCTCAAAACTCAAAATCTCGGACCTTGCAGTCCGCATACTCTTTCTGCCTACTCTGTCCTACAAGAAGCTTAGCTTGAATCGCCTGCACCTTCTCTAAGGTCTTTACCTTCTCTCGGGACTCTCTAAGAAGATCAGTGCTCCAAGGTCTCACCTCACGCATCAAACCATGCAATAGGAGACCTACACCTCCTCCCATACAACGCCTCAAACGGAGCCATACCAATACTCGAGTGGTAGCTATTATTATATGCAAATTCGGACAATAGCAAGAACTGATCCCAATGACCACCAAAGTCTATCACACAAGCATGAAGCATATCTTCAAGAACCTAAATAGTCCGCTCGGACTGCCCTTAAGTCTGAGGGTTGAAAGTTGTACTGAGGTCCGGCCTAGTACCCAATTCCTCATGCAATCACTCCCAAAATCTAGATGTGAACATTGTGCCCCTGTCGAACATAATGGAGATAGGAACCCCATGAAGCCTAACCACCTCACAAATGTAGATTTTTGCTAACTTTTCTGCATCATAAGTTATCCATACCAGATAAAGTAAGCAAACTTAGTCAACCTCTCAACAATAACCAAAATAGAATCAAACGTCTTCGGACGACTAACTACGAAGTCCATGGCTATTCTTTCCGACTTCCACTCAAGAATGGGCATCCTCTGAAGTGTACCCATGGGTTTTTGATGTTCATACTTTACCTGTTGGCAGTTCAGACACTGAGCAACAAACTTCACTATATCACGCTTCATCCTAGTCCACCAGTAGTGTTGTCTCAAATCGCAATACATCTTGGTAGTGCCAGGATGAATGGAATATCTCGAACTATGAGCCTTTGTCATAATAGTCTTGATCAAATCACCCACACGTGGCACACACACTCACCCTTTAATCTGCAGCACCCCCTCATCATTAATCACGACCTCTTTGGCCTCAACGAATTTTTCACAACTTAGCATCCTCAAACTACTTAGCCTTAATCTGCTCCAGAAATGATGACCGAGCCTCAACACAAGCCAACACCCTGCCCGTGTTAGAAATATCCAGTCTCATAAAACTGTTAGCCATAGTCTGAACCTCTCTAGCTAATGGACACTCCGAAGAAATCAAACGAGCCAGACTTCCCATACTAGCCGACTTCCTGCTCAACGCGTTAGCCACTACATTTTCTTTGCCAGGGTGATATAAGATGGTGATGTCATAATATTTCAGCAAATCCATCCATCTCCGCTGTCTAGAGTTCATATCCCTCTGAGTGAACACATGCTGCAAGCTGCGATGGTCAGTGGAAACCATACAAGTAGTGCCTCCAGATTTTCAACGCGAACATCACCGCTGCCAATTATAAGTCATGAGTAGGATAGTTCTTCTTGTGCACTTTCAACTGCCAAGAAGGATAAGCAATCACCCTCTTTTTTTGCATCAAAACAACACTCAAACCAGAATGTGAAGCATCACAATAAACAATAAAATCCTTGCCCTCCACGGGAAATGCTAGAATAGGTGTTGTAGTCAACAATGTCTTGAGCTTTTGGAATCTCTCCTCAGACTCGTCGGACCACTGAAACGGTACCTCTTTCTAAGTCAAGTGAGTCAAAGGAGAAGTAATAGAGGCGAACCCTTTCACAAACCGATGATAACAGCTAGCCAGACCTATGAAATTACGGATCTCGATCACTGATGTGGGCCTAGCCCATTCCTGAACTGCCTGAATTTTCTGCAAATCCACCATGATACCTTCCTTCGAAATTACATGCCCCAAGAAAGACACAAAAGACAACCAGAACTCACACTTGGAAAATCTAGCATATAACTCCTTCTCCCGCAATACCCCAAGAGCAATCCTCAAATATTTCTCGTGCTCTTCCGTACTTCTAGAATACACTAGGATATCATCAATGAACATTATAACGAAAGAGTCTAAAAAGGGCTTAAACACACTATTTATCAAGTCCATGAATGCAGCTGGGCCATTTATAAGCCCGAAAGACATAACCAAGAACTCATAGTGTCCATACCTGGTCCTGAAGGCTGTCTTAGGAACATCCTTTGCCTGAATCTTCAACTGGTAATACCCTAACCTTAAGTCAATTTTAGAGAACACAGACGCTCCCGGTAACTGATCAAATAAGTCATCAATACAGGGGATAGGATACTTTTTTCGGATATTCACCTTATTCAACTGACGGTAATCAATACACATATGTATAGACCCATCCTTCTTCTTAACAAACAACATAGGAGCACCCTAAGGAGATGCACTCGGGCGAATAAACCCCTTACTCAAAAGATCTTGCAACTGCCTTTTCAATTCCCTGAGTTCTGCTTGTGCCATCCTATTATATGGAAGAAAGATAGGACGAGTCCCTGGGTCTAAATCAATCCGAAAATCAATGTCACGATCAGGTGGCGTACCTGGCAAGTCCGTGAGGAACACATCTACAAACTCACGTACCATTGGAATCGAATAAATAGATGGAGTATCTATACTAGTGTCACGGATGGCTACCAAATAAGCTAGACAACCCTGCTTCACTAGTTTCCTAGAACGAACGAAAGATATGACTTTCTTAGGGAGGGGACTAAGGTTACCCTTTCACTCAAGTCTAGGTACCCAGGGCATCGCTAAGGTAACAGTCTTAGAGTGACAATTAAGAATGGCATAATGCGGGGACAACCAACTCATGCTCAAAATTACATCAAAATCTACCATATCTAGGATCATCAAATCCGCCCAAGTACTATATCCCATAAATGCCATGGCGCAATAAGGGTAGACTATATCTACCACCACCGAACCTCCAACCGGAGTAGATATATAAATAGGGACATCAAGGATATCACACATTATATCCAAACCATAGGCAAAATATGAAGACATATATGAAAAAGTAGAACCTGGATCAAATAAAACAGAATCTATCCGGTCATAAACTGAGATAGTGCCTGTGATTACAGCATCGGAGGCCTCAGCCTCGGGTCTACATGGGAAAGGGTACAAATGACCTTGCCCTCCGGTAGCCTGTGAACCATCACGATTTTCCTGTTCAGTCTGAGCCCCGCCCCTATCGGGCTACTGTCTGCCTCTACCTGCCTAAGGACCGCCTAGTTAGGCTAGCCGCTACCCCTACCCCCGGTGTGGCTGCCCCGCCCTGCCGGTGCACGATCCCTACCTCCTCTATCTGGTGCAAAAGGAACTCGGGGAGCTTGATACTAAGTCCCTTGTCCACCCTGTCTGAGTCTAGGGAAATACCTCTTAATATACCCTGAATCACCACACTCGTAACATCTACGGTCCAGCGTAGGCCACTGAACAGAAGCTGATGAAGCAGTATAACCCCCCTGCTGACGGGAAGCCTGATAATTTTCCCCTGATGGGCCCCCAGCAGACACCTGCATAGCGGACTGAATTGGACATCCTGAATATACCTGTGAACTCTGATCCCGCGAGAAGGAGTTGCTCAAATTCCTACCCCTTCGAGCTTTATTTTCTATTTGTTTTGCATGACTCTCCTGTCTAATCACATCGATAACATGGACGTGCTTCACTACCTCCTAGAATGAAGCCCCAGTGCCTACAAGCTGAGGAGCTGATTGCTGAATTCCAGTGTTTAGCTCTTCCACGAAACGCCTAATTCTCTCCCCCTCAGTAGGCAGCAACTGAAGAGCATATCATGACAAGGAATGAAAATAGGACTCGTACACAGCAACAAAAGAGTTCACCTCATCAAAATTAGCAAACTCATCCTTCCGTCGGTCACTCAGAGTACGCGGGACATACTTATCTAAGAACACTGAATAGAATTGGACCTAAGTCAACGAAGGTGACCCAGCTGGCATGCACTCCACATATGTCCTCCACCATAACTTTGCATCACTGAAGAACTGCAAGTTTACCAATTCTACACCATACTTGTCCATAACCCCCATCTTATGGAGTCTTTCGTGACAGTCTATGATGAACTCGTATGCATCCTCTGACTTAGTACCAAAGAAAATTGGAGGCTTCATTTTAGTGAACCTCCAAAACAAATCATGCTCTTCGCCAGTCATTACCGGCCCTGTAACTCGCCTCGAAAAAGCCTCTAAACCTGGAACTTCATCTAAGCGAGGTGCCACTACTACGACATGTTGAACCCCCGGAGCCTGAACTCTATCTGAACCTGAGGCTACTATCCCTGCACCCCTACCTACTGAAACAGCTGGTATAGCCCTGGCCTGTGCTAACCCATGCAACCAATTTAGCACCTGCGCCATAGCATCTGGTATACCAGGAGTAGCTGCAGCTCCTGGTGGGACTGGTACTGCCGCTGGCTGGGCTGGTGCAGCTGCATCTCCCGCAACCTTATTAGGAGCCACCGGAGGCACGGGATCAACTATTGGGACTCCGCCCCTAGTTGGTACCGCCCCTCTACTAGCTTCTCCGCCTCCACCTCTGCCTCTAACTACTGCCACGCATGTTCTCGCCATCTGCGAGAGAATGAAGGATAGTCAAATACCAATTGGAATCAAGTAGCACAAAAGAAAGAAAGAAAAGGAAATTTTCTTAGTGTTCGGTAGCCTCTCGAAGATAAGTACAGACGTCTCCGTACCGATCTGCAAGACTCTACTAGACATGTCCTTGTACGGCAAGATTGATGAACCTAAAGCTCTGATACCAACTCTGTCACGACCCAATCCACCATGAATGGCACCCACACTAACTCCTAGTGGGCAAACCAACAGATAAGTCATCTATTCATTCAAGTCTGTTTTTATATTAGCAAATTCAATAAGTTATTACTCATTCAAGCACAAGATAATCAAAATAAGCTATGCCATAAAATAATGAAGTAAATGCAGATGTCTTAACTATTATAAAACCCCAAAAATCCGAAGTCACCGTACAAGGACTCTAATCTAAAACATGTCTAAGGAATGAAATCAGTCTAACAAATAACAATAATGTCTGGAGTAGAAGTAGACATCATAAAAGAAGATCTTTGGGCGGCTTGGCATGGATAGAAGCTCACCCTAAATCTTTCAACAACGGCCTCAACGCTAGACATGAGGACGGGTAGCGATCTCTGGATCACAATCTGCACTCAAAATAATGCAGCAAGTTAGTATTAGTACAAATACTATGTACTGGTAGATATCATAGGCCGACTAAGATTAGTATAATGCATACATCATCAAATCAATAAAATAAACAAGGCAACCAACAACACCAAATCCATAATCCAACAACAAGTCAACCAAGGATATTACAATTCCTGTCATCCAAAGATATCAAGAATCAATCAACAGAAACAACTAACGGGAACAAATCCATCACCAATAACCACATACTCACTACACACACATGTTAATTGATTATGGATACATCATCAAATCAATGAAATAAACAAGGCAACCAACAACACCAAATCCATAATCAAACAACAAGTCAACCGAGGATATTACAATTCATATCATCTAAAGATATCAAGAATCAATCAACAGAAACAACTAATGGGAACAAGTCCATCACCAATAACCACATACTCACTATACACACATGCTAATTGATGTCATTGCTCAGTAGTCATGACCTGCAGGGGACCCATGGTGTCCATGTACCACTCGTTCCAAGTACTCATCGGACCCGACCCATAAATCCTCTGCTCCAAAAAAAAAAAGCTCAGACGCGGTCCACATTAATGCATCACTTGTTTCCAGAACCAACCTCAGACCACAAGTCCATAATCTAGGTCAGATTTGTGCCTTTTCACGTATATATACCTTAGTATTTCTTATCCTCTTATTATCAATGCTCAATCATTATTTTGCATCACAATTTCACCGAAAAGATCATATTAACTTCCCATCACAACAGTATCAAATTGTAGGTTTAACATAATGAATAGTGGCATAAAGCCCACACATGCACTCAATCAATTGCAAATAGGAGATCAATCACACACATATCATGCATGAAGACTAGACATGCCCTATTGAAATCACAACACATGCCATCAATTAATCAAAGTCTAACTCAAGTAGATCGTAATCTACCTCAAACGTAGAGTTGAAACAACGCGAATCACTCTACTACAGGTTTTCCCTTCCGTAAAGCCTCAGGATGCTCAAAGTCTAGAAATCAGAATGCTCAATGAGTCACAAATACTATCGTAACGAAATAAATACAAGACACCCTTCCCTTTAGCCCCATTCTAATGGGTGAATAATTTCTAGGTGTAAATAACCTAACAATGGCCTTAGTAACCACTAATCATCAATTTACTAAGGATACTTAATCAAAACATCAATTACAAGTAGTTTCCATGGTCAAGCTACCATTTTTATAAAACCCTAAGTCTCAATTCACTTAGGTCATGGCTCTAAAGATTCAATTCATGATTAAGAGGAGTTAACCCAAGCCATTAGATGATAAATAAGTGATAACAATCCTAACACATCAAGTATAGAAGCTTTATTAGGTTCTAGGGTTACTATTATAATTTCACCATTGAAGACCCATAAGAGGGATGATAATCATTAAGAAGATACATAATGATTGAAAGGGATGGATGAGACTTACCTCTTAAGAATATTCTTGCCCTAGCTTAAAAATTCGACATAGGTGCTTATAGGGAACTGTGTTGGAGTTTTATGAATAAAGAATTCAGAACTAAGTGTTTAAAACCCGAAATTCTGTCCTCGTTGACCGTTGCAGCGGTCAAGCCACCGATACAACGATCAAGCCACCGATGCAGCGATCTCGCTATAGCAAACAAGTGCCCACTATAGCGGACCAAAAGAAATTCAACCACTACTATGGCGGGCCATATCTCGCTATAGCAACATCGACATAGAGGGCCATTGGTTGCCACAGCGAACACACGAACAACGGTTGACCGCTTGCGGCGAGGGGCTCACTGCTACAGTGGTGCCACTGTAGCAGTACCTACCCCGCTGCAGCGGTAACACTAAGGCAGTGAGTACGCAATTTTTCCAGTTTTTTACTCTATCACCCAAACACAAACAAAACATGCACGTATATATAAACAAATCAAACCGTGGCCTCGGAATTCCCAATGGAGTTCTAATTTCCTACATCGGCCCCCAATGGATCAATTCAATAAAACAAAATTCACAAACAAGTGAAGTTTTCAGTTCTTAGACTTATACAACCGAGTTTCTATTAGCTAGTCTACCCTTGGGAAGGTTCTATTTGATTGGGTGATCCTATATTTTTCATAACGATAAGGAGGGTCGTTACAATGGATGTCATTGGACCCATTGAGTCTGTCGCCTCGAATGGACATCGAATCATCTTGGTCACCATAGATAACTTCACTAAATAGGTGGAAGATATATTACACAGTGATGAAGAAGGTAGTAGCTGATTTCGTGCGAAACATCATATGCCGCTTCGGCATACCAGAATCCATCATAACAGAAAATGGAGCGAATCTGAACAGTCACCTGATGAAGGATATATCTGTGAACAGTTCCAAATCACCCATCGAAAATCAACTACCTACCGGCCACAAATAAATTGAGCTATGGAGCAGCCAAAAAAGAATATCAAGAGGATATGAAGGATATGACGGACCACTACAAGTGTTAGCATGAACAATTGCCTTATGCATTGCTAGACTACCGGACGACAGCTCGAACTTCAATAGGGGCAACTCTATACTAGCTCGTCTATGGTACTGAAGCAGTCATACCCGCCGAAGTCAAAATACCATGACTGAGAATCATTCAAGAAGCAGAGTTGGACAACGCAGAATGGGTTCGAAGCTGATACGAGCAACTGACTCTAATTGATTAAAAGAGGATGATTTCCTTATGTCACAGCCAATTATACCAACAAAGGATGGAACACGCCTTCAACAAACGAGTCAAAGCTCAATTGTGTCAAAAAGGACAAATGGTACTCAAGTAAATATTCTCACATCAAGACGAGTACAAAGAGAAGTTTGCTCTATCCTGGCAAGGTACATACGCGGTCCGCAAGGTACTCTCCGGAGGAATGGTGATACTAGCAGAGATGGATCGCCAAGAGTGGCCCAAAACAATCAACTCAGATGTGCTACTCGTGAAGACACGTTTTTCCAGTTGTATTAGTTATTTATTTGCTTGTAATAGTTATCCCTTTGCATGTAATTGTTTTGTGATAGATAGAAAAGCCAAATGATTTCCTTATAATATGAACTATGCAATGACCAAACTTCCCCACAGTGGGATACATAGGCAGTTTATTTGGGACCCGGTCACATTATTAGTAAAAACCAAAAACTCAATTATTTTATTCTGAACTACGTTCGACCTGATTCCTGTTGTGACAGGATACGTAAGTGCTTTTTGAGCTCGGTCGTACCAAACAAAAAACCCAAGAAACCCATAGAAAGCCAAAGAGATGAGAGTTCAAAAAGTGCGTACCCCACATACCCAACTAGTGCAGAATTTTTGAGATCCTCTAAAAAATTCCTTTAAACAAATCAGGCCCGAGAGTTAGTCGATCCAAATTCTCAAATTGGGGAATAAAGTTTGAGGAGATCTCAAAATTCATTCCTTCGACAGTTAACTTATGAGTTAACCGACTCAACGCCCTAAACTGGGGCAGAAATTTTAGGAGTATCTCAAAATTTCATACATCAAGATTCAACTCGAGAGTTCATCGAAACAACATTTAAACTGGGGCAGAATTTTTGAAAGGGTCTCAAAAATTCCACGCAAGGGAGATGAAGCTTCGACTGTCAGACGAAACAAAGGGCGAAAGAGCCTCATTCAGATGCACATGTCATGATAGTCAACTTATTTTTTTTAAAAAAAATTATATCTTTTACAAACAAAGGTTTGAAACGATTTATGAAAATGTTTTATATTAAGATAAATTTACCTTTCACAATACCGAACCTATAAAGATCTGGCTCAAGGAAGACGGCCAAGCCGACAAAGGCAGGACGCAATCAAAGACGACAACATGGATCATTTTTATAGGAAAACTAACGTTTTTCTGATGCAGGTCTCCAGTGTCATCAGGAGGACGACTATTTTTTTAACTTTATTTTGTTTGCAATAGGTAAAGGAAACTTATCTAACAAAGATTAGAACCACAACCAAGTCAAGTGGGTTGAAAAAGGATCGAAATGCCATAAGGGCAAACATCTAGCCAAAAAGGGCTGTAAGAAGATGGAAATGCCACAAGGGCAAACATCCAGCCGAAAAGGGCTGTAAAAGGATGGAAATACCATAAGGGCAAATATCTAGCCGGAAAGGGCTATAAAAAGATTGAAATGCCACAAGGGAAAATATATAGCCACAAGGGCTACACGAGAAAAATACCACAAGGGCAAACATCAGGACAAAAGGGTCACAATCAATATAAAGGATGAAAGAAAGACGTTTTAGTCAAAGGGGCCATATCTATCATTTACATGCCAAAAGGGCCATTTATACCAAACTGTCGAGAGGGTCATTCATACAAAACTACCAAGAGGGCCATACTGCCTAGACGGTCATACCACCGAGAGGGCCATACTGCCAAGAGGGCCATACCGCTAAGAGGGCCATACTGCCAAGAGGTTCATACTGCTTGGAGGGCCATCCTGCCAAGAGGGCCATACAACCAAGAGGAACATCCTGGCAAGAGGGCCATACCACCAAGAGGCCCATACTTCCCAGAGAACTACTCGTACAAGTCGCTAAAAGGGCCATTCAAAGCAAAACTATCGAGAGGGCCATTTCATGCAAACAAAGATCGGAGGAGGTCCAACAAAGAAAATAATACCAAGATGGTCATTTATTTCTAGAGAACAGCCAAGAGGGCCATCAAAAACCATACAGGGTAGTAAAGCAGAGACACAGAGCCAATATGGTCATTTAGATTTAAGCAGTGCCAAGAAGGTCGCCACATAAAGACAATGCCAAGAAGGTACAATTGAAACCACACCAAGATGGCACTAGTAGAAACAAGACCAAGAGGTCTACCACAATGTTACCCACACAAGGAAGCAGGTTAGCAGCAGCCAATGAAGGAATAGGCTGATCAAACCGGACCTAAACGCATGCGGAGAAAGCATGAAACTTTTTCTTACGCAGCCGGTCGAAATGGGGTGCCCATGAGAGTCAAGCTCTCCGACCAATAATTAGAAGATCGCTCCACCTCATGCTCAGCCACACACGCTTGTTTTCCTGCCTTGCTTGCTTTTTTTAAAAAAATTCTCGCAACCGATCAGGCACATAAAGGCATTCCCACATAAAGGATACCCTTTTCCTCCTATCAGGTCAAACTACAAGTGACTTGATTCCCAAGAACAGGGATATGTAGGCGGACTCAATACCAGAGAGTTAGTCACACTCCAACAAATCACTCTGGGTTTCTCAGTTTTGCAATTGGAAAATTTAAAATTTGTTTAAATTTTCATTTAGAAGTCTAATTGAGTCGAACTACAAATGGCCAGAATTCTCATATAGCATGAGATATGTAGGAATCCCAGAAACCAGGGTCCGACCATATAATTGAAAATTGCATTAAAAAGAGAGGTGTTTTGAAAATGGTTAGCCAAAAATCAGGTTTGTCAAATTTTAATGATCAGGGATGGGCCCACAATCCCCGGACACCAAAGGGCAAGTTTGTCAAATTTTTATTTTATAAGTCTAAGAACTGAAAACTTGACTTTTTTGTGATTCTTGTTTAATTTTGCTGAGTCCGTCGAGGGTGATGTAAAAAATTAGAACTCCGTTCAGAATTTCGAGGCCACGGGTGGATTCGTATGATGTTTTTGTGTATATGTGCATGTTTTGTTTGTGTTTGTGAGGCTTCAGATAAAATGTTTGGTGATAGAGAGGAAAACTAGGCAAAAGTCGAGCTTACTGCCTAAACAGTACCGCTGCGGTGGGGTTTGTATCACTACGGTGGCACAGCTATAGTGGTGAGACCCTCGTCGTAAGTGATCAGTAAGGTTCGTTGTCTCCGTTGTGGCAGACAGAGGCCCCCTATGTCGATGTCTCTATGGCGGGATATGGTCCGCTATAGCAGGCACATGGACACTATAGCGAGATAGCTGCAGTGGTGGATTGACCGCTGCAGTGGTGGATTGACCGCTGCAGCGGTCGACAAAAAACAGTAACCCAATTTTTAAAGGCTTAGACCCACATCCTTTATTCATAAAACCTCAACACATTTCCCTACAAGTACCCAGGGTGAAATTTCAAGCTAGGGAAAGAATACTCTTGGGAGGTAAGTCTCAATCATTCCCTTCAGTCATTATGTAGCATCTTTATGATTATCATTACTTTTATGGGTCTTAATGGTGAAATTGTAATAGAATCCCTAGAAATTAATAAACCATCTAAAATTAATGGGTTATGATTGTTATCACTTATTTATCATCTAATGGATTTTGTTAACCCCTTTTAATCATGAATTGAATCCTTAGACCCATAAACTGAGTGAATTGAGACCTAGGGTTCTATAAAAATGGTAGCTTGACCATGAAAACTTCTTGTAGTTGGAATGTTGATGTAATATTGTTATAATTGGATGATTAGTGATTATAAGGCCCTTGTTAGGTTGCTTTACACCTATAAAATCATTCACCCATTGGAATTGGGTAAAGGGAAGGGTATTCTTGAATTGGTATTTGTGATTAGAGTATTTGTGACTCATTGAGCCTTCTATTTCTAGACTTTGAGCGTTCTAAGGTTTTAAGGAAGGGAAATGTTGTAGCGGAGTGATTTGCATTGTTATAGCTCTACGGTTGAGGTAAGTTACGGTCTACTTGAGTTAGACTTTGATTAGTTGATTGTATGTGCTGTGAAGTCATTAGGAGAAAGCATGTCTAGGCTTCATACATGATATTGTGTGGTTGAAATTCTATGTGAAATTGATTGAGTGATTATGTAGGCTTCGTGCCACTATTCATGTGTGGTGAATTTACGGTTGATATGTTTGTGATGAGAAGTTAATATGATCTTCTCGGTGATATTGTGATACGAAATGATAATTTGAGTGTTGACAATAAGAGGGCAGGAAATACTATTACGTATAGATATATGGAAAGACACATATGTGTCCTAGATTATGAGCTCGTGGTCTGAGTTTCATTTCGAAAATGAGAGGTATTTGATATGGCCCGCGTCCGAGGTTCTTTTCAGAGCAGAGTTTTATGCTCGGGTCCGAGGAGTATTCTGGAACGAGTGGTACATGGACACCATGGGTCCCCTGCAGGTCATGACTACTGAGCAATGACATCAGTTAGCATGTGTGTACAGTGAGTATGATATTATGGTAGACTTATTCTCATGTTGTGGTTTTCCGTTGATTGATTCTTGTTATTTGGGTGATTTGATTGGTGATTATCCTTGGTTGACTTGTCATGGCTTATTTATTTCATGTCTGTTAGCAGACTTGTTTATTCTATTGATTTTATGAGATATGCATGATACTAATCATAGTCAACCTATGATATCTACAGGTACATAGTGTTTGTACTGATACTACCTTACTGCATTCTTTTGAGTGCAGATTGTGATACAGAGACCGCTACCTGCCCTCACATCTAGCATTGAGGACATTATTGACAGATTTAGGGTGACCTTCTATCCATGCCAGCTACCCGAAGATCTTCCTCTTATGATGTCTATTTCCTATACTGAACATTATGGATATGTATTAGACAGATTTCATTCCTTAGACATGTTCTAGTTTAGAGTCATTGTACGATGACTTTCGGATTTTGAGGATTTTGTAATAGTTAGAACTTTCGTATTTACTGCAGTATTTTATGGCATGGCTTTTTTGGATTATTTTATGCTTGAATGAGTAATAACTGACTAATTTGATTAATATAAAATCGGATTTGAATGAATAGATGACTTGTGAGTTGGTTCTCCCACTAATAGTTAGTGTGGGTACCAGTCATGGCGGGTTGGGTCGTGAAAGAGTTGGTATCAGAGCTTTAGGTTCGTCGATCTCATCGTACAAGGACATGTCTAGTAGAGTCTTGCAGATTGGTATGAGAATGTCTATACTTATCTTCGAGAGGCTACCAGACACTAGGAAAATTGCCTTTTCTTTTTTTCTTTCAAGCCACTTGATTCCAATTGGTATTTGCTGATTCAAATTGATATCTAATTATCCTTCACTCTCTCGCAGATAGTGAGAACACGCGCGGCAGCAGCTAGAGGCAGAGGTGGAGGTAGAGGAGCTGGTAGAGGGGCAGTCCCAGTTGGGGGTCGAGTCCAGTTGTTGATCCCGTGCCTCCAGTGGTTCCTAATGAGGCCGCGGGAGATGCAGGCGCACCAGCCCAGCAAGCGACACTACTAGTCCCACCAAGAGTTATCGTTGCTCTTGGTATACCAGATGCTATGGTGCAGGTGCTAAATTGATTGTATGGGTTAGCACAGACAGGAGCTATACCAGCCGTTACAGCAGGTAGGGCGCATGGATAGCTTCCCCAGGTCCGGATAGAGTTCAAGTTCTGGGGGTTCAGCATGCCGCAGCAATGGCACCTCGCTTGGATGAAGTTTTGGGTTTTACGACTTGTCCGAGGCCAATTATAGGGCCAGTGATGACTGGAAAAGAGCATGACTTGTTTTGGAGGTTAACTAAAATGAAGCCTCTAATGTTCTATGGTACTGAATCAGAAGATACATACAAGTTCATCACAGACTGTCAGGAGAAGCTCCATAAGATGGGGGATGTGGACAAGTACGGTGTAGAGTTTTTGACCTTTCAGTTCATGGGTGATGCCAAGCTATGGTGGAGGGCCTATGTGGAGTGCAGGCCAGCTGGGTCTCCTCCGTTGAGTTGCTTTTAGTTCTATTCTGTGTTTTTGGATAAGTACATCCCGCGTACTTTGAGGGACCGAAAGAAGGATGAGTTCGCTAATATTGATCAGGGAAACTCATCTGTTGTTGTGTACGAGTCCCATTTCCACTCCTTGTCCTGATATGCTCTTCAATTGTTGCCCGCTGAGGGGGAGAGGATCTGGCGGATCATAAAGGGATTTAACATTGGGCTTTAGTTATCAAATCTTCAGCTCGTAGCCACTGGGGCTTCATTTTAGGAGGCAGTGGAGCATGTTCATATGGTTGAGGGATCAAACAGGAAAGTCATGCAAAGCAGGTAGAGAAGAAGGCCCGAAGGGGTGGGGTTTTCAGCAACTCCTTCTCGAGGGGTCAGAGTTTGCAGATATATTCAGGGCGTCCAATTTAGTCCGCGATGCAGGTGTCATCTGGAGGCCCATCAAAGGCAAATTTTCAGGCTTCCGGTCAGCATGGAGGTTATACTGTGTCATCAGCTTTTGTTCTGTGACCTACACTCAACCTTAGATGTTTCGAGTGTGGTAAGATGGGGCACATTAGGAGGTATTTCCCCAAATTCAGGCAGAATGGACAAGGGACTCAATATCAGGATCCCCGAGCTCTGTTCGCACTAAATAGATGGGGTAAGGATCGCGCACCGGCAGGAGGGGGCTGCCACATCGCTGGTAGGGGTGGTGCCCAGCCTAACCGAAGCGGTCCTTAAGCAGGTAGAGGTGGACAACAGCCCGATAGGGGAGCGGCCCTGACCAAACAGAGTAATCGTGGTTGTTCATAGGATACAGGATGGCGCGATCATTTGTACGCTTTTCCAGGTAGACCCGAGGATAAGGCCTCCGATGTTGTCATCACAGGTACTATCTCAGTTTATGACAGGTTGGCTTCTATTTTATTTGATCCAGGATTTACTTTTTCTTATGTGTCTACATATTTTTCTATGGGTCTAGATATGGTGTGTGATACTCTTGATGTCCCTATTTACGTATCCACTCCGATTGGGGATTCGGTGGTGGTAGATAGAGTCTACCCTTCTTGTGCGATTTCTTTTATGGGATATAGTACTTGGGTAGATTTGATGATCTTAGATATGGTAGATTTTGATGTCATTTTAGGCATGAGTTGGTTCTCCCCGCATAATGCTACACTAGATTTCCATTCTAAGATTGTTATCTTAGCCATGCCTGGGGCACCTTGACTTGAGTGGAAGGGCAACCTTAGTCCCTTCCCTAAGAAAGTCATATCCTTCGTTCGTGCTAGTCCACTAGTGGAAAAGGGTTGTCTAGCTTAGTATGCCACCTAGTCGTGACATTGATTTTAGGATTAATTAAGACCCAGAGACTCGTCCTATCACTATTCTACCTTATAGGATGGCACCAGCAGAACTCAGGGAATTGAAACAGTAGTTACAAGACCTTTTGAGTAAGGGGTTTATTCACCCCAGTGCCTCTCCTTGGGGTGTGCCTGTGTTGTTCATTAAGAAGAAGGATGGGTCTATGCGTATGTGTATTGATTACCGTCAGCTGAATAAGGTACCATCCGGAATAAATGTCCAATTCCCCATATTGATGACTTATTTGATTAGTTACAGGGAACTTCTGTGTTCTCTAAAATTGACTTAAGGTCAGGGTATCACTAATTGAAGATTTGAGCAGATGATGTTCCTACAACAGCTTTTCGGACTAGGTATGGACACTATGAGTTCTTGGTTATGTCTTTCAGGCTTACTAATGCCCCAGCTGCATTGATGGATTTGATAAACAGTATGTTCAAACCCTTTTTAGACTCATTCGTAATAGTGTTCATTGATGATATCCTCGTGTACTCTAAAAGTAAGGAGGAGCATGAAAAACATTTGAGGATTGCTCTTGGGTATTGCGGGAGAAGGTGTTGTATGCTAAATTCTCCAAGTGTGAATTCTGGTTGTCTTCTGTGTCCTTCTAGGGGCATGTAATTTCAAAGGAAGGGATTATGGTAGATCCTCAGAAAATTCAGGCAGTCAGGGAGTGGGCTAGACCCACATTAGTGATCGAGATCTGTTGTTTCATGGGTCTGGCTATCTACTATCATCGGTTTGTAAAAGGGTTTGCCTCTATTGCTTCTCATTTGACTCGCTTGACTTAAAAAGAGGTACCATTTTAGTGGTCCGATGGGTGTGAAGAGAGCTTTCAAAAGCTCAAGACATTGTTGACTATAGCCCCTATTCTAGCATTGCCTGTAGAGGGCAAGGATTTTGTTGTTTATTGTGACGCTTCACGTTCTGGTTTGGGTGTTGTTTTGTTGTAGGAAAAGAAGGTGATTGCCTATGCTTCTCGGCAGTTGAAAGTGCATGAGAAGAACTATCCTATTCATGACATAGAGTTGGCAATGGTGGTGTTGGCATTGAAAATCTGGAGACACTACTTGTATGGTGTCCACTGTGAGGTGTATACTGACCACCGCAGTCTGCAGCATAAGTTCACTCAGAGGGATCTGAACTCTAGGCAACGGAGGTGGATGGAACTGTTGAAAGATTATGATATTACCATTCTGTATCATCCTGGTAAGGCAAATGCAGTGGCTGACATGTTAAGCAGGAAGTCGGCTAGTATGGAAAGTCTGGCTGATTTGATTTCTTCGGAGCGTCCGTTGGTTAGAGAGGTTCAGACTCTGGCTAACAGTTTTATGAGGCTGGATATTTCTAACACGAGCAGGGTGATGGCTTATGTTGAGGCTCGGTCATCATTCCTGGAGCAGATTAAGGCTAAGCAGTTTGAAGATGCTAAGCTGTGCAAAATTCATGACAAGGTGTTGCGTAGAGAGGCCAAGGAGGCTGTGATTGATGAAGAGGGAGTGTTGCGGATCAAGGGGCGAGTTTGCGTGCCACGTGTGGGTGATTTGATCAAAATCATTCTGACAGAGGCTCATAGTTCGAGGTATTCCATTCATCTTGGCACGACTAAGATGTATCATGATTTGAGGCAGCACTACCGGTGGTCTAGGATGAAGCGTGATATAGTGGAGTTTGTTGCTCAGTGTCTAAACTACTAACATATGAAATATGAACATCAGAAACCTGGGGGTACACTTCAAAGGATGCCCATTCCTGAGTGGAAGTGGGCAAAGATGGCCATGGACTTCGTAGTTGGTCTTCCGAAGACGTTGGAAAAGTTTGACTCCATTTGGGTTATTGTTAACAGGTTGACTAAGTCTGCCCACTTCATTCCGGTAAAGATAACTTATGATACAGGAAATTGGATAAAATCTACATTCGAGAGGTGGTTAGGTTTCATGGGATTCCTATCTTCATTGTGTCTGACAGAAACTAGATTTCATAAGTCTAAGAATTGGAAACTTGACTTGTTTGTGGTTGTTGTTTAATTTTATTGAGTCTGTCAGGGGTGACATAGAAAATTAGAACTCCGTTGGGAATTCCGAGGCCATGGGTGGATCTGTATGACGTTTTTGTGTATATGTGCATGTTTGTTTGTGTTTGTGAGGCCTCGGATGAAATATTGGATCATAGAGTGGAAAATTGGGGAAAAGGCGAGCTTATTGCCTAAACAGTACCACTGCGGCGAGGCTTGTACCACTATGGAGGCAACGCTATAGCGGTGACACCCTCGCCGCAAACGGTCAATAAGGTTCGTTGTGTCCGCTGTGGCGGACAGAGGCCCGCTATGGTGATATCGCTATAGCGGGATATGGTTCGCCATAGTGGAAGTCGATTTCTCTTTGGTCCGCTATAGCGGGCACTTGGCCGTTATAGAGAGACCGCTGAAGTAGTGGATTGACCGCTGCAGCGGTCGACGGAAAACAGTGGCCTAATTTTTAAAGACTTAGTCCCACATCCTTTATTCATAAAATCCCAACACAGTTCCCTGTAAGCACCCAGGGTGAAATTCCAATCTAGGGCACGAATACTCTTAGGAGGTAAGTCTCAATCCTTCCCTACAATCATTCCGTGTCATCTTCATGATTATCATTACTTTTATGGGTCTTCAATGGTGAAATTGTAATAGAAACCCTAGAAATTAATAAACCTTCTAAACTTGATGGGTTATGTTTGTTATCACTTATTTGTCATCTAACGGCTTGGGTTAACCCCTTTTAATCATGAATTGAACCCTTAGAGCCATAAACTAAGTGAATTAGTCCATCAGGGGGTGACATAGAAAATTAGAACTCTGTTGGGAATTCCGAGGCCATGGGTGGATTTGTATGACGTTTTTGTGTATATGTGCATGTTTGTTTGAGTTTGTGAGGCCTCGGATGAAATATTGGGTCATAGAGTGGAAAATTGGGAAAAAGTCGAGCTTACTGCCTAAACAGTACCACTGCGGCGAGGTTTGTACCGCTATGGCGGCAACGCTATAGCGGTGACAACCTCTCCGCAAGCGGTCAATAAGGTTCGTTGTGTCCGCTGTGGCGGACAGAGGCCCGCTGTGGCGATGTCGCTATAGCGGGATATGGTTCGCCATAGTGGAAGTCGATTTCTCTTTGGTCCGCTATAATGGGCACTTGGCCGCTATAGCGAGACCGCTGAAGCAGTGGATTGACCGCTGCAGTGGTCGACGGAAAATAGTAGCCCAATTTTTAAAGACTTAGTCCCACATCCTTTATTCATAAAACCCCAACACAGTTCCCTATAAGCACCCAGGGTAAAATTCCAAGCTAGGGCACGAATACTCTTGGGAGGTAAGTCTCAATCCTTCCCTTCAATCATTCCGTATCATCTTCATGATTATCATTACTTTTATGGGTCTTCAATGGTGAAATTGTAATAGAAACCCTAGAAATTAATAAACCTTCTAAACTTAATGGGTTATGTTTATTATCACTTATTTATCATCTAACGGCTTAGGTTAACCCCTCTTAATCATGAATTGAACCCTTAGAGCCATAAATTAAGTGAATTAAGACCTAGGGTTCTATAAAAATGGTAGCTTGACCATGCAAACTTCTTGTAGTTGGAATGTTGATGTAATATTGTTATAATTGGATGATTAGTGATTATAAGGCCCTTGTTGGGTTGCTTTACACCTATAAAATCATTCACCCATTGGAATTGGGTAAAGGGAAGGGTATTCTTGAATTGGTATTTGTGATTAGAGTATTTGTGACTCATTGAGCCTTCTATTTATAGACTTTGAGCGTTCCGAGGCTTTAAGGAAGGGAAAAGCTGTAGCGAAGTGATTTGCATTGTTCCAGCTCTACGGTTGAGGTAGGTTATGGTCTACTTGAGTTAGACTTTGATTAGTTGATTGTATGCGTTATGAAGTCATTAGGAGAAAGCATGTCTAGTCTTCAAACATTATATTGTGTGGTTGAACCTCATACGATGGCTTTCGGATTTTGGGAATTTTGTAATAGTTAAAACTTTCGCATTTACTTCAGTATTTTATAGCATGACTTGTTTGGATTATTTTATGCTTGAATGAGTAATAACTGACTAATTTGATTAATATAAAATCGGACTTGAATGAATAGATGACTTCTGTGTTGGTTCGCCCACTAGGAGTTAGTGTGGGTGCCAGTCATGGTGGGTTGGGTCGTGACATATTTACTCCGTTTAATTCCGAGAAATTTGATTAACTAAACAAATTATCATTTTTACCTCTCAATTTCAATTTTTTGCATAATCATTGTTGGCATTTACAATTTAAAATTAATCATATTTAATAGATTCTTAATTGTGGTTATATTTTGAAATTTGTTTTGTTAAGTGATTAATTGCGGCTACAATTGAAATAATCATATTCGTTAATTATGGTCATAATTGAAATAGCCAGTTACATGGTTTAAGTCAATTAAGGCTATATTCGCACTTTAAGTTCCTTTATGCAATTAACCGTGTCTTTAAGAAAATTGATTAATTGGTCAATTAGTTTTAATTTGGCCACGATTGAAATGTTCAATTAATGGACACTCTTAATCTTTGGCTATTGATTAAAATTTGCATATTTTTCCCTTAACTACGCATATGTATATACATGACTATGCACATATATACATGTATATATCGCGTGTATATATTTATATATGTCATAGGGCCCCTTCTCTTTTTCTTAAAATCGGACCGAGCCTAGTCAAATTAGTCCAAACCTGGCCCACAACAGCGTTTAAAGGGGTTAAACCCCATTTCCTTTTTATTTTCAAAGACCAAACACTCCCTTCGCTCTTTGCAACGTAGAAATAAAGGTTTCTACGTGAAACCCTAGCGCCACCACCCTTCTCTCTTCTCTTCTCCATGTCATCTAGCCAGAAATGGCAAAGGGACAGTGTACTTTTCCTTTTCTGCAGCTTTGCTCGACCAAATGAGGTAAAGCAATTAATGCATTGCCTCTTTCTACGACATTTAAACCCAAACACGGTAATACCTTTTCTCTCTTTGCTTCTTTTTGTAGATTAACAGTCAAGAGACTGAAATCCCTTAATGAATTTCGTTGTATGCGAATTTGAATCCTCAATTCCTATTGGTCTATGTCGATTTAAGGGGGAATCCAAGAGGGTTTTCCCCCCAATTTCTTAGTCCCCCATCGAATTGAGGTTTGAGTTTTTAGATTTGGGGTTCTATATATCTCAGATTTTCAGGAGATTTCACGAATACAAACACATACTCACACAAAGTAAAAATCGAATTACCTAGGGTTTCAGCATTTTAGGCGAAGACCTTTAATTATTTGAGCTTAGTAAAATTTTAATTGTTCTATTCTTCTGTTTTGTGGCTGAGTATTGGTGTTGGAGCAACAAGGATCCAAAATTCCAATCTCGACAGTTGGCTGCTGGCTGCACTCAGAAAAAGTAAATTTTAATCCTTTAGTTAGTTTTAATTTATTTTAATTGATATTTAGTCTAGTTGCGTTTATTTGCTGTTGCTGCGTTATTAGCATGAGCAGTGTTACATTTGGCTATTAATCATGACAACTAGTTTATAAGTATGTTTATAATCTTCTATTGTTTAATTGAAATAATGTTTAGGTGCTGATATGTTTAAGTTAGATAATGTCATGTTAGTTGTTTAGCTTAAGTTTATTAGTTGAAAGTTAGTGTGTAAATTTGATCACATGTGCTAAATCTGTGTTAGACATGCTATCCTGGATTAGTCTTCTATGGTAAAAATGTTAATATAAATCACCCAATAAACCTGTTAATCCCTTTACTATCAAATGAATGTCTACATTCAGCATGATTACCTTATATTTAGTCTAGACTGGGGTCTGTTGATATCCATATTAACTCTAAAGGTCCTTATCATGTGTTCGTAGTATAATGAGGTTGTATTTATGAAGTCAAATTGGGGTTTAGATATGCATATAGGGGTTTGAATCAAAATTCTTATTTGACCTTTTAAAATGCTTTAGTACTACAATTTATGAGTGTTCATATGATTTATTGTATTTAATATTATCATTAGCATGCTTGAAGTATATTTAGTCCTTGTTTTACTTGAATGTTTTAATTGTTCTCATCTCTTAAGGGTTCACAGGGGCTTTAGATTTAACAAAATGCTGAAATGAGTTTCAAAACTGGTTGAATGAGATCTTTGTATGCAAAATGATCTTGAAAAAACCTATTTTGAGACTTCAACATACCTGTTTTAACCTGTCTTTACCTTGTTTAAACATAGAAACTGCCTAGAATTTGTCTAATATTGAGTTAATAAGTCTAAGTCCTTTAATGAGTACTCTATCTTCTCATGTTTATTTGAAATCTTGTAGTTATAAGACATCAGTGATGGTTTAAGCTATCAATGTGTGTTTTGCTTAAACTATTTTGCATCTGTTTGGGTAGTCCCTAAGTTTGAGTATAAGACATGTCTTTGTATGCCAAAAAAATTGGTTATGCCTTTTCTTTATGTTTTTGTGTCTATGTCCTATCTAATGTTAGCTTGTGTGTGCCAGCATGTATTCGTATGTGCTTAAATTATCCTATTTTAAGAAAAATGAACCTGCTGGTTTGAATACTTGTTTGAAAGATCCAAGGATGGCATGAACCCCTTTTGTATGAATTAAATGTGGCATGTTTTTTGACCCTGTTGTCACCTTATGATACTTTATATACATATCCTGACTCAATGGAGCCTGATATCTGAAAATTATTTACTGTCTTTTGTTATTGTGAAGTTCGTTTTTATCACACTATAAATCCCTTTTCTTTCCTGTAAACCCTTTACCTGTGTTAGTATGGTAAAATTATACAGTTTTGTCTACTATATGAATGTGAATCTTATGTTTGGATATGTTATTCATTTTAAAGAGGTTTCTCTTGTTTGAATGTCATTAATATGTTTAAACTGAATAAGTATGAGCCCTATGTTAGTCTAGGTTGCAATACTACCATGAGCATATCAAGAATGCATGTTTGTTTGAATAAAGGTTCAATCCTATACTTGAACCTGTAAACCCTTTACCTGTGTTAGTATGGTAAAATTATACAGTTTTGTCTACTATATGAATGTGAATCTTATGTTTGGATATGTTATTCATTTTAAAGAGGTTTCTCTTGTTTGAATGTCATTAATATGTTTAAACTGAATAAGTATGAGCCCTATGTTAGTCTAGGTTGCAATACTACCATGAGCATATCAAGAATGCATGTTTGTTTGAATAAAGGTTCAATCCTATACTTGAAATGATTTGTTGTATGTCTAAAAGTAGGCATTATATCTAGTTGTGATTGTTTACTTTGTCTAAAACTGTCTATATGATTTCATGGTTAAGCTAAACATGGCTAAGACACTTTCATATCTACCCTTCCCCTTCTCCCCTTTGGATTTGAGTACTAAAAGACTGATATTTGAACTTGTCCAATCCTTTCCCCTTCGACTTATGTGAGTAAACTGTCTATATGTCTTTGGTAAACAACTTGAAGATATGGATAGGAATTTTGGCATGATCCCTTTACCCTTTTGCTATGCTTTGAAGTGATCTGCATACTATGAAAGAGTTTACCATATTGAATATGAGCCTTCTTTCTTAAACTTAAAGCCATGTTGGTTATATGCTGCCCAGTTCTGAACATGCTCACTCTAGTTTTGATTTAGCATGACAATAAGTGTGTTAATAGCTTCTCTTATTGGTCTCTTCTGTCTTTCCATGCTTTACTGCTTTGACTCCTGTTAGGAGGTTGATATAGAAATCATCTTGGTGGTAATTGAAAGAAATTTGTCCTGTTTTTGTTTTTGTCTAACTTGGAATCAAAAATTTGCACACCTATATATTGAATATGACATAAACATGTATATGCATCAATAGGGATCAAAATGCACCAAATATGAGTTATATAAAGCCTTGCATATGCTTAGCCTGCATTCCTTCGTAGTTGCTTATCATCCTTAGCCTTGCACTATGTTGATATTCACATATATACGTGAAATACACAAGATATACACAGCCTGTATACACTAAGGTGTGCATGGGATGGCATAATCTATATATAAGATAAAGCTAGGCATAAGAGAGGTGATGTGGCACCCCTAGATGATCAAGAAAGCCATTTATCTTTTTTCTCATTTTTTTTGCCTTTTATCTTCATTTTTCCTATTAAACAATTGCCTCTTCCTAAAGAAAAAATGTAATGGTTATAACGGCTGTAACAATTTTATACAAATGGGTGTAACTCTTCCTTTCATTAGCTCATATCATAAATGAACGCAATAAAGAACCAGACCACGACAAACTCATTATATCTTTCACTATATACGATAATGAGTCTTAAATAATGAAGAGGAAGAGATTCAATTTAATTGGATATAAGAAGCAGCTTTAATGACAAAGAAAGGTATAAAATAAAGCTCTTTGTATCATTTTTCCAACCGTTTATGGAAGTAATTATAAAATCATGAGTATTAATTGTATCTAATTTGTTAGTATTTATTTTTTGTTCTTTACAATTCTCTACTTGATCGTTCAATTTCCATCTAACTATATATAGTGGTCTATGGTTTCATCCCAACTACAGTGTGGTGAGTTTCCAAATCCTTTTCTTAACATTACTTATTATATGTTGAAATTAGAGTAAAAACCAAATGTTTCAACAAATATTCATGTATCCACACTTGTACATAAGCAGACTATATTTGTGTATGGAGGAGACTTAGATGATGATGATATTATAATAATTATCTTTATATTGAATTCCCGAGATAGCTTGGCAAGCTTTTATCTAACAGAATTGATCCGGTATTACTTTGTAGTTCGTACACACCTTTCACTTCCAAGTTTTTTTTTTTTTTTTTTTGCTTTTGTGTGTGTGTTGTATATGGACAAAGCCAAAAACCCATGCATCAGAAAATAATAACTATGATTCTTTATCCCATGAGAAAGTTTTGCCAGGTATACAGTATTCTTTGGCTATCCATCATTCATGCTGAATTAGAGAAAATTTCTTTTCTGGTTTTTCTTTGTGTGATGTATATAGGGTTCCTAAACTAAACGTTCTTGCAAATTTTGTAGTGGTTTAAATTAGGGATTGCTCAATTTCTTGATTTGGTCGACTTTTTATATACAGGATGATAATTTATATTAATGATTTGTGTTATTGAGTCTTTCTATAGTGATCCCTCTCTAATCTCTCCATTCACTTCAAAATGAGAATAATTATGGGAGTGGGGTTTGGAAAATTTGTTTTGCGTGTCACGTGCACTGTGAAAGAAAATAATGGCTCTTTGGACTGCCTATTTAATAATTTCGATTCCTGTGAATATATATAGTACCTCTTTCCAGCGTAAATGATGCTCTATACTATTAAATTGGTTTACCTTTGGTACAATCATAAAATCCAGCGTAACTTTGCCTTCAATTCGCTTGAATTGATGTTAAGACTCCTAACTCTTCTCTGGTAAAATTTCATATTCCTTAATTTTTACTTTGAAGAAAGATGTAAAGCAACAACAAAATAAGGAGAAGGTAACGCCTGTGACATTGGGAGATTATAAGGTGAAAGCGGCAGTTACCGCCAACTTTCTAGAACATATATACTACTAATTAATTTCAGTTTTTTCGTACATATAAAATTGGAGGAATTCTTTGTAGTGGAAGCAAATCAGATAGATATTCTAATTGTAAGTATATGTATGTTTCATTTTCCTTAGTTTGCTCTTTGACTTTATAGGGAGAAGAAATAAGAGTCTAAATAGTAGCATATTAGCATTACCTTTGGAGAATAGGACATAGATTTTGAGATTTTATATGCAATAAGTTATGATGCGGAAAAGAAGGAACATTTTTTATTTGAGTAGAATTAGGAAAAAAGAATGTTAAGATACGGATATGGGAGAAATACATTGAAAGAAAAAATGTACATCTATATAAAGCTGGTCGTAGCCAAAGTGAGGTGACACTTTTACACTGAAAGTATATATTCGTATTATTAATTTTTTTGTAGAATTTCAAATTATATCATCGCATAAGAGTATTATTTGTACTTGTGAATTCGCTCGAACATATTAGAAAGGGCCTGACTACGGATTCTTTTTAAAATAGATGGCCTAAGCGCTATTAAGTGCAAATTAGTAACTTTTGCTTTTTCCTCTTTCACTTTAAGAAATGATGGGGTTATGTAATTTGCTTTGAAATATAATATAGATCTTATGAACGAATATAAAATTAATTGTTTGAACTTGTGTTGAATTTTCTGATATTTACTATTCTTGAATTAATATTGCAAGTACCACACGATCATTAAAAAATTACAATAATACATTACAAAAAATTATATGTTGTGTGGAATTATTCATTCAGTATCTTATATGAAATATAGTAGTATTTATTTTAAAGTTCATTTTTTCTATAAATTGAATTGTTTATCATGCAATTTTGACAAATGTAACAACAAGGTAACAACAGTTAAGTGAGGCTTAAGGATATGAAAGAAGAGCAATCAAATCTGAGAATACAATTATATCACGGAACAACCAACACTATTTCTATTGTGGTATGTAGAGAGATAAACTGGTCAAAAGTAAAGATAGATATTTTTAATATAAGACTTACAAAAATAATTATTTAGTCACATATATTAAGTTTTCTTTAATAACCGCGTAAACGCGGCCATATTCACTAGTTTGTATATCATCAAGAGAAATTCACAACTGTACGTTTCTAAATAAATTTATTAGGCCTGCTCTAGCCTTTTATTGCTTTGTTACTGAACTGGGCTTGTCCCCGCGCTTTAGCTAATTCATATTGCTTTCAATATTGGGCTTCGTCCCTTGCATGCCATGCAATTTGGGCCTATCTGTGTTTCCTTTTATATCAGTTGTTTGGGTCTTTGTTTCTTTACTTGTTTGGCAAATTATAATGAATATACTTGTCATATGACCCGTATATGTGATTTATATGCATTCATACTTAAGTTTCATTTTAGTTTAATAACTAAGTATAGATATCCTCTAATCGTATTTCTCTTTTTTACCCTCTTCGTTTGCATGGGAATTCGATACGAGCCATTTGGTCAACTTCCTCAAATATACCTGTAGGGCTAGAGGCCCAATTTCCTTCTTTGATCTAGTCAGATTAAAAGAAATATTGAAGGTCCAACCATGGGTGAAAATGACAACTAGTGGGCTTAGGTAGGCTCACTAGCCTAACTTTTCTCTTTTCCATTTTATATTTGTATGTTATGTATAATTGGTGTATATGTAAACAACTTGTAATATATTGAAACCCAAATGTAATTAGAACTTAGGAAAACTTGTGTAGTAGCTAATCATTTTCTAAAATTACTTTCAAAGTTAAATACGGTTTATGATAATTGCACGATTGATAAACTTTAGATTTTTTGCAAATTATCACAAAGTTTTAAAGCTGGTAATATGTATGTGTAAATAAATTTGGACAAAGAAATTGACACTGTTGTTGCGCCGTAAACCCTTCAAGGAAAAATTAGAAACGGATTGTTTTAGACTCAAGCAAAATCTGGACTTAAACATATTTTGGGCCTCATTAACAATGTTGGAAAATGGGGCTAAATCTTTTTTCGGACAAATTGAAACAAAAGGTATTTTGGGCCTCATTTACAAAGTTGGAAATTCTTTTAACTTATATTGCCTTGAGCTATTTTTAAATCTTTTGAATCAAAAGCCCAAACTTTAAGGCACAAAAACAAAAGGAAATATGATGGGACTTTAGTTTGAAAATGAGATGGCTTTGGTATTGGAATATGGTTCACTAAATGAGCTGAAATTGAATAAAAATAAGTAAAGTTCCCTTTTTATATATGCTCATAAAAACCTACTCTACTTTTGCAAAGGAGATATACTCCATTCTTTCCTATGTAAATATAAACTTATAAGGACAAATCATAACATGGACCAAGATAGTATAGACTTCACTTAAGATAAAATATTAAGTGTGTTTTGATCCGGAAATGAGATGATTTTAACTCTTATAAATATTTTTCCCAAGAACCAACTTTTTCCTCAAAGGAATTTTGCCAAAAAAAAAAAAAAAAAAAAACAGATTTTAAAATATTAGCATGACAGTTTTTGAAAGAAAGAAAATATTTTAGAAAATAATCATAATTAATCACACATTGAAGCTCGTAGGTCAATCATATTCTACGGATTCTTACTACTAGGGTGTTTAAAACATTCCCTAGGGGATGACCAATACCCTTACTTCGAACTCTGGTTTTAAATGGATTTAACTCTTGTTTGACTGAACCTTTTTAACTTGGTTTTCCTAATTTCCTTTATAAAATTAGGTGGCGACTCTAAAAATAATAAAATCCAAATAGAGTCCGCAACTTCTTAGTAGCTTTTATGCACCATCGTAAAAGGGAACTTTAACACCCATTATGGTCATTTCAAATCTTTTGTCATGTCATTTGGGTTGACAAATGCACCAGCTGCTTTTATGGACCTTATGAACAGGGTGTCGTATCTTGATTTATTTGTCATTGTGTTAATTGATGATATTTTGGTGTATTCCCTAGTGAGATTGATCATGCAGAACATCTCTATAACGACCCGTTTGGTTGTTACAGTGTTTTGACTCATTTAACCTTGTTGACCCTTTCCCTGAAGTCATTGGTTTGGGTCCCAAGGCGTTCGGGGATGTTTTGAGTCTCGAGTGAAGGCTTAATTTCATAGTGTTGGGGTTGACTTGGTCAACACGGGGTTAAAATGATATCTTTTAGGAATTCCAAGGTCACGGTTGAGTCCGTAACGTGGTTTACAATAAAAACGCACATATGGTTTGTGTTCGGGAGGTTTCGAATGAGTTTCGGGGGCTAAAATGAAGTTTTGAATATTTCAGAATTTTGGGCACCCGCTGTAGCGAAGGGTGCACCCGTTGCAGCGAAAATCTGGGGCAAAACGTCCGTTTTTAAGTGCAATTTTCAAGTCTTTTTTCTCACAAACCCAAAAACACTTCCTTAGAAAGTGAGAGGCTATTTTCTTAGGGGTAGGGTGGAATTCCTCCTTAAAGGTAAGTGCAAACCCTTACGTGATTCATTATCTTCCCTTCTTCAAATCCCATGATAAGCTTAAGCTCCATTAATGGTGGGTAAAAGATTAGAACCCAAGAATTGATGAAACCTTCAATAGTTGAAGGGTTGGGGAGATAGCAGTGGAAAAGAATTCGCAAACACTTTGGGGGTAAGATTCTAACCTAGTATTCATTATTTATTGTCGACTATCATCATCTCATAGTCATTCTACACACTAATTGTGACGAACTAATGGGTTAAGAACCCTAGGGCAAAAACATAAAACATGAATTTGGATATCTTGTGATGAAAATAAGTCCATGATATTAAGATTGAAGGTTAACTAGATGATGGGTGACATAATTGTGCACTAAGTTTCCCGTTTTACCCTCATGAACCCGGAGTCACATTGTAGGGGTATTTTGTGTATTTTTCTAAAAGTATAGCAATGTGGATATCGTTGGAATCATGTAGATTCGTAGAGTACTATTTTGACTATATTGTATCTGAATTTTCAATATTATTACATTTTTGCCCTCGTGGCTCGGGTTTGGCTATTTTGGGTCTATTTTTGGGTTTTGGGTAAAACTATGGCAATATGAGTATCTCTAGATTCGTATTCTGACGTAGAATTCATATTTAATAGACGTTAATCATTTGAGGTTCTCTAACGAGGAAGGCAAGGCTAAGGTTGGGCGATTCGACACTGTTGCACGACATTCCAGGTAGGTTACGACTTACTTTAGTTAGACTTTGATTAGCGAAATGTATGTATTGTGTAGAATTGATGGGAGAAAGCATGATTAGGTCTTCGGACATGGTGTTTTGGTTGGATATTAGCTAGGTTGGTATTCCTTCTGATTTTGTGGGCTCGTATCCATTACTTTATCTATTGAAATATTAGGTGTGGTTGTATTCATACTGTGTTGATTCAGGATGGATTTCTATTAAGTTGATTGTTGTTGATGGTGGCTCGTTTCCCCGTTATTGTGATTAAACTTATTACCTAAATTGTCGTGTTTTACTCAGTTCTCTCTTATTGTGACATATCATCGGAGAAATGAAGGATAATGAGTTTAGACTTTGATTGTGATATAAACTTATGGTAGTACGTAGATGAAAACTTGATGTATGATTTACTGTTGATGATAATATATAGAAAAAAGGAGCATCTTGGTGATACAAGGCTTAGTTGTGAGGCGTACCTGCTATATGTTGATGTAAAGAGGGACATAGACTCTTATGTTGGTTGAGGCGGGTTGTATGATTCATTTCATGTTTGAGTTGATCTAAGTCTTAATATGACTTGTGGCTTTGCGTCTTGTACCTTCACTATTGCTTAGTTGGTTGTATTGATTTACTATGTTTACACTGATTTATGCATTCACACACTCATACATGATGGAAATGATTTGATAACGATTCATGAAATACTTGTAGCATGATGCCTTGTGTTCAAAATTGATATTGATAATTGTTCATAGTCCATACATACTAATGAACTGGGATACGTGGAGACATACATTGTGATGTGAAATTAGTGAAGAAGTTAATATAATCTTCTTGTTGAACTTGTGATGCTATTTGATGACAATTGTGCTGAGAAAGTGGCTTAGTTGTGAGCTCGTGATCTGAGGTTCGTTCCGGAGAGAGTGATATATATATATGAAAAGGCACATTTGACCGGGGGTGAGGATATGGCCTAGTTATGGGCTCGGGTCTGAGGAGTGATTCGGAACGAGTGGTACATGGACACCATGGGTCCCCTGCAGGTCATGACTACTGGGCAATGATACCAGTTAGCATGTATGTACAGTTCGAGTGATTCGTCAATATATTGCACATCATTATGTTTTGCATTGTACGTGATTACATTTTATTCTACGTTATTATTTCCTCGTTTGGTTCTGATTTTGGTATTGAGGTTGAATGTCTATTGTGATATAAATATGACCATTGACTGAGTTAAATTGTAGATTAGTGACTCTACCTAGAGACGGAACTTGGACTTGTGATTATTATGTGAGATTACTGAGACTTGGCAGACTTGTGGTTTAGAAGCTTCATCTTAGGCTGTGACTCTTTTATGGGATATTATGTGACTTGGATTTGAGTATTAAGTGCCTACCTGTTTATCTTGTTGATTTTACACTTATATGCGTAAACTAATCTTAGTCGGCCTATGATGGTTACCGGTACGTAGTGTTTGTACTGATACTACCTTGCTACACCTTTTTTGAGTGCAGATTGTGTTCTAGAGATTTCATCCAAGCTACATCTCTAGCTTGAAGCTAGTTTGTTCGATCAGATCCAAGGGTGAGCTGCTACCCATGCCATGCCACCTGAATATCTTTCTTTCTAGATGTCTACTTTTATTCCAGACATTATTTTTTATTATATTTAAGATATAATGCATTCTTTAGACATTGTTGGTTAGAGTCTTTGTACGATGACTTTCAGATTTTGGGGGTGTAATAGTTAGACTTCCGCACTTATATTACGTATTATTTATGACCTTGTTAGACTATTTATTCATTCACTCATTTATTGATTGTTAGAGTATAAATGATTAATGAAGTTGAAATTGGCTAGTGATTAATGGGTTAGCGGTTAAGGGTTCGCCTACTACTGATAATAAGGTAGGTGACCGCACGATCGGTAATTTGGGTCTTGACACTTTGTATCAGAGCCTAGGTTTGTGAATCTCATTATGCAAGGACGTGTCTAGTAGAGTATTTCGGATCGTTATGAAGAGCTCCGCACCTATCTGTGAGAGGCTATGGGACATTTAGAAAATTTTCACTTCTTTCATTCTTTCGTGCTACTTCATTCATATTGGTAACTAGACGATTCCAATTAGTATCCACACTTGTCTTATTCTTCCACGAATGGTGGAAACCCCTTTCCTAAACTGTTATGTGAGCGGTTTGTGTTATGGCATCGCCTGCTATGGTATGAGAGGCGTCTTCCTGATTCGGATACATGATACAAGTTCAGTTTCCAGTTGTGACTTGAAGTTTAGTTGTATGGGTTGTAATTTAGATCCAGTTATTTTTTTTGCATAATCTTGTAAAGAAGAGAACATTAGATAGATTAATCTCCACTATTAGAAAAAGAATAATTGGTATTTGACCGTAACGACCCTCCCGATCGTTATAGAAATCTTAATCACCTTAGTCGGTAACACCTCTCTGAGAGTAGAATGAGCTAATAGAAACTCAAATGTAGAAGTCTAAAAACTGAAAACTTGTCTTGTTTGTGATTATTGTTTGGTTGTATCGAGTCCATTAGGGGGAGGCGTAGGAATTTAGACCTCCATCTAGATTTCGAGGCCACGGGTGAGTCCGTATGGTATTTTACATTAATGTGCATATGCGGTTTGTGTTTGTGAGGCCTCGGATGAAGTGTTGTGTGGTAGAGTGAAAAACTGGTAGAATTAGCGAGCTGACTGGTTCAGTGGCAATGCTGCGGCGGATGGTGTACTGCTGCGGCTGAGCAGCTGTAGCGGCATGCTCCTCACCGCAGCGGTCATATGGGAAATGGGGGTGTCCACTATGGCGGCTACTCGACCGCTGTAGCGCTTGTGCTATGGCGGGTCCATGCTCGCCACATCGGAAGTGGACGAAGGTAGAGGCCCATTACAGCGGGCCTTTGGCCGCAATAGAGACACCGCTGCAACCGACAGAACGACCGCCGCAGTGGTCGATGGGGATAGTAAGCCATGTTTTTAAATGCTCAGTCCAAATTCTTTATTCATAAAACTCCAACACAGCCCCCAAGGAGCACTTAGGGAGATTTTGTAAGACTAGGGAAAGAAGACTCTTGAAAGGTAAGTTTCAAACCTTTACTTGTTCATTCCATTGTCATCCTACTATTATACCTCATCGAAGGGGGTCTCTAATGGTGAGTTGGGGACTAGAAAACCCTAGAATGTAAGAACCCTTGTGATAATTGATGGGTTATGAATATTATTGTTAGTTTATCATCCAGAAGCATGGATTATTACTTCTTAGTTGAGAATTCAACCTTTAGATATATGAGAATGATGATTTGAGACTTAGGTAACTTGAGGAGTTCTTGAATTTGTTTTTTCTGCGGTGAGTTCCCTTGCCTTATCTTATGAGTATCTATCATCTTCGGCTTTAACTAATGGTGCAAATGTATGGGACTAGTTGGAGAAGTTGAGTTTCTACCTTAGCATTGAGAATTGAATAATAGGCTTTAAATATTAGTTTAATTGGTGAGTCTTGCCAATAGTAAGATGGTATTTCATGAAGTAGAAAATCATAAGCTTGAATCTCTTATCTAGACTAAGATCAGTTAAAGATAAAAAAGGGGACCGTTTGAAACAAGAGCTGATAATTTGGGATTTATGTTGAGGTTGTATAATGTGAAGTCGACTAGAGTGTTATGTATGAATCGGTAAGTTCTAGTATGTCATAGGCTATAAGAGACATTGGTTGGATAACAGAAACGAAGACTCTAGTGGTTATTGTGTTACTTACGGCTGGTGAGAGATGATATTATTTATTGTACTATATTTTCGTAATTACCAATGTGGTTATTGAGCTTACATGTATGTTTGTTGGTTGGTGTTCCCGAGGTGTACGACATCTTGCTAAGGTAAGGCTTATTTTCGAGATCTCTGAGTTAAATTCCGTCGTATTAAAGTAATGGTGGTCTTAGTTAAATTAGTTGTCTAAGTCACAAAAGGGTTAAGTATGAACTTAGCGAAGCAGGTGTCTGAGTCCTGGTTTGTTGAGATAGATATGAGGAATAATTAATAAATTGATGGTAGTTGAGATTTGTCTAAGAGTTGATATACTGTTATGACTTCTCGATAAATAGTAAATTTGTCATAATGTGAGAAATATAGGGATGTTAAACAGTTCTGAAAGGACGAGATGTTATGAAGAGTGTCCTAGTGAATTAGTCTCGAGGAAAAAGGGTAAATGAGTTAGTGGAATAGACAAAGCGTGTTGAGATATAAAATCTTTGTTTACGGATCTAAGAAAGATTTGCTGATTGCATTGGTGATCATAAGGGTCTAGAGAAGTTATAATTATTAGAGGTATACATTGGGATTAGTATGATCAACTTCGATATATTAGACGACGCATATGTGTTGTAGCAATTCCTGTGCTAGGTTCAAGTACAAAAATATGAAAACTGGGTCATTTAGCTATGCTATCAGAAGCTTTGACTGACAATTAGAAGGGATGGCGGTTAGGGCGCACTTAGTCCCGTAGAGGCTTCCGTGTGGTTATAATGCACGTCCTTGGGTTATCATCAACCTTCATACTCCCCTTCTTCGTTCGAGGATAAACGATGGGTAAATTGGTATTTGATGTAATGACCTGTTTGGTCGTTATAGTGTTTTGAACCATTTTACCTTGTTGATCGTTTTCTCGAGTCCCGTTAGTACGACCTATGACTTAGTGATGTCATTGGTTTGGGTCCCAAGGCGTTCGGGGATGTTTTGAGTCTTGAGTAAAGGCTTTGTTTCATAGTGTTAGGGTTGACTTGGTCAACACCAGGTTGAAATAATCTCTTGTGGGAATTCTGTGGTCACGGTTGAGTCTGTAACACGGTTTACAATCAAAACGCATATATGGTTTGTGTTTAGGAGGTTCCTGATGATTTCGGGGGCTAAAATGAAGTTTTGAACATTTCAAAAATTTGGGCACCCACTATAGCGAAAGGTGCACCCGCTGGAGCGAAAATCTAGGGCAGAATATCCATTTTTAAGTGCAATTTTCAAGTTTTTTCCCTCATAAACCTAAAAACACTTCCCTAGAAAGTGAGAGGCTATTTTCCTAGGGCTAGGGTGGAACACCTCCTTAAAGGTTAGTGCAAACCCTTATGTGATTCATTATCTTCCCTTCTTCAAATCCCATGACAAGCTTAAGCTCGATTAATGGTGAGTGAAAGATTAGAACCCAATAATTGATGAAACCTTCAATAGTTGAAGGGTTGGGGAGATAGCAATGGAAAAGCATTCACAAGCACTTTTGAGCAAGATTCCAACCTAGTATTCATTATTTATTGTCGATTATCATCATCTCATAGTCATCCTTCACACTAATTGTGAAGAACTAATGGGTTAAGAACCCTAAGGCTAAGAATAGAAAAGATGAATTTGGATATCTTGTGATGAATAGAATTCCATGATATTAAGATTGAAGGTTAGCTAGATGATGGGTAACATAATTGTGCACTAAGTTTCCCATTTTACCCTCACGAACCCGGAGTCACATTGTAGGGGTATTTTGGGTATTTTTCTAAAAGTATGGCAACGTAGGTATCGCTGGACTCGTGTAGATTCATAGAGTACTATTTTTACTATATTGTATTTGAATTTTCAATAAAATTACAGTTTTTCCCTCGTTGCTCGGGTTTGGCTATTTTTGGTCCATTTTTGGGTTTTGGGTAAAACTATGGCAATATGGGTATCCTTAGATTCATATTCTGACGTAGAATTCATATTTGATAGATGTTAATCATTTGAGGTTCTCCAAAGAGGAAGGAAAGGCTAAGGTTTGGCGATTCGAGATTGTTGTTCGGCATTCCAGGTAGGTTACGACTTACTTTATTTAGACTTTGATTAGCGAAACGTATGTATTGTGTAGAATTGACTGGAGAAAGCATGATTAGGTCTTCATACATTGTGTTTTGGTTGGAAATTATCTAGGTTAGTATGGCTTCTGATTTGTAGGCTCGTTGCCATTACTTTATATACTGAAATATAAGGCGTAGTTGTATTCATACTGTGGTGATTCGGGATGGATTTCTATTAGGTTGATTGTTGTTGATGGTGGCTCATTGCCCTGTTATTGTGATTAAACTTATTACCTAAATTGTCGAGTTGTACTCAGTTCTCTCTTATTGTGACACATATCATCAGAGAAAGGAAGGATAATGAGTTTAGGCTTTAATTGTGATATAAAATTATGGTAGTACGCAGATGAAAACTTGATGTATGATTTACCGTTGATGATAACATATAGAAAAAGGGAGCATCTTGGTGATACAAGACTTAGTTGTGAGGCGTACTTGCTATAAGTGGAGGTAAAGAGGGACATAGACTCTTATATTGGTTGAGATGCTTTGTATGATTCATTTCATGGTTTAGTTGATCTAAGTCTTGATATGACTTATGGCTTTTCGACTTGTACCTTCTCTGTTGCTTTAGTGGGTTGCATTGATTTGCCTTGTTTACACTCATTTATGCATTCATACACTCATGCGTGATGGAAATTGTTTGGTAACGATTCATGAAAGACTTGTGGCATGATGCCTTGTGTTTAACATTGATAGTGATAAATGTTCATTGTCCATACATACTAATGAACTGGGATACGTGGAGACATACATTGTGATGTTAAGTTAGTGAAGAAGTTAATGTAATCTTCTTATTGAACTTGTGATAATATTTGATGACAATTGTGGTGAGGATGTGGCCTAGTTGTGAGCTCGTGGTCCGATATATATATATATATATATATATATATAAGAAGGCACATTTGACCGAGGGTGAGAATGTGGCCTAGTTATGGGCTCGGGTCGAAAGAGTGATTCCGAAATGACTGGTACATGGACACCATGGGTCCCCTGCAGGTCATGACTACTGGGCAATGACACCAGTTAGGATGTATGTACAGTTCGAGTGATTGGCCAGTGCATTGCACATTATCATAATTTGCATTGTACATCATTACATTTTATTCTGCATTATTATATGCTCGTTTGGTTCTGATTTTGGTATGGAGGTTGAATTCCTATTGTGATATAAATATGACCATTGACTGAGTTAAATTATGGATTAGTAACTCTACCTATGGACGGAACTTGAACTTGTGATTATCATGTGATATTATTGAGACTTGACAGACTTGTGGTTTAGAAGCTTCATCTTAAGCTGTGACTATGTTATGGGATATTATGTGACTTGGATTTGATTATTAAGTGCCTATCTATTTATCTTTTTAATTTTGTACTTATATGCGTGAACTAATCTTAGTCGGCCTATGATGCTTACCGGTACATAGTGTTTGTACATATACTATCTTGCTGCATCCTTTTTGAGTGCAGATTGTGTTCCAGAGATTTCATCCAGACTACATCTCTAGCTTGAAGCTAGTTTGCTCGATCAGATCCGAGGGTGAGCTTCTACCCATTCCATGCCACCTGAAGATCTCTCTTTCAAGATGTCTACTTTCAATATTTGTTATTATATTTGAGATATACTTCATTCTTTAAACATTGTTGGTTAGAGTCCTGTACAATGACTTTCAGATTTTTGGGGTGTAATAGTTAGACTTCCGCACTTATATTGTTTATTATTTATGTCTTGGTCAGACTATTTATTCATTCACTCATTTATTGATTGTTAGAGTATAAATGATTAAAGAAGTTGAAATTGGTCAGTGATTAATGGGTTAATGGTTAAGGGTTCGCCTACAAGTGATAATAAGGTAGGTGCCCACACAATCGGTAATTTGGGTCGTGACAATCTCAAAATAGTGTTGCAGACACTTCAGGAACGTAAACTTTATGCGAAATTCTCGAAGTGTGAATTTTGGTTTAAGTCAATGGCGTTTTTAGGCCATGTAATCTCAGGTGAATGTGATAAGGTGGATTCTCAGAAAATTGATGTCGTAAAGAATTAGCCCAAACCCATCTCAGTATCTGATATAAGAAGTTTCTTGGGTCTGGCAAGCTATTATAGGTGTGTCGTAGAGGGATTCTCCTCTATCTCAACGCTGTTGAAAAAGTTGTCTTAGAAAAATGTCAAATTTTAATGGTCAGATGCATGTGAGCTAAGTTTTGAGGTGTTGAATAAGAGGTTGACTTCTTCTCCAGTTTTGACGCTACCAGAGTGAGCCGAATGGTTCGTGGTTTATTGTGATACTTTAGGAATTGGTCTCAGATGTGTCTTAATGAAGCATGGTAAGGTTTTAGCTTATGCATCCCCGCAACTAAAGGCTCATGAAAAGAATTACCTGACTTATGACTTAGAATTAGCAGCTGTGGATTTCACACTTAAGATATGGCATAATTATTTGTATGGAGTGCATGTTGATGTTTTCATAGATCACAAAAGCCTTCAGTATGTTTTCAATGAAATGGAGTTGAATCTCAGACAGAGAAGATGGCTCGAATTACTTAAGGATTATGATGTAGATATCCTCTACCACCCAAGGAAAGCGAATGTAGTAGCTGATTCTCTTAGTTGGCGATCCATGGGAAGTTTAGCTCACGTTGAGGCTGGTGAGAGGATTACGACAAAGGAAGTGGAGTTCGACTCTTGGACTCCGAAGATGGTGGAGTTGTTATTCAGAATAGGGCATATTCCTCCCCAGTAGCTGAAGTGAAGGAGAAACAGTTTGATGATCCCTTTTTATTGCAACTGAAAGAGGGGATTCACAAGCATAAGATAACAGTTTTTGAACAATGGGGAGATTATGGTACCTTAAAGTACCAAGGCGGATTATATGTTCCAGATGTAGATAGGCTCAGAGAGCGAATCATGTCAGAAGCTCCAAACTCCAAGTATTCCATTCACCCTGGTTCCACGAAGATGTATCATAACCTCAAGGAGATTTATTGGTGGAACGACATAAAGAAGAATGTAGCTGATTTTGTGGCTAAATGTCCAAATTTTCAACAAGTGAAAGTTGCACCAGAGGGCTGGTTGCTTAGCCCATAATATGGACATTCCTCTTTGGAAATGGGAGATGATAAACATGGACTTTATAACAGGTCTACCTGGCTCATCTCGAAGACATGACTTGATTTGGGAGATTGTGGACTAACTTAACAAGTCATAGCACTTTTTGCCACTCATGACCACCAATTCAGCAGAAGATTACGCCAATATATTCAAGAAATTATTAGATTACATGGGACCCCAGTGTCGATTATTTTAGATCGTGGTGCTCAGTGACAACAAACTTTTGGAAATATTTTCAGAGAGGATTAGGTACCAAGGTAAACCTCATCACCTATTTTCACCCACAGATAGATGGCCAAGAAGAGTGCACTATTCAGGCTCTTGAGGACATATTGAGAGCATGTGTCCTAGATTTCAAAGGTAATTGGGATAATCATTTGCCTCTTATCGAATTCCTTATAATAACAGTTATCATGCTAGCATGAAGACGACACCGTTTAAAGCTCTGTATAAGCGAAGGTGTAGATCACCCATTAGTTGGTTTGAAATTAGTGAAGCAGAGTTGTTGGGACCATATTTAATCTCTCAGGCTATGAAGAAAGTCAAGTTGATCTAATAGAATTTGAGGACGGCTCAGAGTCGTCAGAACTCCTACACGGATGTGAGGCTAAGAGACTTAGAGTTCTAAGTTGATGATTGGGTGTTCTTAAAGGTTTCGCTTGTGAAAGGTGTGATGAGATTTAGCAAGAAAGGAAAACTTAGTCCTAGATATGTTGGACCATACAGAATCCTATGAAAGATTGGTGAAGTGGCTTATGAGTTAGAACTGCCACAAGAATTGGCTGACCCAGTCTTTCATGTATCCATGTTGAGGAAGTGTGTGGAAGACCTGTAACGACTTAATTTAGTATCGGGCAGGCACTTACCATTCCCACCTCGGTAGGCAAACCCTCAACACGAAACAAATAAATTTAAAAGTAAGAACGAGATTCATTATCCTTCAAGATATATTATAATTGAAAAACAGAAGTCAACCAATATATATTGTAAAAAATTAGCGAAAGTGTTTACAACTATTTAAAAAATACAATGACTCAGTTACCCATGACCTGATCTAGACTAGTATAAAAGCGACTATGATTGATGACTGACTACAATAATAAATCTAAAGACTCAACCTCCATCTTGGAATGAATATGATGGAGGCCTTCAAGATAGGCACCGTGCATCTTTCGGAAAACTCTAACAACCAATAACCTGAAAAGCTCTACACCCCAAAAAGGGATATGGCAAGAATAGTATCAGTACAATACTAGTACTAATAAGCGTCATAGGCCGACAATGGTTAGAAGATCATATCGGTAATAGAATTCATAAATAAGCATGGTAGGTAAAACTAGGTCAACAATGCACATTACCTACCGCTCGTCTCAATCAAATAAAGATTCTAATTCACGTTAATGCTTCCCTAGTGATTCATTTGCCAAACGTACATTATACTTCCTTCAGACTCATTTAACATACCATAGACAAATTGGTTCAAGTATCACTAGTTAAATACCATTATGCTATCCACTTTTAGTATCGGGAAGTTATCTCTTCATTCTAATATTCATTATTCACTTAAATTTAGGACACCAAAATATACAACTGAGCCAACGAGAATTAAACATAAGTCATTCCAGATCATGGCCTATGGTTATAGCAACTAAGCCCAACTGTGTCAATTCTCAAGACATCCAATCCGAATCCGTATATCACAACTAGATCACAAGTATATCACAAGAATATCACAAGAAGTCAAAGGATGCAATGCAATGCAATAATGTATGAATTATGGATGCAATGTATATGCACCGTACACATGTACTCTGATGATGGAACATCACATCTCGGTAGCACAACCCATGAAGGACCCACGAGGTCCATGTACCTCACGATTATGGGAGCAACCTCGGCAACTCCTACCTCACGATTCCGACAACAACCTTGGCAATCGCTACACTCATCCTCAATTTCGGGACAAACATCGACCATCGGTCCTCACAGCACTCTCATCCAACTGAGCCCAGCTCATAACAGTGTTTCTTTAAGTATCATCAAAGTATCAATAGTAAATTATGAAGGATAAGAATGCGTGCAATGTATGAGTTCAATGTCAATAATCACATCAATATCAAAGTACCACGCATGGGCACACCAATAATATCATGAAAAGGCTGCACCGTAAGCCATAATAGAATCACTATCCTGGTATCAACGACCACCAGTAAGATATTACAACATCATGAAAGGAGATTAACACTTGTCACCCCTACCCAATACGAACAAAATCACAATAACAATATCACCTCATTCCTTTACTTACTAACGATATTAATATATGATAAATACGCTTTCTACTTATAAAGTCACCACTAAACATCTGGTCTAGGATCATTTAATGCTCCTTTGACATGTCTATCAATTTCAGTACCATATTATGATACAATATTAAATAGTACAGGACATGTTTATGCACATCATACGGAAACTCCTCATCAATGGAACATAGTAAGACAAGTACCCAACAATCAATCTTCCAAGTCACATAAAGTTCACCAATACGCAAAGGAATACCAACACATGAACCTAAGAAATCTACAGGACATAAGCCCGAACACATAAATCACACAACAGTACCATCCTAAGAAGTCAATCCCTAACACCAACATCCTATACATGCATTCTCCATTTCATCTAATACACGAATGTGTAAGTCTAACCAGAGTCTACCAATAAAGGAAGCCGTAACCTACCTTAAGTTGAACAGGTGTGCGAACGTCCATTTGGATTCCATCTTCCATCTTCATAGGGAATTGTAGATCCAAAGGGTCTAGGAATGATGGACACATTTGAATAAGCAACAATTCAAGAAATTGGGTCATAGGGGTAAAATCGTCATTTCTAAAATGATCGTTCTAGATTCTTGATTATTACCATTCACCTCTTTTAATGGGAAACAAGGTTAATCTAAGTCAAACTTACCTCAATATTTCACGTGAGACACTAATAGCGACTTAGCAAGTTAACCCATTTGAGAAATAACAAGGATTGGGCTTAGAATTAATTATGAAACTCATTCTTGCAATAAGGAAGCCATCTTAGAGCTACTAGTGATTCTAGGACATTCATTACAACAATTCCACAGGGGTCTCATAAGAGTTTGAAGAAAGAACCTTCATTTAAAGCTTTGCCATAATAAAAAAAAGGTTTAAGAAGAAAAAGGGAAATTAAAGGAGAAGAAATGAGGGATTTATGGAGATTACCTTCCTAACATTTTTGTCTCAAGGAGCTTAAAATGTCTCCTGATGGCGGCTGGAACTTGGAAAACTAAATGCCAGGTTAAGTCAATATGGGGTTTTAAATAGGTCAATCACTGGTCGTCTACTGCTTCAGCGGTTGACCTACAGCAATCTGATGAAATTATCCCTGTTGACACTTAATTTTTGACCTCCCGTAATTTATTTCAATCACTCAGATTCCCCGGATAATAAATAAAATGAGCTCGACATCTTGAAAGATTTAAATGATTTTTATAAATTGTCCAAGTCAATATTTCACTCCCTTAAATTGATAAAAGGGATTTTCATGCATCATAAATTTATTTGGAAATTAATGAGTACTTTTATAATATTTTATGAGAGGTTTGTTAAATTTAACTAATTTAAAAAAAGGGAGAAAGAGAGAAAAAAGGGTTTTCATTTATTTAATTATTTAAAATTGTCAAGAAATCAAAATTTTGCAAATAATTTATTTCCTTTTAATCCATGAAGTTTGAGTAATTTAAATAGTTTAAGTGGTTAACTATTTAACCTTTTAAACTTCTATTTTTATATAGTTGCATGATTTGTCAAAAAATGTGCATAATTCGCCATAAATGTTTAATTAGGCTAATTAATTAATTAAATGATAATTATTGCAAATTGATCCTTTTTATATATACTATTTTTCCCATGGCCACAATTAAATTAATCAGTTCATGATTTAAAGAAATTAGAGTATTTTTGCAAAATCAGCCTATTAATGTTTTTATTTGAAATAACCAGTTCAATTTAATTTAAAAATTTGCTAATTAGGCCAAACAAGGCCATAATTGAAATAATCATGCCAAGGTAGAATTAATTAAGGCCATATTTCGTTTGGAAGAGGGTTTGTCCCACATCGTTTGTTGTTAGTTTTGGTTGAGTTTTTCACTCTCACAAAAAGAGGTCAAAAAAACAAGGGAAAAATAGTGAGATAGAAAAATAGAGGAAAATTTAAAAGTTGAAGAAGCTGAAAATTTTCGATTTTTCAAAAAGCTTCTTAGTAAAAAAATATTTAAAACCTTGACTGACATAGTTAGGGTTTTCTCAGTTCTAAAATATTTTCTTACTTCATTTTATTTTTCGTGTGGCTGAGTTGTTAAGGTTGGAAGCACAAAGCTCCCAAATTCATTCTTTTCTTGGTTGCGCACCCAAAAGGTAAATTTTAATTCATTTTATTTTTGTTATTTAGAATTTTGCCTAGTATAGGTGTATTTAAATAGTTAGACTGCTCTGGTGGTTTGATACTTGCTAATGGCAGTTTTCATTGCTAAGGGTTGCCCTATTTGGATTGTGCGCTTAACTTATGGATTTACTTGAAGCAAACACAATAAAACTAGTGTGAATGTTATGGTGAAAATCATTAGAATGTAGGCTGTTTAGACTTCCTATTGATTTGTTTTGTTCATGTGATTCTAATGTTTTATGTCTACTATGAAAGGGTATGGTTGAAGTACTTTGAAAAAATTCATTTTTTCCCCTTCCTTCCTTCCTTCTTAAAGTCACATTAGTTTGTTAATTATAATCCTAAGTAGGATCAATGTAGTGAAGTTCAACTCATCTTCCCCTACTTAACTCCTAGGTGTTATTTAAAGGAGATGAGACAGTTTATATGTTGGTTTAGATTAGATTACTTGTAATATGGGCTTGTGTTTATATTTAGAAATCACATACTTTTGCTAATCAGTCATGAACTACCCTCCCTTGTGAACCAAAGTCTATTATCAAAGTCATCTTAACTATGAATGTTTTAACTGAACAAATTGGTTGGATGCAATGTCTGATGTATTCCCTTTTTCCAAAATAAAAATAAAAATTTAAGCATAAGTTAAAGCTGTTTGCTGATTCTTTGAAGAGACAACAGTAGAGTATTCCATTTTCCTTTCCCTCCTTAAATGATCTTACTCACATGAAATAGAGTAAAGCTAGGATTAGTTGACAGTTTGCCTTTTCCATAATCAATATCCAGATTAAAAAGGAATCAGGTTCAGTTTGAGTTTGTGGGTTGATAGACTATTAATGGCAATACCTATGATTATGTTATCATCTAATGTAGGCCAGAGTGTGTACTAATTGTCTATGTTTTGTAGCAAATCCTAGAACTAATGTGATTAAGGTACTTGAGTGTGAAATCTGCTTTTCCCTTGGTTTGATCAAGACTTTAGTTTCTTGTCTGAACCTATTGCTTAAAATATAATGTTCATAGCTTGTTGTGTGTGGCCCATGTCACAAGCCTTACATCTAAAATGGCCTATTGCTAAATGTTCAGAGTTTGGTAAAAAGGAAAGAATAAAGAAGATTGGATCAACTTTAGGAAATATAAAACTAAGTCCATACTTGAAGATTAACAAGGATTAATCTAATTAGCCTAACTAGTTAACAAGATGGCTGTCAGTCTGTAACTTGGTTAGCGATCATGTTGGAATTGAAAGGTATAAAAATGGAAGGAAGCAGTTGACTAGGAGGGAAGTCTGTTCTGCTATCTTTGATCTCCTGTTGTTAGTCCTATCCTCAGTAGTTTTTTTATCTATCTAATGAAGTAAACTTGTTATGGAAGTGGACTGATGTGCCATATTCTTGCATCTGTGTTGCATTTCATTCATGTATAGGTCCTAATTTGATAGATGATCCTAAGTGTTAAAATTTAACAAGTTTGAAGCATTAAGAGAAGGGTGAAATGGAGCAGTTTGGTCATGGTTTGTCTAGTTTTGAATAGTTTAGAGATTGAGGCTTTTATTTTGAAATCTGAGGTCTGTTTTCTTTTCTTTGTGCATGGATGAAAATATAGTGATAATAATTCATGGTCCTTGATTGTCTAGGATTAAAAGATGAAAACAAATAGGAAGGATCTTATAATCCCAGTCTGAGTAAAAGAAGAGAATAAAAAGGATAGAAGAAGAGGGAAAATTGTGGTTGAAACCTTAAGAAAATGTTTGAGTTTAATCTGTGAACTGTCCAGTCATTCTTTTGGTATATGATAAAGGATAATAAAAGGATTATAAGTGTAGAGGTGGGATTGCAAACCACTTAGCTAAATGGGGAAGTCTTTTAAAGACATCTTAGGAGAAGGTTGAAAATGGGTCAAGCATCACTTGACTCATAGTATATTTCTTCCCAAATAAGAGTTTGTCATGGCATCCTTCATAAGTCTATGGGGTGTGACCTGCTACCTTTGCACATTTGGTGTTTCCATGCCATTTTGTTAAGTTAAATGGATCCTAAAAATGAGTTTCTTGTGCATTTATTAATTGTTCACTCAGATTAATAAACCTGTTCGTGCTGTGTCTGCTCTGATATGTCATAAGGGAGGTGGTTGACTAGGCTAGATGATATACAATAATTTGAAAGAATACAGTAAAACTGGAAAAAGGAAAAGGCTTTTTAAAAAAGGAATACTGTTTGTCTTGAAAAATGAGGCAAGGAAAGTTTTGTGAAGATAATGTAATAAGGTGTAACAGACTCTTTAATACTTGGTTAAGTTGGGTTAATAATTAAGAAATTTATATGAATTCTGTGTGCATTGGTTTGAGTCCAAATTGTGTTTAAAATATGGTTTGTCTTCTCCCTTATTCTAAGCAATAGTAGGACCTTAAAGGTAAGGAAATCAGTGGTTTGCATCCATTTAAGGTGGCAGTACCGCCTGAGGGGTATATTTGACCCCTTCCTTATGATACTTTGGACAATATGTCATGTTTCCCATTTTGAGATGTGTTTTGAGTTCATTAGTCTAAAGTCTAAGCAGAAGATAAAACTAAAATTGGTCATGTTGGATAGATGTATTATCCCCCTTTGTGCAGTATTAAGAACCAGCCAAGGATAAGTCATACTTGTCCAATTTGAAAAAAAAAAAAACTAAGAGTAGGCCACTGTTTATGAACATGTCTAAATCATGTGCATCCGCTATAAAAACCAACTTGCATCTTTTCTGCAATAGAATAGGATCAGGAGGAAAGTCTAAAAGAATTTCAAACTCTGAACTTAAAAAATGTGAATCTTCTGTGCATCCATGGGACTTTGGCCCTTCTCATTGCTTAAGCTATGTGCAAAAAATGTAATTGATGTACCTAAGGTTGTATCTTCTACATAGAACCATTAGGATTTGAAAGTTCTCTGGCATTTTCCCACAATTGATCCTGGCTTGGTTTTCATTTTTTCCTTATGTCTCAAATTGGATTCTATTGAGAGAGTGCAGCACTACACCTGTGGTTATCAAGGGTAATGAAGTCATGGCTCTTATGACACTTTCTCATTATTACATCTCGTGTTTCCATGCGTTGGAAAGCGTGCTATTTAAATGACATTAGTAACGAAAACGAGGTTATCTCCCAAGCTTATAGGTGGTTAGAGTGATGGTACAGATGTGTCGTAAGGATTAGAAGTTAAACAAATTGAAAAAACTAAGTTTCGTCGAGGTTCAAAATTTATCTGAATGAAATACGGTCCAAGCTATAATATCCCGTATTTTTTGGACTAGGAAATTGAACCGTCCAACATGAGCAAATTTATCCGAGCCCGGAGAATTTGGTCATATTCAAGCATGAAAATCAAGAACTCGATGTATGCAAGGAATGAAGTCCCGAAATAATTTAAGACGAAAAGTGTGACGACGATGATTGCAAATAATATTTTGTGTATGGCAAAAGAGGTTGTGGACTAATGTTATATCACATGATCATGGTAATGAGTATATGAGGTGTGTTAAAAATGATTATTATTGCAGTGAATTCAGATCAAGAGATTATTATGGGGAGTATTTGGTTAAAGGTTGAAATAAGGTGGGAGAGTTATTTAATAATGGTTTTAATTGGATAAGTGTTTTAAAGAGGTTCCCACGTGGCATCATGGGAAAAGGAGGCAACAATTGACTAGGATTATTATTAGGCTTGTACGACACCTTTAGGGGAAACTAACTATGTTTCATATATGTGGCCCCCACTATCCATTAATAGTGGAAATACACATATATCTCACTTTGGTTGAACCAAAAATTTCATAAGAAAATATGCTGCAACTTTCTTTTTTCAAACATTTTGACGTAGGGCACACTGGAAAGTAGGCAGTGACTTCATTCCAATTTTTTTCTTGTGCGGCAACGTTTTCTGCTTCTTTTTTTTTTCCTATACTGATACAGTGCAATTTTATTACGATCTTTTCCTCTTTTGGGTTTCAAATATAGATATAAATATAAATATAGAGTAGTTCTTAGCATATAAGGTAATAATCCTCCTCTCCTAGGTATATTTAAATTCATCCAGGTCATAGCTAAATTGTGAAATGAAAACTACGGAATTAATGGCGGGAAATCGTATAAGTTGTTGTTGTTGTTGTTGTTTATTATCGTGTGGACTAATTTGGAGTATATTCTTGAGTTGTTGTGAATGGAATTCTTGAACTATAGCTTGTGAATGTTTTTGTTGTTGTTGTTGATGATGTTGTGTATATTGTGGGCTGTTTTGGAGTTGGATTGGAGTAAGAACTATAGGGGAAATGCTGCCCGAATTTCATTAAGTTTCATTCGTACTTGAATTGAATAGTAAGAGATGTATATGGTCTAATTGTAACGTATATTATCTTGGTTGTAGACTTGCGAGCTCAGGGAGTAAACGTAGGACATTTAGATAGACTTCGAGGTATGTTAAGGCTATTCTTCCTTTCATTTTGGCATGATCCTTATAATATGAGTAAACGAGCGAATGAACGAACTTCCATATCACCCTACTCTTAGGAGCATTAGGAGTACTCTAATCTTTAATGTTCCTATACCCCTTTTATGATTATTCCTTCTGTATATGGATCTTGAGATTACGTATATTATTGATATTAGCTCAAAGATGTTTATCGGAGGCTGCACGACTTTATGTCACTCTGAGAGTTCTAGTTATTCATCTTACTTATGCATTGCATTTGTTTATACATATGCACATTGACCCATGACGAGAAGGTGTTATATACGCATATGTTATATGTATATGGGTATGGGAAAAGGGATAGACGTTATATATGCATCACCACCCGATCAACTGGTATACGATGATAATAATGATGCCCACAGAGGGGCCAACTTGATATGATATATGGATCGGACTGCACGTTCCGCAGCACTAACATTTATGGATCGGACCGTACATTTCTCAGCACTAACAGTTATAATATGATATATGTATATGATTTTTTAAAGAAAGCATGCATATCATACGCCCTCAGAGGCACCTTCAGTTATATAGAGTTATTCAAATATATTCATATATACAGATTAGCTTTTATGTCTCAGATTCCTTTCATGATTCTTACGCATGTGTTGCTTTTATGCCTTACATACGCGGTACATTATTCGTACTGACTCCTCTATTGCATGGGAGGCTGCATTCATACCCGGAGGTTCAGGTAGACCGACAGACGGCCCAGCTCGGTAGGACTTCCATCCAGCAGTAGTCAGTGCCCTCTACTTGGTTCGGAGCTGCAGTCTATTTTGGTATGCTATTTTGATGTATATATGGGTATGACCAGGCCCTATCCCATTCTTTCTACAGTTTTGTACTCCTTTAGAGATCTGTAGACAATTGTATGTAGTATGGATGTCATTTAGCCTTGTCGGCTTCTATTTTGTTGTACAATATCTACAGCAGCCTGGTCGGCTTGCATTATTGTTCCAGTATATATATACATATGTTTATGAGTTCTTGATACAGAGTTCACTGTGTTGTTCTTACAGAAGTCAGTATAGTTCAGTTATGAGTCATTTATGGGCCACCCTTATATTCAGTAAGATCCAGGTACAGGTATGAGAGTGTCTAACAAGTAGGACTGGGGCACTCGTCATGCCTTATCGGTTTGGGTCGTGACAGAAGTGGTATCAGAGCAGTTCTGTCATAGGGTGTCTACTGACTATGTCCAGTAGAGTCTTATTTATGGGTGTGTTGTGCACCATACTTATAGACAAGAGGCTGCAGGACATTTAGGATATTGTCATTCTTTCTATCCTAGATCGTGCGATAGAGCCATGTGGTGAGAGTTCGTCTTATAATAACCTGTTATGATTTTAGCGATGCCTCTGAAGAAAGCTACAGCTGCCTAGAAGGGCGAGACAGTGACTGGAGAGGCTACTAGCCGTACTCCACAGGCAATCAGAGCTAGGGGTGAGTCTTAGAGTGAGACTCCATCTTAGACGTCGCGTACCCCACCCACTCCAGAGGAGAATAGAGGGGAGCCAGTCTTAGCCCTAGCTCCAGCTCCAGCACCTGCCCAAGTGCCTCCAATTCCTCAGCCAAATGTATCAGGTTAGGATATGCATCAGGGAGTTGGTGTTGATCAGGCGGACTGAGCTGTCAGTGCGAGGGTCAAGGATTTTCTTGGTTTGGATCCCCTAGAGTTCTCCAGTTTGAGGCAGAATATGGACACTTTAAGGGTCATGCATGCTAATAAGATTGAGTCAGTAAAGTTGGCTTTTTATAGGCTTCATGATGTTATGGTGCAGTGGTATCAGACTTGGGAGTTATCGAGGGGAGAAGATGTCCCTCCAGCAGTCTGGCATGAGTTTTCAAAGGCCTTTATTCGCCATTATTTGCCGCTAGAGGTTCGGTGGGCTTGAGCAAATAGGTTTTTACATATTCAGCAGGGCAGCATGAGTGTTCGAGAGTATAGTGTGCTCTTTGATGCATTGGCTAGATGTACCCCAGCTGTAGTGGCTAAGATGGAGGATTGAGTTCACCATTTTTGTGGTCGGTTTAGGGCCACATCTGATTGATGAGTGTATGACAGCTACGTTATAGCCAGGTATGGATGTTTCTCGCATATAGGCATATGCACAGAATCTTGAAGATCGTAAGTGTCAGCGGAAGACGGAGCGTGAGCATGACCAACGCCATACTAAGAGGGCTAGATCTTTGGATACTGCTGGTGAGTTTATAGGAGGTCAGAGGCAGCAGTATTCTCGGTATCCAACCCATTCAGCGGTAAGTGCACCTCCGTGGTTTCCAGGTCAAAGATTTAACCCACCTTCTTATTCCGGAGCTAGTCAGAGTTCCAGAGCTTTGGGTCCTCAGTATAGACAGGAGTCAGGTCAGATGAGGCCACCCTTACCATGGTGTGCCCAGTGTTGTAACCTACACGTCAGACAGTGTCGATTGGGATCAGATGCCTTTTATGCTTGTGGCCAGCCAGGTCATATGATATGGGAGTGTCTGTTGAGAGATGGTGTGGGTATAGTTCATCCCACAGGGTCCGTAGCTTGTTCTTCTACATCTGTACGCCTTTCAGGGTGAGGCTTATTTAGGCACTAGTAGGTCGTGGTAGAGGAAGGGGTGGACCATCCAGTTCGAGGGGTCCTTAAAATCATATCTATGCATTAGCCAGTCAACAGGATTGTGAGTCATCTCCTAATGTTATTACAAGTATATTATCAGTATCCTCTTATGATGTATACACATTGATTGACCCAGGTTCTACCTTATCATATATTACTCCGTTTATTGCTGGTAAACCTTTTGAGGTGTCTACGCCAGTTGGAGTCCCAGTGATAGCTAGACGGGTATACCGAGGCTGTGTAGTTATAGTTTGTAACCATCATACCATAGCAGATTTAATTGAATTAGATATGGTATATTTTGACGTTATTATGGGAATAGATTGGTCGACTTCTTTGTTATGCTAATGTCGACTGTAGAACGAAGATGGTTCGATTCTAGTTTCCAAATGAGCCACTTTTAGAGTGGAAAGGTAATGCTGCGTCGCCGAGAGGTAGGTTTATTTCCTACCTTAAGGTAAGTACGGTAATCAGGAAAGGGTATATTTATCATCTGGTTAGGGTACATGATGTAAAAGCAGAGTCACCGACCCTTCAGTCTGTCCTTGTGGTTAGTGAGTTCCTAGAGGTGTTCCCAGATAAGCTTCCAGGCCTTCCACCAGAGCGGGAGATTGATTTTGTGATTGATTTATTACCAGATACTCAGTTGATATCTATTACTCCTTATAGAATGACGCCTACAAAATTGAAAGAATTGAAGGAACAACTAAGGGACTTACTCGAGAAGGGCTTTATTAGGCCCAGTACATCTCCGTGGGGAGCCCCAGTATTATTTGTGAGAAATAAATATAGATCCTTGTGAATGTATATTGATTATAGACAACTAAATAAGGTGACTATAAAGAATAAGTATCCGCCTCCGAGGATTGATGATCTATTTGATCAGGTGTAGGGTGCTAAGTGCTTTTCGAAGATAGATTTGAGATCTGGGTATCATCAGGTTAGTGTAAAGGAGAAAGACATTTTGAAAATGACATTTAGGACTAGACATGGGCACTTTGAGTTCCGTGTTATGTCATTCGGATTGACTAATGCTCCAGCTATATTTATGGACTTGATGAACCGTGTATTCAGACCTTTTTTGGATTTGTTTGTGATTGTATTTATAAATGATATTTTGGTTTATTCATCGTCAGAGGCTGAGCACGCAGATAATTTACGTGCGGTGCTTAAAGTTCTTCGGGATAGGGAGCTATATGCAATGTTTTCTAAGTGTGAGTTCTGGCTGAACTCTATGGCTTTCCTTGGCCATATTATTTCAGATGAAGGGATTAAAGTTGATACTCATAATATTGAAGCTGTAAAGACTTGGCCAAGCCCCACGACACCGATAGAGATACATAGCTTCCTGGGTTTGGCAGGTTACTATATGAGGTTCGTAGAGGGATTTTCTTCTCTTTCAGCCCCACTAAAAAATTTGACTCAGAAACCAGCTAAGTTTCAGTGGATGGACGCTTGTGAGCGGAGCTTTCAGACATTGAAGGATAGATTGACTTCAGCGCCCGTTCTGACTCTGCTAGAGAGAACAGATGGATATGTGATATATTATGACGCTTCAGGCATTGGGTTGGGCTGCGTGTTAATGCAGCATGGCAAGGTTATTGCTTATGCCTCCAGACAGTTAAGGACGCACGAGAAGAATTATCCAACTCATGATCTTGAGTTGGCTGCAGTGATTCATGCTTTGAAAATGTGGAGGCACTATCTATATGGTGTCCATATTAATATTTTGTACTGATCATAAGAGCCTCCAGTATATCTTTAAACAGAAGGAGTTGAATCTACATTAGAGGCGATGGCTAGAGTTGCTGAAAGTCTATGACGCCAATATTTTGTACCATACTGGAAAGGAAAATATGGTAGCCAACACTCTTAGTCGTAAGTCTATGGGTAGTTTATCATATTTGCAGCCAGAGAGAAGAGTGATAGCTCTCGAAGGTCGTCAATTGGCTAGCCTTGGGGTTCGGTTGCTGGACTCAGATAATGTACGAGTCACTGTCCAGGATACAACGACGTCATCTTTGGTAGCTGAGGTAAAGAAGCGTTAGTACGAGGATCCTATTTTGGCTTATTATCGAGATACGGCTCCTCAGAAAGAAAAGACACCCTTGGTGATTACAGAGGATGGAGTTCTTAGGTATCGAGGTAAACTATGTGTCCCTAATGTTGTGGGACTTCGTCAACAGGTTATGAGGGAAGGTCATTGTTCCCGCTATTCTATTCATCCGGGCACAACAAAGATGTATCACGATATTACAGAAGTATAGTGGTGGGATGGTATGAAGAAAGATATAGTGGAATTTATCACTCAGTGTCCAAATTACCAGCAAGTTAAGGTAGAGCATCAGAAGCCTGGAGGTTTATTACAGGACATTGAGATTCCGACATGGAAGTGGGAGGTAACTAATATGGACTTCATTATAGGCTTGCCCCATACTCAGCATAAGTATGATTCGAGATGGGTCGTAGTTTATAGACTTACAAAGTCAGCTCATTTTCTACCTGTCAGAACTACCTATTCAGCAGAGGATTATGCAAAGCTTTGTATTAAGGAAATTGTACCACTTCATGGTGTTCCTACATCCATTATTTCTGATAGAGGAGCACAGTTTACCGCTAGTCTTCTGGAGCTCTTTTCAGAAAGGATTAGCGACTCAGGTGAGCCTTAGTACAACATTTCACCACCAGACAGATGGGCAGGCTGAGTGTACTATACAGACACTTGAGGATATGTTGCGAGCTTGCGTGATTGATTTTTGAGGTAGCTGGGATGATCATTTTCCACTTATTGAGTTTGCATATAATAATAGCTACCATTCTAGTTTTCAGATGGCCCCTTATGAGGCTTTATATGGGCGGAAGTGTAGATCACCCATAGGATGGTTTGATGTTAGAGAGAATCAGTTGGTAGGCCCAGACCTAATACAACAGGCATTTGAAAAGGTGAAGATGATTCAGGAAGATTACTAGCAGTACAGAGTCGATAGAAATCTTGTGTAGATAATCGACGACGTAAGTTAGAGTTCGTAGTAGGCGATTAGGTCTTCCTGAAGGTCTCGCTTATGAAGGGAGTGATGAGATTTGGCAAGAAGGGTAAACTTAGTCCTCGATATATTGGGCCATATAGAATTATCCGTACAGTGGGTAAAGTAGCATATGAGTTAGAGTTATCTTCTGATCTGGAGTCTGTACATCTAGTAGTCCATGTGTCCATGCTCCGTAAGTGCATAGGAGATCCCTTGAGAGTCGTACCCGTAGATAATGTTCAGGTTACCAAGCAATTATCGTACGAGGAAACCCCAGTGGCTATATTAGATAGGCAAGTCCATCGATTGCGTATATTAGATAGGCAAGTCTGTCGATTGCGAACTAAGGATGTGGCTTCCGTTAAAGTGATTTGAATGAATAATAATGTTGACGAAATGACTTGGGAAGATGAAAATGATATAAAATCTAGATATCCACATTTATTTCCATCTCACGAGGAGATCTAGACTTCAGGTATATGATGTACTTATAGTTATCTTATTTGGTCGTGTGAGGCCATAATTATTATTGTTTCGTATAGCCCTGTGAGGCTTTGTATTGTTGGGTCACTGTATGACAGGTTGGTATTGGCATAGTTTAAGACGACACTCTGCCAAAATTTTATTTCTATAAGACTCTACTTACATCCCGTGTTTCCATGCGATGGAAAGGGTGCGAGTTAAATGACATTTGTAACGAAAATGAGGTTATCCCCCAAGCTTATAGGTGGTTAAAGTGATGGTACAGATGTGTCGTAAGGATTAGAAGTTAAACAAATCGAAGAAAATAAGTTTCGGGGAGGTTCGAAATTTATCTGAATGAAATACGGTCCAAGTTATAATATCTCGTATTTTTGGACTAGGAAATTGAACCGTCCAACATGACCAAATTTACCCGATCCCGGAGGATTTGGTCATATTCAAGCATGAAAATCTAGAACTCAGTGTATACAAGGAATGAATTTCTGAAATAATTTAAGACGAAAAGTGTGACGATGATGATTGCAAATAATATTTTGTGTATGACAAAAGAGGTTGTGGACTAGTGTTATATCACATGATCTTGGTTATAAGTATATAAGGTGTGTTGAAAATGATTTTTATTGAAATGAATTGAGATCAAAAGATTAGTTGTGGGGATTATTTGGTTAAAGGTTGAAATAAGGTGGGAGAGTTATTTAATAATGGTTTTAATTGGATAAGCATTTTAAAGAGGTTCCCACCACGTGGCATCATGGGAAAAGAATGCAAAAATTGACTAGGATTATTGTTAGGCTTGTGCGGTACCTTCAGGGGAAACTAACTATGTTTCATATATGTGGCCCTCACTATCCATTAGTAGAAGATATACACATATATCTCACTTTGGTTGAACCAAAAAGTTCATAAGAAAATATGCTGCAGCTTTCTTTTTTCAAACATTCTAACGTAGGCCACACTGGAAAATAGGCAGTGACTTTATTCCAATTTTTTTCTTGTGCTGCAACGTTATCTTTTTTTTTTCCTATACTGATGCAGTACAATTTGGTTACGATCTTTTCCTATTTCCTGTTTCAAATATAGATATCCTCCTCCGTCTTTTTCATGATTAGAATGTCAGTTTCCTCCGAATAATAGCATGTCAAAGGTCTCTTTGAAGTAAAATAAGGGGGAAGAAGAGTAGTTCTAGGTATATAAGGTAATAATCCTCCTCTCATAGGTATATTTAATTTCATCCAGGTCATAGCTAAATTGTGAAATGAAAACTACGGAATTAATGGCGGGAAATTATATCAGTTGTTGTTGTTGTTTATTATCGTGTGGACTAATTTGGAGTATATTCTTGAGTTGTTGTGAATGGAATTCTTGGACTATAGCTTGTGAATATTTTTGTTGTTGTTGTTGATGATGTTGTGTATATTGTGGGATGTTTTGGAGTTGGATTGGAGTAAGAACTATAGGGGAAATGCTGCACGAATTTTATTAAGTTTCATTAGTACTTGAATTGAATAGTAAGAGATGTATATGGTCTAGTTGTAACCTATATTATCTTGGTTGTAGACCTGCAAGCTCGAGAAGTAAACGTTGGACATTTAGATAGACTTCGAGGTATGTTAAGGCTATCCTTCCTTTCATTTTGGCATGATCCTTGTGCTATGAGTAAACGAGAGAATAAACGAACTTCCATATCACCTTACTCTTAGAAGCATTAGGAGTACTCTAATCTTTGATGTTCCTGTGCCCCTTTTATGATTATTCCTTCTGTACACGAGTCTTGAGATTACGTATATTGATTATATTAGTTCAAAGATGTTTATCGGAGGTAGCACCGCTTTATGTCACTCTGAGAATTCTAGTTATTCATCTTACTTATGCATTGCATTCGTTTATACATATGCACATTGACCCATGACCAGAATGCGTTATATACATGTATGTTATATGTATATGGGGTATGGTGAAAGGGATAGGCATTATATACGCATCACCACCTGATCAGCTGGAATACGATGATAATGATGATGCCGACAGAGGGGCCGACTTGATATGATATATATATCGGACTGCACATTCCACAACATTAACATTTATGGATCGGTTTGTACGTTCCTCAGCACTAACAGTTATAATATGATATATGTATATGATTTTTGAAAGAAAGCATGCATTTCATACGCCCTCAGAGGCACTTTCAGTTATACAGAGTTATTTAGATATACAAATTAGCTTTTATATCTTAGATTCCTTTCATGATTCTTACGCATATGTTGCTTTTATGCCTTAGATACTCGGTACATTACTCATACTGACTCCTCTATTGCATAGGAGCCTGCGTTCATGCCCGCAGGTTCAGGTAGACAGACAGACGGTCCAGTTCAATAGGACTTCCATCCAACAATAGTCAATGTGCTCTACTTCGTTCGGAGCTGCAGTCTATTTTGGTATGTTATTTTGATTGATATATGGGTATGGCGGGGCCCTTTCCTGTTCTTTCTACAGTTTTGTACTCCTTTAGAGGCCTGTAGACAGTTGTATGTAGTATGGATGTCATTTAGCCTTGTCGGCTTCTATTTTGTTGTATCAGCTTGCACTGTTGTTCCAGTTTGTATATACAAAAGTTTATGAGTTCTTGATGCAGATTTCACTATGTTGTTCTTACGAAAGTCAGTATAGTTCAGTTATGAGTCATTTATGGGCCACCCTTTTATTCAGTAAGATCCAGGTACAGGTATGTGAGTGTCTGACAAGTAGGACTCGGACACTCGTCATGACTCATCGGTTTGGGTTGTGACACTTACCCTAGTTGGACCTACCTATGCTTTGTTCCTGTTGGTATCATAAATAGTTAAGGAGACTAAGTATGCTTCCCTTTGTGTGCTACACACTAGTAAATGGTTGTTTCAATAAAATGAATTTTGATTTCACCTATTTGGATTGGTAGATATCATGTTTGTGAGGATTATAGTTTGGTTCCTTTTGTTTACTTCCTGTATCCTCTGTGAGGATCACCTAGACTTTAGAACATAATTCCTAAAAAGTGGCAAGAACCTTTACTTGGACTGTGCATAAGACATCCAGGCTCATTTGAGGATTTTGTCTAAACAATTCTACATGTACTCCAACAACAACCCAGTGAAATCCCACAACGTGGGGTCTGGGGAGGGTAGAGTGTACACAGACCTTACTCCTACCAAGGTAGGACGGCTGTTTCCGAAAGACCCTCGGCTCAATAAAAAACATAAAAAGAGGTCAGATAAGGCTAAGAGATTCAAAGCGATATGGAAATGAAGTAACGCAAACGACACAGATAACATAGAATAATCAAAGCACAGGAAATAACAGATAGTAGCATAAATCAGAGCACAAGAAATTATATTATGATAATGCGACTACTAATAAGACAGGATAATGAGACTATCTACTAGCCTGCTACCCTAATCTGGGTCCTCCAAACCCTCCTATCTAAGGTCATGTCCTCGGTAAGCTGTAACTGTGTCATGTCGTGTCTAATTACCTCTCCCCAATACTTCTTCGGCCTACCCCTACCTCGTCTGAAACCATCCATGGCCAACCTCTCACACCTCCGCACTGGGGCATCTGTGTCTCTCCTCTTCACATGCCCAAACCATCTCAATCTCGCTTCTCGGATCTTGTCTTCCACCGAGGCCACTCCTACCTTGTCTCGAATATCCTTATTCCTAATCCTGTCACTCTTGGTGTGGCCACACATCCATCTCAACCTTCTCATCTCGACAACTTTCATCTTTTGAACGTGAGAGATCTTAACTGGCCAACACTCCGCCCCATACAACATAGTCGGTCTAGCCACCACTTTGTAGAACTTTCCCTTAAGTTGTGGTGGCACCTTCTTGTCACATAGCACTCCGCAAGCAAGCCTCCATTTCATCCACCCTGCCCCAATACGATGTGTGACATCATCATCAATCTCCCCGCTGCCTTGCATAATAGACCCAAGATACTTGAAACTACTTTTCTTCTAGATGGCCTGGGTACCAAGCCTCACTTCCAAGCCAGCCTCCTGAGGTGCTTCACTAAACTTACACTCTAAGTACTCTGTCTTGGTCCTACTCAGCTTAAACCCTTTAGACTCCAGAGTTTGTCTCCAACCCTCTAGCTTAGCGTTAACTCCACTACGAGTCTCGTCGATTAGGACTATGTCATCTGCGAAAAGCATACACCATGGAACCTCACCTTGAATTTGCCGCGTCAATTCATCTATCACCAAGGCAAATAAAAATGGACTAAGAGCTGATCCTTAATGCAACCCCATCACAACTGGAAAGTGCTCTGAGTATCCTCCTACTGTCCTTACCCTAGTTTTGGCTCCCTCATACATGTCCTTGATCACCCTAATTTACGCCACAGGTACACCTTTAGCCTCCAAGCATCTTCATAGGATCTCTCTTGGAACTTTATCGTAAGCCTTTTCTAGGTCGATGAATACCATGTGTAAGTCCCTCTTCCTCTCCCTATACTGCTCCACCAGTCTCCTCACAAGATGGATGGCTTCTGTAGTTGAGCGTCCCGGCATGAATCCGAACTGGTTCTCTGAAATAGACATGCCTTTCCTCACCCTCATCTCCACCACCCTTTCCCACACTTTCATAGTATGGCTTAGCAGCTTGATACGTCTATAGTTGTTGCAACTCTGGATATCTCCCTTGTTCTTTTATAGAGGGACCGTTACACTCGACCTCCATTCTTCAGTCATCATTGCTGTCTTAAAGATGACATTAAACAACCTAGTCAGCCACTCCAAACCTACCGGGCCCGCGCTCTTCTAAAATTTTCCAGGAATCTCGTCAGGTCCGGTCGCTCTTCCCCTGCACATCCTACGAACAGCACCCTTAACCTCCTCAACCTTAATACTCCTGCAATACCCAAAATCGTGACGCCTTCCATTATGTTCTAAATCTCCCAACACAATGTCTCTGTCCCCTTCTTCATTTAAGAGTTTGGAGAAGTATGACTGCCATCTCCGTCTAATGAGAGTTCCCTCTACCAATACTTTGCCATGCTCATCCTTGATATACTTCACTTGATCCACATCACGTGCCTTTCTCTCCCTCACCTTGGCTAGCCTGAACAATTTCTGAACCCCTCCTTTCTCTTTTAGTTCAGCATAAAGGCGTTCAAAAGCTGTCGTTTTTGCCGTCAAAACCGCCAACTTCGCCTCCTTCTTCGCCATCTTATAAAGTTCCCTATTCGTCCACTTCTCCACCTCATCCTTGCTTTCAATTAACTTCGCATACGCCACCTTCTTTGCTTTCACCTTCCCTTGAACTTCTCCATTCCACCACCAGTCCCCTCGATGCTGGCCACGACTACCTGTCGAGACCCCCAACACTTCCCTTGCTACCGCTCTAATGCAACTAGCCGTCCTATCCCACATACTGGTCGTATCCCCACTACTATCCCAGGCCCTCATAACTTTCAATTTCTGTCCCATCTCCACGACACTAATCGTGGTCAAACTCCCCCATCTGATCCTAGGTCGGTCATCCACGACCCTCTTCTTCCTCGTCATCTTGATCCCTAAATCCAACACCAAGAGCTTATGTCGGGTTGTAAGATAGTAGCTCGGAATGACCTTACAGTCTTTGCACAGACCTTTATCGTCCTTCCTAAGGAGTAAAAGTCTATTTGAGTCTTAGCCACTGGACTACGGAAGGTTACCAAGTGCTCCTTCTTCTTTGGGAAACTCGAATTGGCTATCACCAACCTGAAAGCTCTTGCAAAATCCAAAAGTGAGACTCCTCCTCCATTCCTGTCCCCGAAGACAAAGCCTCCATGCACATCATCATAACCTCCCGAAATAGGCCCGATGTGCCCATTGAAATCACCTCCCACGAATAACTTCTCAGTAGGCGGTATGCCTCCCACTAACTCATCCAAATCCTCCCAAAAGTTCCTCTTCTTCTCCTCGCCTAAGCCTGCTTGCGGCGCATATGCACTAATAATGTTCAAAGTGAGCCCTTCAACGACCACTTTAATCAATATCATCCTATCAGTGGCTCTCCTAACCTCTACCACCTGATCCCTTAAATCACTATCTACTAAAATGCCCACCCCATTTCTATACTTCGACCTACCAGAGAACCACAGCTTATACCCGTCTACCTCTTTAGCTTTAGGACCTACCCATTTAGTCTCTTGGACACAAGCTATATTAATCTTCCTCTTCTTAAGAATCTTAACTAGCTCTATGGACTTCCCCGTTAACGTCCCAATGTTCCAAGAACCTACTCTCAACCTAGATGCTCCTTTAACCCACTTACCCCTCCTAACCCTCGCCCCCGTCCCCATCCCCAAACGAGAACATGACCCTAGTCTACCACCACTAACCAAAGCCACGAAAATGAGTATGAACTAATAAATTATTCAAAGGTCTAAAGTTAGCAAAATATAACTATAAGTGTATGGACAAATAATAGATATGGCAACTGGAGGTACCAACTCCAGTTGAACTGAACCTGGTCGCCGCCGGGAAACACTGTTCACGGTCTAGTTACTGTTCATTGCCGAAAAAATGTTCACAGATACCTGAAAGAGAGAAGAGAATAGGGGGAAAAAAAGGAAAAAGAAAAAGAAAAAAAAGGAAAAAGGAGAGAGAAAGAGAGGGCTGGCCGGAAAAAGTCGCCGGCGATGGCGCAGCGGTGTACTGGCAGCGCCAGAAGCAGATAAAAAGGGAAAAAATGAGAAGAGAAGAAGAAGAGGAGAAGGAGAAGAAGAAGAAAAGGGAAGAGAGAAGAAAAGTAAATCTGGCCGGAAAAGTGGCCGTCGTTACCTGGTCGCCGGCGTTACCTGATCGCCGGCGTCACCTGAACAGTGATGACGTATGGTCACCGAACGGAGTGGCGGGTGGGCAGATCTTACCGTTGGTAGAGAGCAGAGGAGAGAGAGGGAGATTGAAGATAAATTGACCTCTTAAGTTACTAAGCTAGATATTTACAGCTAGATATTTGCCAATTCTACATGTACTCCATGAAGGCCAAATCTGTTATGATTGTACCATGTCTAGAAGTTGGTTTACCCTGTCCTTGTGTGCCTTTATACTTTGCCACATCTACTTGATTCAATACTGTCAAAAATTGTATTATTCCTATATGAGTGCATGTGTTGTGATTACTTGGTTTAAGTTTAGTCTTGGCTTTACTGTGCCCATGTAGATTGCTTTCTTTTCCCATGTTTAAGTCATACTTGATGTCTTGGCCTTGTGCATGAGATTAATTTGCTTGCTGAGTCTATTCATCTCTTCTCTCCTTGTTCTCGTCTGTTCTTGTTGACTTGTAATTGTTCTGTATCTATGTATATTGGACATATCCTATTTATTTCAAGCCATGTGTATGTGTATATAGACCTATATCTTCCATGGCTATTGTTGGTTGAGAGGCAGTTTAGATGAAAAGAGGGTCCATTTTGAGCCTTCCCCTGGTGACCAGCCATGCCGAAGGTTCATGAAACCTCTTAGAACTTGTACGGCGTCAGGAATAAGGGGGGGGGGGGGGGTGGTGACTTTGCCTTCCCACAACCTAGGTTTGGGGTTTGAGTTTAAGGACATGGAAAACATATATGCACATTATATGGGCTTATGAATAAATAGGATATATTGCATGTACATGTGTATTTTTATATATAGAATAGGACATGTAAATGAATAGTGCACTGTGTACATATGTGTGTATAGTATATGTATGATAGGAACAGTAAAATATAAACTAACTGGGGTCTTTTGTTTCTTTCCCCTCTCTACTGCATGACCACTTGGGCCAAGGTCCAGCAACCCTATTGGGTCAAAAGCCCAGTAGTGAAATTCTTTCAAGTTCATTGAGTCTAAAAGAGAAAGGGAAGCTAATATATTGAAGGCCCAGTCATGGGTAAAAATGACATGAAGGCACAACCATGGGTGAAAATGGTAAGGGTTTGGTACACCCCAGTTTACTTTCCTTTCTATATTTATGCCTTCTCTATTTGCTTTATGTGCTTTTGCATTGTGTTCGTATTTGTAAAAAACCCACAAATTTTATTGGAATCATTTATATTGCGAATTACGCATCTTAGGTAAAACGGTGCATATGCTGTTTAGATTGACTCCAGCCCCTAAAAAATTCTTTTGAAAATCTGGAAAAAACACATACGGATTTTAAAGATCTAAAATAGAAAACAACTGCTTTTGGTCTTTATAAATAACAAACTAAAGAGGTTTTTGGAAAAGCAAAAAATGGTATAACGTATTGTACAAAATTAAGAGGATGAATAAATTAGGCGAAAAACTGCTTTTCAAACTATTGAAACATGTTACTTTTTCTGGGTTTGAGTTGATAAAAATGTGATATTTTGGGTCAGAGCCCACCTGAGTCTTTTCTTAAAAGAAAACTGAATGTTTCAAAAAATATTGTTTGGGCCAGAGCCCATTTAGTTTGGTATTTTGAAAACAAAACGACGTAAGTCCTTATTTGGGCTAGAAATCCATTTGACTCTTTAATATAAATCTGTAGTTAAGAAAACGTGACTGAGGCCCATATTTTAAATGGCTAAAATAAGATATATTTGGGCTAGAGCCCACACAGTTTTCCCTTTAAAACATAAAACTATTTCTTTGGGTCAAAACACACTTGATTTTCTCAAAAAAATAAAAAATTCACAGTTAAAGTTTCTGGGCCAAGGCCTGCGATTTAAACAAACAAAGTAAATATTTTTGGGCCGGAAAACGAAATGGATTTTAAAGTCAAAACCTTACCTTTTGAAATAAATCTGAGACTCTATAAAAGGGAACATATGCACAAGTTATTAGACCAAAAATTCAATTCATTTTCCTGAAAGACAAAACGTGCAAAAAATATAAAGAATCCCTTTCTTGATAAAATTAAAACGGTCCAATTTTATGCCTAATTATAAAAAAAATTAAGGTAAGGATGTTCTGGAAATATATCAAACAGATTGACCCGGTCCACGTGTGAGTAAAGCATGAATAAAACCTATTCACCCAAATCATAAAAAATAAATAAACTTTCTATCGTTTTCTATAGAAAAACTACTATCCTTATATCTAAAAGGAACTAATTATACCCGGATATAATAAATCCAAACCTAAATACCGTATATGTAAGGGGAATATATTCAATTCGTTTAAAAAAATGATATGCAACATGACAGGCTTTTTCGGGAAATAAACACTAAAAAAACAGTTCATGCAGATACTCACACATTGGAATTTGAAGGTCAACCGTATAGTACGGATACTTAATACTAGGGTGCCTAATATGTTCCCTAGGGGGTCACCAGAACTCTTACCTAGAACTTTTGATTAAGAAGGATTTTTCACGGCATATTAATAAATCCTTCAAAACTTGTTTTCCTAATTTCTTAAAAATTAGGTGGCGACTCTTTTAAAACAAAGTCTGAAAGAGCACCAATGATTTCGAAGTAGCTTTTTCCGAGCGCTAACCCCGCCCACGAAAATGCGAACCGTTGCACTCCCAACCTACGCTTCAGCGGGGAAGGGGTCGCTGGGGCATCACCGCTGTGGCGATCAGCCTAGCGCTAGGGAGGCCTGATTGGGTCCAAGTCCCGAAATTCGATATTTAATTTCCCTTCGCATAATGGGTTCAATTAGTCTAGATGTTCACCAAAAATACGTAACGAACCGAGCAAGTCCAGGATGTTAAAGTCATGAATCTTTCGGGATTCTACGGTAACGACTAAATGAGTCGTTACATTAGATACCAATTAAACAACCGTTCGTCCTCAAATGGCAAGGGGTGAACCAAGGCGCATAGAGAAGTAAGCTCGTGAATTGAACTTAGTAGCGTTGATTTGGAGCAATTTTATCTCTTTGAAGTCTGTGCCAGCTATATGATATGGTGTCTTTATTAAAAAGGCTTGAGTAAACGAAAGACGTGAAAGAAGTAACACTAAACTTAACGAATAACCAAAATTTATGTTACCACTCCCGTCTAAACTTATTGGAAAAATGTCATCATGCATGAATTTAAGTCTAATAGTATACAATTAATGATGGCTTGACTGCTAGTTTTTCACGAGAAAATCGCGAGAGTAATAATTCAGATGAATTGGATGGATTTATAATCATAGGTCCTATAGGGACACATGGGTAAGGCATAAAACTCATTCACAAGTAAATGGATCGAATTATTGGGAACAACAATCACCAGGTGCCCGCTTCAGCTGCCTGAAGTAGAGATGCAGTGGTACTGCAGAAGTGGTCAGTCAACCGCTGGAGCAGTTAACGGGTTTCCAGAAAAATAAAAGAGCCTTACCCCCTCCCCCTCCAACCCCGACTGCCTCTTCGCCTCCTAACATTCCCCAACTTCCCATCTCCCTCTTAAACATAATAAAAATCTTCTTAATATCCCAGACCTCAATCTACACCTAAATCCAACTTCACACCCCCACAATTTTCTCTCAAAGGATGGAAAAAGGACTTTCAAAGCATTCACAATCAACACCAACCACACCCGGATCTTCCAGTCTTACGGTAAGAAATCTCTCTCCTTTACTCATAATAGGGTAATGAAACTGAATTTTTGAGTTTCCACGCTTCAATGAATGGATTTGTAACACAAAAGTTGGGGTTTTTGGTTGATGGACTTAATGGGTGTTGATAAATTAGATTACACAACTTTTCTAGCGTTAGAATAATTTATACATCGAATATTGCATAGTTAATGCACAGATTAGGACTCAAAAACTTGAACATAGTAAAGAATTTTTGTTTTGAAAGAGGGTGCCGACTTCCATCAAAATTTAGGGTTGTTTTTGCTAGAAATTATATTCTAAGGGTTGCAAACATCTTGCATGCTTGAAATCTGCTCGATCTGTACATAAAAAATGAATTTTGAGGCCTTGGTGTGTTGGAAAAAATCGGGTCTGTTGGAGAAGACGACACCACGTCAACGGTCAAGGGACTGCTGGGGCGACCCCTCTTCGACGCATAAGAAGTCGCTAAAATAGTTAAGAGAGAGACTATAGCGGCTCTGCTACAGTGCTCTGATTGACCGTTACAACGGTCCAGCACAGAAACTGCCACCAGGACTTTTTTAACAACTGATTAGCTAAGATTTTGAGCGTCTAATGCAATTTTTTAATTCCTTAAATTTGGTAACATGAATTCTCATAGTTTACTATTTCTCACAGGTACAATGGCCGAAAATCAAGAAGCCAACCAACAACAACATCAAGAAGAGCAAGTACCCAACTATCAAATCTTCATCAATCCTCAATGTGAGCATCGTTTCTTGGAGAAGAGGCCCATGCCCTTAGTGTTGAAGAGGGGTTTCGACATGAATAACGTGGATAAACGTCCCCTTGAGTTCCTGGAGAGGTTGGAAGCGATAAAGTGGATGTGTTTGGTTAAGGATCTCGGGCGATGCAACAAGAATTAGGTAAGGAAATTCTATGCGAAAATTCTATCCTATGCTGCCTACCATCGATTGGGATTCTCCTGACCCGAGGATTGTGATTCGTGAAGTCTCCGTGAAGGTGGGGGCTAGGCCGATAAATCAGTTGCACAAAGTGTAAAATCATTCGGTGGAGTTTTTGGGGGCCAAAAATGCTACTGAAAATAGTGAGTGGTTGGTGTCTAAATTAGTGGCTAAAGAGGATAGAACTTCTATCACTTGGGGTTGGTCCAGAGTGGGGATAGGGAGCGATAAGTTTACTGTTGAGGCTAGGAGGTGATTGAACATCATCTCCCGCCAGGTCCATCCCTCGAGGCATATCACCTCTATGACCTATCCTAGGGTCCTTCTGATATCTTGTATTCTGGATGACGTGCTTGTGAATGTTGGTTCGCATGTGATTGATGAATGGAAGGATTTTATGAGGTATGGGGCATAGAGTTTGATATTCCCGTCATTGATCACTCTACTGAGTAAGAGGGCTGGGGTCCATAGGAGGGTTGAGGACAACTTGGTGGATTCTGATGATGATTTTCACCCACTACAGGTGGTTGGTCATGGTACTTCTATCCATAGTAAGAAGATGAAGACTGGTGAGGGGATGAGTGCTAGTGCTAGTGCGGGTGGAGGTGGAGATGGAGCTGAAGTTGCCCCTATTCAGAGCTCATTTGAGCGTATTGATGCTCACTTTGACGAGATGATGTCAATGTTTCAGGGTATGCTGAGCCCTTCGGTAGAGGTGGGTCTTTCAGTGCTGGCAAGGGTTACTTCACCAGGGAAGAGATGAAGAGCTATTTGGAGGCATAGAAAGGGATGGATGAGTCACTCTCTACCTTGCAGACCGTCTACATTTCTCTAGCGACAGATCATGTCCAGCTTCGCACTGACTTTGAGAAGGAGTCGGTCAAGAACAAGTCTCGCGACATGATCCATCTAAAGGCATGGAGAGTTGTCAAGGGCCTATGGAGGAAGATGTACCCAGCGAGGAGATACCCGTGCAGGATGAGGACGACTCTGACCAGTACTCATTTGTGAGCAAGGCCAAGAGAGATGGTGGGAAGAGCAGCTCAGCGGAGGATACCCGCAACTCTGATAGTGTAGGGACCACGAGCGGGAGGATGGCTTAGGGATCTTTCCCCCCTCATTTTTTTTTTTATCAGATGTTATAGTTGCCCTTGTAGGGCCTTTTATCTCAAACATTGTCTCTTTTGGTTCTGTGGTTTGGTTTCTATGGTTTGAACAATTTTCCTTTGGCCATTTTCCTTTGGTTTTTGGATAATCCGGTTGTAATAAGTTTTGGATAGCTTTTCCTCCCATGTTGGGAGTGTTTTTATGTGATTGGTTTTCTTGTGAAATAGCTTTGTTGTTTGAATTTTGGTTGGAATTGCACAGGTTGGATATTCAGTAGGAAGCTACTGGTTTGAGGTTTCAGGGGCACCGCTTCCACGGTAGAGCCATCACTATAGAGGTCACGCTTCAGCGGTGGACTCTGCGCTGAAGCAGTCGAGGAGGAATTGACAGGCCAGCTTCAGTGGACTAGCCTCCGCTATAGCGTTAGCGCTGAGGCGGATGGGCTAACGCGGAAGCGGCTGTGGGCAGTTAGGATGGGCGCTTTAGCGGTCACTCCATCGTGGAAGCGGAATCGCTGGCGCGATATACCCGCCGCTTTACTGGCACCACTGGCAGTGATGCAACTTCAACGCCCACTCTTATAAATAATTCTAGGAACTGCGTCGAGAACTTGTTCACCTAGGGTCATTCCAAACACACCACATATCCCAAAACGTTCAGATACCAATTGGAATCACCTAAATACCAATTGGACACACCGAGTTACCAATTTGACTGAAGTAGCACTATTAGAAAGAAAGAAAGGAAATTTTGTCCCGTGGCTGGGCACGGACATTTACCTACCATTCCACGAGACTCTACTAGACATTGCTCTTGTACTTGTGAGACCAGTGACCTAGCCTCTGATACCAACTTGTCACGACCCAATTTAGGATCGTGGGCACCTACCATTCCCATCTCGGTAGGCGAACTCTCAACCCAATACAAATAAATTTACAAGTAAGAACGAGATTCATTATCCTTCAAGATATAATATAATCGAAAAATAGAAGTCAACCAATATATATTGTAATAAATTAGCGGAAGTGTTTATAACTATTTAATAAATATAATGACTCAGTTTCCTATGACCTGGTCTAGACTAGTACAAGAGCGACTATGATTGAAAATTGGCTACAATAATAAATCTAAAGACTCAACCTCCATCTCGGAATGAATACGATGGAGGCCTTCAAGATAGGCACCGTGCATCTTCCGAAAAACTCCAACAACGAATAACCTGAAAAGTTCTACACCCCAAAAAAGGGATGTAGCAAGAGCAATATCAGTAAAACACTAGTACTGGAAAGTACTATAGGCCGACAATGGTTAGAAGAAAATATCAGTAGTAGAATTCACAAATAAGCATGGTAGGTAAAACTAGGTCAACAGCGCACATTACCTATCGCTCCTCTCAATCAAATAAAGACTCTTATTCACGTTAACGATCCCCTAGTGATTCGTTTACCTAACTTACATTATACTTCTTTCTGACTCATCTAACATACCATAGACAAATTGGTTCAAGTATCGCAAGTTAACTACCATTACACTATCCACTTTTAGTAACAGCAAGTCATCTTGTCATTCTATATTCATTATTCGCTTAAATTTAGGACACCAAAATATACAGCTGAGCAAACAAGAATTAAACATAAGTAATTCTAGATCATGGCCTATGGTTATAGCAGCTAAGCCCAACTGTGTCAAGTTTCAATACATCCAGTCTGAATCCGTATATCTCAAAGGATGGAAAAAGGACTTTCAAAGCATTCACAATCAACACCAACCACACCCGGATCTTCCAGTCTTACGGTAAGAAATCTCTCTCCTTTACTCATAATAGGGTAATGAAACTGAATTTTTGAGTTTCCACGCTTCAATGAATGGATTTGTAACACAAAAGTTGGGGTTTTTGGTTGATGGACTTAATGGGTGTTGATAAATTAGATTACACAACTTTTCTAGCGTTAGAATAATTTATACATCGAATATTGCATAGTTAATGCACAGATTAGGACTCAAAAACTTGAACATAGTAAAGAATTTTTGTTTTGAAAGAGGGTGCCGACTTCCATCAAAATTTAGGGTTGTTGTTGCTAGAAATTATATTCTAAGGGTTGCAAACATCTTGCATGCTTGAAATCTGCTCGATCTGTACATAAAAAATGAATTTTGAGGCCTTGGTGTGTTGGAAAAAATCGGGTCTGTTGGAGAAGACGACACCACGTCAACGGTCAAGGGACTGCTGGGGCGACCCCTCTTCGACGCATAAGAAGTCGCTAAAATAGTTAAGAGAGAGACTATAGCGGCTCTGCTACAGTGCTCTGATTGACCGTTACAACGGTCCAGCACAGAAACTGCCACCAGGACTTTTTTAACAACTGATTAGCTAAGATTTTGAGCGTCTAATGCAATTTTTTAATTCCTTAAATTTGGTAACATGAATTCTCATAGTTTACTATTTCTCACAGGTACAATGGCCGAAAATCAAGAAGCCAACCAACAACAACATCAAGAAGAGCAAGTACCCAACTATCAAATCTTCATCAATCCTCAATGTGAGCATCGTTTCTTGGAGAAGAGGCCCATGCCCTTAGTGTTGAAGAGGGGTTTCGACATGAATAACGTGGATAAACGTCCCCTTGAGTTCCTGGAGAGGTTGGAAGCGATAAAGTGGATGTGTTTGGTTAAGGATCTCGGGCGATGCAACAAGAATTAGGTAAGGAAATTCTATGCGAAAATTCTATCCTATGCTGCCTACCATCGATTGGGATTCTCCTGACCCGAGGATTGTGATTCGTGAAGTCTCCGTGAAGGTGGGGGCTAGGCCGATAAATCAGTTGCACAAAGTGTAAAATCATTCGGTGGAGTTTTTGGGGGCCAAAAATGCTACTGAAAATAGTGAGTGGTTGGTGTCTAAATTAGTGGCTAAAGAGGATAGAACTTCTATCACTTGGGGTTGGTCCAGAGTGGGGATAGGGAGCGATAAGTTTACTGTTGAGGCTAGGAGGTGATTGAACATCATCTCCCGCCAGGTCCATCCCTCGAGGCATATCACCTCTATGACCTATCCTAGGGTCCTTCTGATATCTTGTATTCTGGATGACGTGCTTGTGAATGTTGGTTCGCATGTGATTGATGAATGGAAGGATTTTATGAGGTATGGGGCATAGAGTTTGATATTCCCGTCATTGATCACTCTACTGAGTAAGAGGGCTGGGGTCCATAGGAGGGTTGAGGACAACTTGGTGGATTCTGATGATGATTTTCACCCACTACAGGTGGTTGGTCATGGTACTTCTATCCATAGTAAGAAGATGAAGACTGGTGAGGGGATGAGTGCTAGTGCTAGTGCGGGTGGAGGTGGAGATGGAGCTGAAGTTGCCCCTATTCAGAGCTCATTTGAGCGTATTGATGCTCACTTTGACGAGATGATGTCAATGTTTCAGGGTATGCTGAGCCCTTCGGTAGAGGTGGGTCTTTCAGTGCTGGCAAGGGTTACTTCACCAGGGAAGAGATGAAGAGCTATTTGGAGGCATAGAAAGGGATGGATGAGTCACTCTCTACCTTGCAGACCGTCTACATTTCTCTAGCGACAGATCATGTCCAGCTTCGCACTGACTTTGAGAAGGAGTCGGTCAAGAACAAGTCTCGCGACATGATCCATCTAAAGGCATGGAGAGTTGTCAAGGGCCTATGGAGGAAGATGTACCCAGCGAGGAGATACCCGTGCAGGATGAGGACGACTCTGACCAGTACTCATTTGTGAGCAAGGCCAAGAGAGATGGTGGGAAGAGCAGCTCAGCGGAGGATACCCGCAACTCTGATAGTGTAGGGACCACGAGCGGGAGGATGGCTTAGGGATCTTTCCCCCCTCTTTTTTTTTTTTATCAGATGTTATAGTTGCCCTTGTAGGGCCTTTTATCTCAAACATTGTCTCTTTTGGTTCTGTGGTTTGGTTTCTATGGTTTGAACAATTTTCCTTTGGCCATTTTCCTTTGGTTTTTGGATAATCCGGTTGTAATAAGTTTTGGATAGCTTTTCCTCCCATGTTGGGAGTGTTTTTATGTGATTGGTTTTCTTGTGAAATAGCTTTGTTGTTTGAATTTTGGTTGGAATTGCACAGGTTGGATATTCAGTAGGAAGCTACTGGTTTGAGGTTTCAGGGGCACCGCTTCCACGGTAGAGCCATCACTATAGAGGTCACGCTTCAGCGGTGGACTCTGCGCTGAAGCAGTCGAGGAGGAATTGACAGGCCAGCTTCAGTGGACTAGCCTCCGCTATAGCGTTAGCGCTGAGGCGGATGGGCTAACGCGGAAGCGGCTGTGGGCAGTTAGGATGGGCGCTTTAGCGGTCACTCCATCGTGGAAGCGGAATCGCTGGCGCGATATACCCGCCGCTTTACTGGCACCACTGGCAGTGATGCAACTTCAACGCCCACTCTTATAAATAATTCTAGGAACTGCGTCGAGAACTTGTTCACCTAGGGTCATTCCAAACACACCACATATCCCAAAACGTTCAGATACCAATTGGAATCACCTAAATACCAATTGGACACACCGAGTTACCAATTTGACTGAAGTAGCACTATTAGAAAGAAAGAAAGGAAATTTTGTCCCGTGGCTGGGCACGGACATTTACCTACCATTCCACGAGACTCTACTAGACATTGCTCTTGTACTTGTGAGACCAGTGACCTAGCCTCTGATACCAACTTGTCACGACCCAATTTAGGATCGTGGGCACCTACCATTCCCATCTCGGTAGGCGAACTCTCAACCCAATACAAATAAATTTACAAGTAAGAACGAGATTCATTATCCTTCAAGATATAATATAATCGAAAAATAGAAGTCAACCAATATATATTGTAATAAATTAGCGGAAGTGTTTATAACTATTTAATAAATATAATGACTCAGTTTCCTATGACCTGGTCTAGACTAGTACAAGAGCGACTATGATTGAAAATTGGCTACAATAATAAATCTAAAGACTCAACCTCCATCTCGGAATGAATACGATGGAGGCCTTCAAGATAGGCACCGTGCATCTTCCGAAAAACTCCAACAACGAATAACCTGAAAAGTTCTACACCCCAAAAAAGGGATGTAGCAAGAGCAATATCAGTAAAACACTAGTACTGGTAAGTACTATAGGCCGACAATGGTTAGAAGAAAATATCAGTAGTAGAATTCACAAATAAGCATGGTAGGTAAAACTAGGTCAACAGCGCACATTACCTATCGCTCCTCTCAATCAAATAAAGACTCTTATTCACGTTAACGATCCCCTAGTGATTCGTTTACCTAACTTACATTATACTTCTTTCTGACTCATCTAACATACCATAGACAAATTGGTTCAAGTATCGCAAGTTAACTACCATTACACTATCCACTTTTAGTAACAGCAAGTCATCTTGTCATTCTATATTCATTATTCGCTTAAATTTAGGACACCAAAATATACAGCTGAGCAAACAAGAATTAAACATAAGTAATTCTAGATCATGGCCTATGGTTATAGCAGCTAAGCCCAACTGTGTCAAGTTTCAATACATCCAGTCTGAATCCGTATATCACAACTAGATCACAAGTATATCACAAGACTATCATAAGAATATCACAAGATGTCAAAGGAGAAATGCAATGCAATAATGAATGAATTATGGATGCAATGTATATGCACCATACATATGTACTCCGATGATGAAACATCACATCTCGGCAGTACAACCCATGGGTGACCCGCGAAGTCCATATACCTCAGGGTTTCGGCAACAACCTCGGCAACTGCTACCTCATGATTCCAGTAAAAACCTCGGCAATCGCTACACTCATCCTCGATTCTGGGACAAACATCAGACATCGGTCATTATGTCACTCTCATTCAACTGAGCCCAGATCATAACAGTGTTTCCCTAAGCATCATCAAAGTATCAACAGTATATCCTAAAGGATGAGAATGCATGCAATGTCAATAATCACATCAATATCAAAGTACCACGCATGGGCACACCAACAATATCATGAAAAGGCTACACAGTAAGCCATAATAGAATCACTATCCTTGTATTAACGACCACTAGTAAGATATTACAACATCATGAAAGGAGATTACACTTGTCACCCATACCCAGTACGGAAAAAATCACAATAACAATATCACCTCATACTTACTAACACCATCAATAGATGATAAATACGCTTTCTACTTATAAAGTCGCCACTAAACATCCGGTCTATGATCATTTCATGCTCCTTTGACACGTCTGTCAATTTCAATACAAAATTATGATACAATATTAAATAATACAAGACATTTTTACGCACATCATACGGAAACTCCTCATCAATGGAACATAGTAAGAAAAGTACCGAAAAACCAATCATCCAAGTCACATAAAGTTCACCAATATGCAAAATAATACCAACGCATGAACCTAGAAAATCTACAGGCCACAAGCCCGAACACATAAATCACACAATAGTACTATCCTAAGAAGTCCATTCCAAACACTAACATCCTATATATGCATTCTCCGTTTTGTCTAATACACGAATATGTAAGTCTAACCAGAGTCTACTAAGAAAGGAAGCCGTAATGTACCTCAAGCCAAACAAGCGTGTGAACGTCCATTTGAATTCCATCTTCCATCTTCGTAGGGAATTGTAGATCCAAGGGGTCTAGGAACGATGGACACATTTGAGTAAGCAACAATTCAAGAAATTGGGTCATAGGGGAAAAATCGTCATTTCAAAAATGATCATTCTAGATTCTTGATTATTACCATTTCACCTCTTTTAATGGGAAACAAGGTTAACCTAAGTCAAACTTACCTCAATTTTCACATGAGACACTAATAGCGACTTAGCAAGTTAACCTATTTGAGAAATAGCAAGGATTGAGCTTAGAATTAGTTATGAAACTCATTCTTGCAATAAGGCAGCCATCTTAGAGCTACTAGTGATTCTAGGACATTCATTAAAACCATTCCACACGGGTCTCATAAGAGTTTGAAGAAAGAACCTTCATTTAAAGCTTTGCCATAATAAAAAATGGTGTAAGAAGAAAAGGGAAAATTAAAGAAGAAGAAATGAGGGATTTATGGAGATTACCTTCCCAACATTTAGGTTTCAAGGAGCTGAAAATGTCTCCAGATAGCGGCTGGAACTTGGAAAAATAAATGCTAGGTCAAGTTAATAAATGGGGTTTTAAATAGGTCAATCACTGGTTGTCTACTGCTTCAGCGGTTGACCTACAAGGGTTTTAAATAGGTCAATCACTAGTTATCTACCGCTTTAGCAGTCGACCTACCGCTTCAGCGGCACCACTTCGACGTCCTCAATATCACTTCAACAGTCTGATGTAATTTTCCCCACCTATGCTTCAGCGGGGAAGGGGTCGCTGGGGCGGTCTGGCTGGATCTGAGTCCCAAAATTTGATATTTAATTCCTCTTAGCACAATAGGTCCAGTTAGGCTAGATGTTCACCGAAAATATGTAATGAACCGAACAAGTCCAGGACGAAAAAGTTGCGAATCTTTCAGGATTTTACGATAATGACTAAACGGGTCGTTACAAGACCCGTCGTTGGTTATTCCTGCCGACACTATATCGGTTAAGAATGGCTTAAGCTACGAAGAAATCCCTATGGTTATTCTTTATCGTCAGGTTCGCAAGTTGAGAACTAAGGAAGTAGCCTCAATAAAGGTGTTATAGAGCAGTCAGAAAGTTGAAGAGGCTACATGGGAAGTCGAGGAAGACATGAAATCCGTATATTCGCATTTGTTTGAAGAGCAAGCAGAAATGTCACGACTCAAATAGCCGTGAGTGGCACCCACACTAAATCTCCTAGTGGGCGAACCATCCCCTTACCCAATTAGCAACCATTTAAACAATTATAATCAATAACCAAAATTAATTCATAAATCTATCGAGTCATGCCATAAATAAATAAATAAAAGTACGGAATCTAACTATTATAACCCCAGCATCTGAAATTCATCTTACAAGGACTCTAAAATATAAATCTGTCTAAGAATAAATAACTGTCTGAAATAGCACGAGTGTCTAGGAGTGAAATATACATCAATAAGGAAAGATCTTCATGCGACATGGCATGGATAGGAGCTCACCCTTGGATCTGATCCGGAACTGGCCTCAAGCTAAATATGAGGTTTGGAAGATGTCTCTGGCACATAATCTTCACTCAAATAAAAAGTGCAGCAAGGTAGTATCAGTACAAACACTGTGTACCGATAGATATCATAGGCTGACTAACTTAAGTATCATGCATACATTCATATAATTAATAAGATAGACAGATAGGCGCAAAAGCATATAACCAAGTAATGTCATCAACAGAAATCAGCCAACACAGGAATAAGATAAGTCCTGCAACAACTATCAACAGGAATAATATAAATCCAATGCAATGCAATGCAAAAATAATAGTATCTCAACCGTGTACACACATGCCAACTAGTAATGTTTGCCCAATTAGCCATGACCTGCAGGGGACCCATGGTGTTCATATACCACTCGCTCTGGAACTGATCTCAGATCATGAGCCCATAACTAGGCCACATCCTCACCCCCTGTCAAATGTGCCTGTCTATATGCATTCTTTCTATATCTCATCATAATATGAATCTCAATGTATTTCCAGGCCAACAGTCAATATGGAATATGATCAGCCAACAATATCATGTCAAGAATTACAAGGCATCAAGCCACAAGTCATATCAAGACTCAAGTAAATTAACTCATCAACGTAGTGAATATGTAATCATCCCAATCAACAAGAAGATTATATATGAACTCCTTCCTTCTTATAACACTACAAGTACACCTCAGGTTTCATCATATAAAATAATGGCGACAAGCCCACATAATCAATCAATCAGTACCAACCTAGGAATTACTAACCAAACTTCATGTCTGAAGACCTATACATGCTTTATCCAATCAATTCTATTACATATACATTCAACTAATCAAAGTCTAACTCAAGTAGAACCTAACCTACCTCAGATGCAGAACTGGAACAGTGCAAGCTACTCCGCAACAACTTTTCCCTTTCGCAAAGCTTCGAAACGTTCAAAGTCTTGCAATATAACGCTAAGTGAGTAATGGATCATTTACTCTAACAAGGATAACAATTGGGAAAGAAAACCCAATTACTTCTACCCTTTTCAAATGGTGAAACCATCATTTAGTGATGAAGTAATCATAATTTCAATCCCAACAATCATACTATTCTAAGTCATGGGTTTCCAATCGATTCAACCCCTTTCAAGCAGTTTTTATGCTAAAGTTCTCATTTTTATTAGAACTCTAAGTCCAAATATGCAATTTCCACCATAAGTAATCAATTCTCATCATAGAAAGTGATTTTCTACACTCCAAGATGAATAAACAATAATAAAATCAACAACCCATTCATTATCCAAGAATTTACTATTTCTAGGGTTCCAATCTTTCATTCACCATTAGGGGACCTTAAGGTAGTCATGGAGCTTGAAGAAGAATAGGGAATGAACTATGTAGAGATTAGAATTTACCTTTAATGAGGAGTAATGCCCTAGCCTTAGAAAGTCACCTCTTACTATTCTTGAGAACTGTTTTGGTGTTATGTGGGGAATGGCTTCGAAATTTGTAATATAAAAGTCAGTTTCTGTCTCCTGTCGACCGCTGCAGCGGTCTTGCTATAGCGGGACTTTTCCCACTACAGCAGACCTCATTAATTCCCCGACTCCCACAGCGGTGACCATCTCGCCGCTACGGCATGCTCGCTACAGCGGTATAACACCCGCTGCAGCGGTCCCAATCGACCAGTGAGCTCTAGCTCTTCACAAGTTTTTCACCCAAAATCCTAACATCAAACCGAGGCCCTATAGAAGCAAACAAAATATGCACATAAATGTAAAAACATGCTACAGACTCGCTCGTGGCCTCGAAATTCCTAACGGAGGTCAAATTTACTAAGTCACCCCCAACGAAAATAAGTCAAGTTTTCAAACAAGTGTGTAATACCATTAAAGGCCTTTATTTCAGCATGTTAGCTCCTTAAGTTATCACTAGACTGACTCCTAGTCTCGAAAAGGAACTAGGAGGGGTAAAATGGTTAAAATGCCCATAACGACCTAGCGGTTGATTACAAGAAAACGTTCAAGGTAAATACCTTCCATATCCATGTCATGTCCATTACCTACTCATGCCTCAAGTTTCACGTTCATGTATTCACTACTCATGTCTCATGTCCTAGCGTTCACGTTCCCATGAAACCATGTCATATTATTTTAGTCTCCATATTCCATGTCATGTCACGTACTCGAGCTATGCACAGTTGAATTCTTAACCATGACCCATCATTCGAGGACGATGATCCTAAAGGGGAGATAGTGTAACACCCCGTACCTTCTAACTAAGCCTTATTCATGATTCAGGGACTTAGAAACCAAAATAGGAGGTGTTGGGATTAAAAATTGATTAAGATCGTTAGATTTACGTCTTACGTCAATTGTACTGGTCGTACATTCATGTACAGGTCATACATTCATATACGGGCTGCACTTCTAGGACGTACCTTGCAGGAAGGAAATCAGATGTTTCTGGAAATTGCCATCTCAGGTCAGCCAACAGGTACAAGCCATACATAATTGTATGGGACGTACATGGTGCCCGTACCTCATTAGAAAATATCAAAAGGGCATTGGGTATTGCCATCGAGGTACGGCTAAATTATACGGGCCATACATTATTGTACAAACCATACAAGTAGGCCGTACATTTCTCCAACTTAGCAAAAGTATAAATATGCAAGTTCAATTTGTTTTTCTTATTTTTCATATTCTCAAGCTTTGTTTTTCTTATTTTTCATATTCTCAAGCCCTAGCACGAAGGTTCTCTCCTCCCACTGTTGAAATACACAAAGCTAACCCAATTCCACCCATTTCAAGTTAATTCTAATGTATATACATGAATTCTAAGTAGAAATTCACTTTTTCTAGCCTAGGGTTTTCAAGTAAATCCATCTCAAGGTTCAAGGTTCAAGTGTTTTGAATTCTTTTTCAAGTTCAGACCCTTTCTACAAGTCTTGGAGCGACTAAGGTATGTAAGGTTTCTATCTACATGTGGGAACATGGTGCTCTTCCCCACTCAACGTTCTTCCATGAGAATATGAAGTTTTACCAAAACTAGGGTTTCTAGTCGTGTTCATGATAACTCTAATTACATGTACCATGATATGCCATGCTTGTATTAATAATTCGCTATTGAGTTCTTAATTCACCATTTTGGTTATTGACAATCTGTCTGTAATCCATGAAATCCCATACTTTGCATTCCATGGGCTCTTAAATGCAAGATAAGGACTATTATGCTTATTTTCATGAAACTCTACATGCCTCCACTTTTTCATACAGTTATACAACTTACCAATCATTTTTACAAGTCATGTTATGAAAACCATGGGCTTATAAGCCAACTATATCAATTTTCATGTTTTGGGAGTAGTACAGATCACCAAGAAGACTCAAATAGTCTGAAACTATATTTTCCAGCATAGGATAAGGATCGGTCCGCCCATTTAGGACCATGTTTACCTATTGAGGGTTATTTGATCCATTCACGCCATGTTCATGTCTTGTACCCCGACAAGGTACGAGATGGCTTAGCTAATCAGACAGAGATCAGACGCCACGTGCTCACGTAGCGGTTACATGTCAGTTATACTAACTCTCTCCCCCTTAAAATGTTTAACTCATGTTATATATATATATATACATACATGTCAGATGATGCTCAGGTTCATGTTCAGGTTTCAGTTTCAATTTCAGCTCTATTATTTCATGTGCTATGCTTCTTCATTCAGTTGCTTTACATACTGGTACAATTCAAATGTATTGACATCCCCTTTTATTTCCCGGGGGCCTGCATTTCACGATGCATGTATTGATTTACAAGACGATGTATCTGCTCATTAGGACGTTTCTCGTATCAACCTTTGGTGAGCCCCATCTCATTCGAGGTGTATCTTTGCTTTACTTTCATATCCTATTAGTAGTCAAGGTATGTCAGGGCCTTGTCCCAGTAAGCAGTTTAACAGTTCAGATTCATGTTCAGAGGTTTCATAGACTAGTTATTTATGTCAGGTTAGATGTTCAGAGTCGTATAGCCAGTGTTGGCTCAGTACTCATTATGTTTTCAAAATATTTCCGCGTTCATGATTTAAATAGTATTTTCAGTACTATTATTATGATGACTCATGTTATTCAGACTGTTCACGTTTTAAGTGTATTTTGCATTCAGTTCATACCCCATGTTGATTCAACAAGCCATATGGTTCGCTCGGACATATGCAGTCAGACACCAAGTGCTGTGTTACACCACTCCATGGTATGGGGCGTGACAGTGGAGTCCAAATAATTCAATTTGAATAGGACCAGGACTGAATACTCTGAGTGTAAGTTCAGTGGCATAGTGCAGGAGGTGGGCGTGGAAGTGAGGCTTGAGACACAGGCCATCCCAAAGAGAGAAAGTTTTAAGTATCTTGGGTCCATTATCTACGAAAATGGAGAGATTGATGACGATGGCATACACAGTATTGGGGCAGGGTGGATGAAATAGAGACTCGCTTTCAGAGTCTTGTATGATAAGAAGATGCCACTAAAACTTAAAGGTAAGTTCTACAAAGTGGCGATTAGACCAACTATGTTGTATGGAAATGTTAGTGAATAAGGAAATCTCATGTACAGAAGATGAAGGTTGCGAAAATGAGGATGTTGCGGTGGATGTGTAGGCATAATAGGAAGGATAGGATTAGAAATGAAGTTATCAAGGATAAGGTGGGAGTGTCTTTGGCAGAGGATAAGATGCAGGACGCGAGGTTGAGATGGTTTAGGCATGTGCAGAAGAGATGCACAAATGCTCTAGTGCAGAGTTGTGAGAGGTTGGCTATGGATGGTTTCAACAGAGGTAGAGGTTGGCCGAAGAAATATTGGAGAGAAATGATTAGATAGGACAGACGCAGTTGTAGCTCACCGAGGACATGACCTTAGATAGGAGGCCGTGGAGGACACGAATTAGGGTAGAAAGTTAGTATATAGTAGATCCTTGTCTCGCGGATCCTTCGCTACTAGTAAGCGTAGCACTTTCCTGGTAGCTTATTGCCTTTTGATTTCTTTAACTATGGGTTGTCTCTTGTGCCTTGATTATCATTGTAGTTTGTTATCTTACATATTTCTTTTTGACATTATGCTATGTGATTCCTTTTATTGTATTTTGCGATGATGTGCTTCTGTTAATTCTTATCCAACCTTTTTTGAAATGTCTTTTTTTTTTAGCCCAAAGTCTATCGGAAACAACCTCCCTACCTCCCCAGGTAGGGGTAAGGTCAGCATACACTCTGTCCTCCCCAGACCCCACTTTGTGGAAATATACTGAGTATGTTGTTGTTGTTGTTGACATATCAAACTATTCCAAGAAAGTGATAACTGTCCCAAGCTTGTGATTGCCAGTTCACGGGTTCGAGTCTAGCATGCGTCACAATCTTTTTAAAACTATTTGAACATAGGTCATTAAAGGATAATATAACGGGTTAAATTAAATTTTCTAACTAATGTTTTAAATATATTTAATTTTAAAATCAGGTAAATTCGTCTAAAAATGTGAAACTAGTCTTTTTTTATATATTTTTTCCTCACATTTCATTACCTAACAATTGTATTAAATGTTAGTTCTTCCTTAGAAAATAGAAGAAATACATTTTGGTCTACTACCTATACACTATAAAAAGAGTTATATATGTAGAAAATAATTTTATGCTAGAAATATAGCCTCATACAGTATGTTTGAATACTTGTGTAATTACACTGTTTTTGTTAAATGTTAACCAAGGATTTAACTTGGCATTATCTTATATAGAGTGATTTTTCTCCTTTATGTAGAGTGACTTTTGACATTTGAATTTCAATATTTAATAAAAACTTAACAAAGATTGTATTTTTAATTAACTTAATATTCATTAAAGATAAAACTAACATAATTAAATAAAAAAGACAATCTTATAATATGTTTGGTACCTAAAATAATATACTAATAAAATTGATATATATATATATATATATATATATATAGCGTGAGTTTGTGTGTGTGTATGTATATGTATATGTATATGTATATGTATATGTAGATATGATAATGTAGAATAAAAAAAGTAATTAATATCGATCATAGATGTAACATAAGGTTAAGAATAATACAATTTAAATATATTATTTTTAATTAAATTAGTATTTATTTAAGTCAATTAACAAAATTCTTCATATATTTTATTTACTATATATTACAAATGGCTTGTTTCGACATACCTGCTTCCATGTCTATAAATTTAGAGCTGAGGGCATATTAGACTTTTTGTTATTTATTTATATGTGTCTTCAGTCATGCAATCAAATAGCCACGTGCTTATCGCCTCCTCGATTAATTTTCTCTCTTCATCATCTCTTTCATCGCTCTTCTTCTACTGTAATTATTGCTGATTTTATAATAGAGGAAAATTCAATTTTTTTCTCATGCGCGACGACTATTCAAGTTTATCTACTTCAATTTGATTATTTTTCTATTACTGAATTAACCTAATTTCTTATTCTTTTCTTTGTTCGGATTGGATTTCGCTGCTACAAATCCCTTGAGAATTATTGAAGTAACTTTAGAATTTTTTTGTTTACCTATGTCCTGAGATGACCCAGATGGACTAGAGGTTAAGAAAATATTCTAGGTGATATTATCACAAACTTCAATTTTAGAATTCAAAGGCAAAAAGGGAGTTCTGATTTTGGTTCTAGCGGGCATTTTTCTCTGTAAATTGATTTTGCCCATATCTTTGTCTCTTTTGCTAAAATATGGATGAATACCATATCATATGATTCTAGAGAAGTTCATTAATGGAGAGTAATTGCAGAGAAATAGATATTTTGTGAAATGGAAAGCTTAACCTTCTCATTAACTGAAAGCAAGTATATATACATCAACACTAAACGACTAAAGATCAAAATATCTAATCTCCACCAACTAATTTATTACAGCTGGCTTACAGCTAGGCTGGGCCCCACTTTAACTAATTGCGGCCCCAAACTAACTAACTAACACCATAATTAATTAGCTAAGACTAATGGCTACACACGATATACCAATACTCCCCTCAAGCTGGAGGATGAAGAACATTGAAAATGTCACGACCCAATTCGTAAATCGTGATGGCACCTACACTGTCCCCCCCCCCCCCCCCCCCACCAAATCATTTTAGTCATTTATAAGAATTTTGCGAAAATAAATAATGATTTAGCTAACAAATTCAAATCATATAAACAATAAGTGCGGAAGCAAAAATAACCTTAACATCTGGTCTTGACTAGTACAAGAGCCACTATTACATAGATACAAGTCTGATAGGAAGTACAAATCTCAATACTGTCTCAAGAATACAGAGTAGACAGTTAAATACAAAGGAACAGTCTTCGAGTTGTGGAATTAGCCTAAGTTCACCCTGGAAACTCTGTTAAGTAGACTCGGATCCCTCTCTAGACGGAAACTGGAACTAGTAACAAACTCTGCACTCAAAAGAAGACTACAACAAGAGTAGCATCAGTACAACAATAAGCACTGGTAGGTATCATAGACCGACAATAATTAGTTCACATATATGAAGAAATAAGTCAATAAGTAGGCAGATAAGCAATCAAGCATACTCACGAATCACATTATCCCAATAGTCAAGAACTTCGACCCACACATACGTCATACAGGAACTCACTTTCCATGTCATAAGCCTAGGTAAAGATTCTAAGCCACAAGTCTGCCAGGTCTTAATAATCGGAAAATAATAATATATCATGAATGCGAAAATAGTCTGAAAACGTAATAAGTAATGAGCCAATACTGGCTATATGACTCTGAACATCTGACATAACATAACTAACTAATCTATGAAACCTCTGACATGAATCTATCTGCTAAACTGTTTACCTGGATAAGGCCTCCGGATTACCTTAACTGCAAAACTAACATCAAATATAAATAATGACTAAACCTCGAATGAGATGAGGCTCACCAAAAGCTGATACGAGTAATGTCATAATGAATGGCTCCGTCGTCCTATAAGTCAATACCTACATCGTGAAATACAGGCTCCCAGGCAATAAAAGGGGATGTCAATACACTTGAATGGTACTGGTAAGTAAGGCAACTGAATGAAATAAGCAGGGCACATGAAATAATAGAATTGAAACTAAAACTGTAAGCTAATCATAGACATGAGTATCATCATACATGAATATGTATGTGTGTGTATATAGATAACAAGTAAAACATTTTAACTGGGAGAGCCTTAGTATAACCTACGTGTAACCATCATGTAAGTATGTGGCATCTGATCTCTGCCCGACCAGCTAAGCCATCTTGTACCTTGTCGAGGTACAATACATGAACATGAACATGAATGGATCCAATAACCCACAATGGGTAAACATGAAAATATCGTCCTAACTAGGTGGAGCGATCCTTATCCTATACTGGCAAATGTAGTTTCAAGCTGTCTGAGCCTTCTCAGTAATCTGTGCAACTCCCAAAACATGAACATGGATATAGTTGGGTTAGAAGCCCATGAATTACATAAACATGACTTGTAACATGGTGTATAATTATAGATTAACATGAACATGAATACATAAATTATAGATTAACATGAACATGAATACATAAGTTATAGATTAACATGAACATGAATACATAATATAACTTGCATGAAAAAATGGAGACATGTAGGATTTTCACGAAAATAAGCATAATAGTTCATATCTTGCATCTAAGAACCAAGGAACGCAAAGTATGGATTTTTATGGATTACAGACAGATTGTGAATAACCAAAATGGAATATCAAGAAATACAATAACGAATTATCAATAAAAACATGGGATATCGTAGTACATGGACTTAGGGTTATCATGAACGTAACTAGAACCCTAGTTTTTGGTGAACTTACTTATAATCATCGAAGAACATGGTGTGGCGAAGAGCAATGATGTTCACACATGTAGATAGAAACCTACAAAGCTGTAACGCTCCAAATCTTGTAACTAATGGTCTGAACTTGAGAAGAAATCCGAGAACCTTAATCTTGAATCCTTGAGATGGGTTTTCTTGAAAACCCTACATTTAGGAATAATGAATTCTTATTTAGAGATCATGGATACATGTTAGAATTCACTTGAAAGGCTTAGAATAGGCCTACCTTGGTGTATGATATTGATCGAAAAAGAAAACCTTCGTGCTAGGGCTTGGGAATATGAAAAATAGAACAAAAGGCTGAAGTCTCGTATTTATACTTAACTGCATCGCGAAATGTACAATCCATTTATACGACCTGTATTTTGATATACGGTCCGTATAAACTAATCGTATTTAACTGGGTCCAGTTTTTCCAGAACTGGGATTTTTCCCAACAAGACTTACGGACCTGAATACGGTCTGTATTTCGTTATACGGCCAAAAGTACGGTCCGTATAATTGGGCATAAATCCTGAACTTCACTTCACTGAAATGAATTTTAATATAGCACCTCCCGTCTGGTTTTCTGAGTCTGGACTATGAACATAGCTTAGTTTAAAGGTATGAGATGTTACAGTTCGCACAATAGTCATGACCCATGGGGGACACATGGTGTCCATGTAGCACTCATTCCGAATCTTTACCCACGGATACAAGGCTCTGGATCTTTGCCCATGGAGGAAGAATTTTATCAAATCATATCATATCACATCATCCGGAACCATTTCCCATCGGGCATTTGAATCATTTTATTTCATAAATACCATAAGTCTTTCATCATTCAATTTCGAAACCATTTCAATCATGCTTGAATATATGAATGTAGAAATGAGTGTAAACATGGAAAATCAATTCACTCAAATAACAATGAAGGTACAAGATGTCATAAGTCATATGAAGACTTAGATGAATCAACTCAACCATGGATTAAATCAACAACTAGTTCAATCAGCATAGAAAGCCTATAACAACACTTCACCTCCAAATATGACAAATACACCTCATGACTAGGTCTTGTGTCATTAATATATTCCATTTTCTCATTTATCATCATCAATATCAATTCATAATTCAATATCAATATACATGTGAAATGAGAATGTATGCCATGCATGATATCCTCATCAACAGTAATCATAATCAAGATTTCCACCATGTATTATCATAAGTATACATCACGATTCTGGCCTAATCTTATTATCCTTTCTTTGTCCGATGTTAGATGACACAACAAGAGAGAAATGAATGCAAACACGTATCACAACACAACAAATAAGGCAACAAGCCTAATCACAATAACAGGGCAACAAGGCACAACCAACAACAATTAACCTAATAGAATTCCATTCTAACTCCATACCTGAAGGCCTAGCATGCTTTTCCCGTCAAGACTCCTACATATATTTCACTAATTGAAGTCTGACCGAAAGGTAAGACGTAACCTACCTCGATACCGAGCTGGTATCACGAATCACCAAATTGGAGCCTTGCCTTTTTGAAGAGCCTCCGAATACTCAAAGTCTAGACGTTATTGAATTCTAAGTTAGAAACGAGAAACAACGATACCCAATTGCTCTACATTTGTTTGAATCAAAATCAACTAAGGAAAAAAGGAAAATCGGGCCCATAAGGGTAAAACAGGCATTTCAAAGACGAAATTGGCAACCCAACATTCTAACTCTTCAGTTTCTGAATTAACTCAAGATTAGGTCAATTTCATCATTCAAGTCAAAACCCCCATTTTGGTTATAAACCCTAACTTTCAAACTTTCAATTCATCAATATAAATGCAATTTTCAAGCCTATTAGTCACTAATTCATCAAATTATATTCTTAGATTAGTCAAATCCACCAACAAATCTCATTTAGAAAGACTAAAAACAAATTAATGAAGTACACATCAAAACCCATCTTCCTTCTCAAGTCCTATAGACTTCCTATTATGGAGTCATGCTTAAGAAAAGTAAATGAGTGAAATCTACGTTAGAGAACTTACCCTCAATATAAATTTGGTTGAAATAACCTCAAAGATTCTTAGGAACAATAAATGTAGGGATAGAAAATGAAGGGTTTTAGCTAGGTAATAAATAGGATTCGGGTCTCCGACATTCGCTGCAGCGGTTGGCCGTCCACTACAGCGGGCCTACCACAACGTCCCTCATCTCGCTATCACGAGTCTGCCACAACGGAATCGCCGTCCGGTGGTGACTCGCCACTAACCCCTCACACTTGCCATAGGGGCCAGTCTTCGCTATAGTGGGACCGCTAATGCGCAAATGGTGCCACTGCGGCAGACATTAGATACCAGAATAATCCTGTTTTTTTACTGACTCAATTCCAAAATTTCACAATCACCCGAAACCTCCCAGATACAAACAAGATATGCACTCACATATAAAAAGACGTTATGGACTCACTTGCGGTCTCAAAATTCCCAAAGGAGGTCTATTTGGCCGGGTCAACACCTAATGGCCAAAGACCAACTATCCAACCAACAACCCAAATCGCTTATGTGTACCTCGAGAACCTAACTGAACATCCCACCAAATCATTGTTACAGTTCGCATTTCACAAGCGGGGTTAGTGCTTGGAAAGCTACTTCAAACTTATTGGTGCTCTTCCGGACATGTTTTGAAAAAAGAGTCGCCACCAAATATTTTAGGAAATCAAGGAAACAAAGTGGTGAATGGTTTATTCAAACATCGTGAAAAATCCTTCGTTAATCTAAAGTTCTAGGTAAGGGTTCTGGTGATCCCCTAGGAAAGGTGTTAGGCACCCTACTATTAAGGATTCGTACTATACGGTTGACCTTCGAATTCCAGTGTAACTGCTTATTAAGTGTTTAATTTCCGCTTCATAAAAATGTTGTTATTGCTTGCATATCATCAAATTTTGAATTTTTTTTTAATACATTCCCTTTATATATAGGGTACTTCAGGTTCGGATTTATAGTATCCGAGTAAGAGTAGTCTTCTTTTATATATAAGGATAGTGTACTTTGTTTATCAAAAATATTTTGGTTTTGATAAATGCATATAAGTAGCTATGTATTTATGTTGTAATCACACATTTCGTTTCGGGTTGATCCGTATAATACGTTAAACGCCTTATCCAAAACTTCATATTTACGAACACGATTTCGCTGATTTGGATAAATCTGACTTATAAAATAACTTGTTTTTATTCTTATGAAACTTTGTATAAAATGCTTGTTTTGTCTTTTAAATGGGCTTGTCCCCAAAACCAATTTCCTTTCTTTTGTTTTCTAAATCAGATGGGCTTTGCTTTCACTTTGAAAGCCTTATGTTCTTAGTTCCGAATTGTGTGGGCTTAAGCCCAAGATCAGTTCATCTTAATTTAGTTTTTGGTCCTAAATAAAGACTGGTTTTAGCTTGAAAAAGTGATCCCTTTGTTTCAAATTTTGATTCAACTAGGAAAATACCATAACATTTTGTAGTCTTGAAAACCTTTAGCCTTCGTTTCAACTTATCGAGATCATTCTCCTTCCTTTTCAGATTTTTTAAATTGTCATATTTAATCCGAGGTATTGAAAGTCATTTAGGGACCTAAAGTCGACTAAACAGCATATGTACCACTGTCCTAAAATGGCTAGTTCAACCATAAGAATTCCAATAATATTTTGAGTTTTACAAGTATACGAATACAAACACAAAAAATTTAAAAATGAGCAAAACACAATAAATAAAGGAGAAGGGACAGACTAGGGTGTACCAAGCCCCTAGTTGGCCATTTTCACCCATGGCTGGGCCTTCATCCGCATCTATAATATTTTCTTCCCTTTCTCATGTTCTTGGACCCTTTGTTGTGAAAGAAACGACCTTTTGGGCCTTGGCCCAAAAGGTTGGTTTTGAGCCAAAAGGTTGGTTTTGACCCAACCTAAGTGACCATGCAATAGAGGAGGGGAACAGAAAAGGGGACCCAGTTAGAATTAATTTACTAAACTTATCACACACACACACACACATACACACACACATATATATGTCATACATAACAAAGTTGATATGGGTACATGGTTATATTCAGGAATTGGGCCTGACAGCCTATTATTTCAATTTAATAGGTTTACCGAGAATTCCTCCCCCCCCCCCCCCCCCCCCCGCCCTCACCCACCTACCCCATCCCACTTTGTTCTCCTATTTTGAATAAGTGTGAACATGGACTTTATCTATTAAACTCAAGATGGGCTAGGCCCAATTACCTACTAAATTGAGATTTTAAACTAAGTGTTGAAGCCTAAATGGGTTCTCTACTCCCTTTGTCATTGAGATATACTTCCTAAGGCCCTATATACACATATATACATATACAATATACTAGATGATATACCCCATATGTATACCTTACCATCACTACTTCTTTTGCTAGTATCAACATATATCACCATGTATATTTCTTGTTAAACTTGGGCTAAATCTTAAACTTGCTTCAGTCATTAACCACCTAATTATCTTTCAGTTTTTAAGCCATGAGATCAATCGTAAACTAAGGAAAGCTTAATGTTCAAACTAATCAACTAAACATTAGATAATTTATACACACAAATTTAACATAGCCTCAAGCCTTTAGCAGTTTGCAGAGCAAATAAAGAAAAATCAAACTAACCATATTAACTGCTCATAACTCCGCGCATGTAACGACCTATTTGATCGTAATAGTCTTTCCAGTATTTTTGCCATTTTTCCGAGCTTGGTTAGCTCATTTTTGACCGGAGGGAATAGTTGGCATGCTTCTCGAGGTGTCTAGATTTAATTCGGGCAACTTTTTATGAAATTCAGGCTTAAAGCGAAAATGAGTTGACCCAAAGTTGACTTTTGGGTAAACGGACCTTTTTCAGAAATCCGTTGATTTCGAGATGTCCGGATGGTCATTTAGAACTTGTCTCTATATCTGGTCCGGTTCCCAATGCACTCAAATGCATTTTGGGACTTGGGTTGGGAAATTGAAATTGAGGTATCGGGGGTTGACTCGGTAAAAGAGACCTCCGTTAGGAATTTTGAGGCCACGAGTGCGTTCGTAGCGTGATTTTATGTGTGTCTATATATGTGGTATGTGAGCAGATGGCCTCGGGAATTAGTCAAAAAATCAGATTGAAGTGTGAAACTTGATGTAGTTTCTAGTGTCTGGTGCTCGCTTTGGCGGCTACTGCTGAAGCGGTCACCTTCTACTACAGTGGTCCATGCCATTTGGGCTTGATCGCTGGAGCAGCCTTGGCGTCGCGGAAGCGGGTGACAGGCAGTTAGTTCTTTTACTGAATTGTTAAAAGCCCTTAGTCTATCATTTAATACCATTATAAAAATAGAGCTTTTGGGGTCTGTTCTTGGAGAATTATTGGTGAAGATTCTTGGTGGTAAGATCTCCTAACATTCTTGCTATTTCATTGTTCCTAATCATGTTAAGGATTCTTCTTTCCTTGTTAGCCCTTAGTAATGGAAGATTAAAAGTGGGTTTTGATGGATTTTATATCCAGGCTTATTAATGATGAAATTGATGGAGTTTATGCTAGATTATGATGAATCTAAGGTTGTTAATCATAAATCTTCCATTATTAGTATTGAATTCTTGAATCTAAGAGTTAGGGTTCATACCCAAATTGGGGGTTTTACTTGAATTTCGAAATTAGGTGAATCCTTAAGTTAATTTAGCAATTATTTGTTGTGTTATGATCACCTAGTGCTTAATTTGATATTTTACTCCCGAATTTTCCATTTTGACCTTGTGGGCCCCATTTCCTTAAACTCTAGGGTTGGTTTGACCTAATTTGAATGACATCATTATTAATATCGATCTTCATGATTTTTAATCTAAATTTTGAATATGCCTAGACTTTATTGATCTCGAGGCTCAGCGGAAGGGGAAGGCGAATGAGTGATTATTGGTGTTTGTTGTTCGGCCATCCGGGTAGGTTATGGCTTACCCTTGGTGAGACTTCATGTGGCGAAGCATATATTTAGATTATATTGTCAGAGAAAGCATGTAAGCCTTCGGGTATGAAGTTTGGTTGGATATTGTGTTAGGTTGGGCCCTGTTGTGTGATTGGGGATAGCCACCCCGTTCTGTTATGATTGATTTGTCCTATTGATTGTGGGCTTGTTGCCACATAGAGATAGTGGATATTAGAGACCATTGATATATCTTGTTCATGATATTGTGGTGCCCCACTTGTTGGCATTTGATTTTGAGGATAGTATTCTATATGACTTGCGTAGTCTTTCATGATATTGTTGGCGTACCTGTGATTGGTACTTGTGATATTGACCTGATTATTCATGTTGACTCATACATTGCACGTATTCACATATCACATGATATATTGTTGATACATTGTTGATACTTGATGAAACACTGTCATGAGCTACGCTCAGTTTGCATGAGAGTGATGTGAGTAGTCCGATATCCGATAGTTTTCCTGGAATCGTGCATTGTGTGAGAGTGATGTGAGGAGTCCGTTGTCCGATGGTTCTCTCGGAATCGTGGATTATGTGATGGGAGAGTCCGATATCCAATGATTGTCCCGAAATCATGGATGAGTGAGTACATAGACTTCGCAGGTCCCCTATGGGTTGTGTTATCGGGACGTCGATACTTCCGTCCGGAGTACATGTGTACACTGCATTGCATTGCATTAACATTCTTACATCATTGTATTGCATTGCATCTTGGCTTATACTGTGATGATCCGGTGATGTACTTGTGTTGATTGATTTCGGATTTATTATATATTGAGATTTGGCATACTTTGGTCTAGATGCTTCAACCTAAGTGGTTACGGATGCCTGTTTCTGATTGTGTTTAACTTATACTTGTTATTTTATCTGCCTATCCTGCTTTATTGTCTGAATTATGTTAGATATACTTAGTAGACCGATGAAACCTACCGGTACTGTTGTTTTGTACTAACATGCACTTGATGTATTCCTTTATGAATGCAGAGTATCATATTGGGTCTGCTTCCATCTCCTGTGGCTAATCGTCGTCATCAGCATAGTATCGAGTTTCCAGGGTGAGCACGCGACGTCGCTGCCTTGAAGACTCCTCTTATTACGTCTTACCTTTCCATCTTGAGACATAGACAGATTTATGTATTATTATATTCCAGACTTGTATATTTTTCATTAGATGCTCTTGTATGGCTTGGACCATACCCTGGGGGTATTTTCCTTATTTCAGCACTATTTCTATTATAGATTATTGTGAGACTTACGTGATTATTCTCTTCCGTTTAAATTGATTATTTATTATGTCTTTACTTTCATTGGGTTGAGGGTTCACTTACTGTGGTTGGGAAAAGTAAGTGCCCGCACGGCTTAGGAAAAATCAGGTCGTGATAAGTTGGTATCAAAGCCTTAGGTTACCCGGTCTATAATACATGAGCGTGACTAGTAGCGTCTCGTGGATCGATACGATGAGCTCCGTACTTATCTGCAAGAGGCTATAGGACATTTAGGAAATCTCACTTTCTTTCATTCTTTCATGGTATTTTATTCTAATTGGTATCTAGAAAGTTCAAATTGGTTTCTGACTCTTATCTCTTCTCTCAAAGATGGTGAGGACTCGAGCTACTATAGCTCGAGGTTAGGTGCCAGAGCCCACAACTATGGCTGGTACCCCAGGGCAAGCGACAACCAGAGGGCACGACAGAGCTAGAGGCCGCGGGGTTGCCGCAACCAAGGGCAGGGCTCCTGCAATAAGATAGCAGCGCGAGAGATCTCCATCTCCTGAACCTGAGTATCAGCCGAATCGAGGCCTAGCCGTAGACGATATGGCCCCAGCACGAACACAGTTCGGGGTTACTTCTGATCAGGCTATTCATGACATTATGGCCAGAGTCTTACTTCATCTAGATACCTAGCAGGCTGTTGCTGGTGTTACTACTCTTGGCGGAGGTTCACAGACCAGAGTTGGGGCGCAGACCCCGGAGCAGAGACCTACTCGGGTAGCATACCCCGCTGTAGTTATGGCTCCCCGTATTGATGCAGTACTCACTCCTAGTGATGATCTTAGGCCCCCATGGAGGGCGCTGTTATGACCATGTTCGATTAGGACCTTGTTGGGAGATTTAGCAAGTTAAAGCCGCCGAGGATTTCAGGTACTTCCGCTGAGGATGCTTATGAGTTCATCCTGAATATGCATGAGTTGCTGCATAGGATGGGGATCGTGGAGAACCACAGAGTTGACTATGTGTCTTACCAGTTTCACGGCGACGAGAAGACTTGGTGGAGGTATTTTGTTGATTGCAGACTTGAGGGTTTCCCTCCCCTGACTTGGACTTACTTCTACCGGGCCTTCCTTTAAAAGTATGTGCCCCGGTCTTCGAGAGAGGCGCGTAGGAAGGAGTTTCTACATCTTGAGCAGAGGGGTATGTCTGTGGAGACCTACGTGACGCGCTTTCTATATCTGGCTTGGTTTTCCACTCCTTTTATCCCTACTGAGGCAGACAGGATCAGGCATTTTGTTGGTGGGCTGGTCGGCTCTCTATGGGGGCTTCCTTCCAGTCCATCGTCGAGCATGATTAAGGGCGCTAAGGCCCGTGTATTTGGTGGTGGTGACAAGAGACCGCGTCAGACTGAGAGTTATGGTGGTTCTAGTTCGAGGGGCGCCGGTCAAACTTCTAGGCCATATCAGCCATATTCCGGCCGTCCTGTGCATCTAGCTTTATAGGCTTACCCCAGTGAGCCACCTAGGCAGAGAGCTCCAGAGAGTTCACTTTCTGGACTGGTAGGCAGGGTTGTTTCATCCGGGTCCTCAACTTCAGTTCATCAGCCTCTGACTTTCTTGACCTGTTATGCTTGTGGAGAGGATGGCCATGTTGCTAGGATATGTCCCCGACCCAAGCGTGATTATCAGCCACCGAGGACTCCGACATCATCTGAGGGTCGAGGTGGTACTTCTCAGAGAGGCGGCGCTCAGTCAGGATGCGGTGGTTCTCATGGTTCTAGAGGTGGATCTCAGTTAGTTAGAGGTGGTTCCCAGAGTGTGAGAGAAGGATCTCAGACTGGATGTGGTGGGGCCCATTGTTACTCATTTCTGGGTAGGCCCGAGGTAGAGGCCTCAGATACCGTGATTTCAGGTACCATTTCTGTCCGTCATAGAGTTGCATATGTGTTGTTTGATACTGGATCCACTTATTCGTATGTGTCTGCATATCATGCCGTTGGATGGGATTTTCCTTGTGATAGCATAGACATACCTGTTCATGTGTCTACTTCAGTTGGAGATTCTGTTGTTGTGGATCGAGTTTATCGATCTTGTTTGGTTACTTTTATGGGGTATGACACTTAGGTAGATTTGATGATTTTGGATATTGTGGACTTTGATATTATATTGGGGATGTCCTGGCTTTCTTCTTATCATGCGATCTTGGACTATCACGCCATGACAGTTACCTTAGCCATGCCGGGCATTCTTAGGCTCGACTGAAGGGGTACTCCTAGTCCCGCTCCGAAGAAGATCATTTCCGTCCTTCAGGCGAAGAAATTAGTAAATAAGGGGTGTTTAGCCTATCTAGCTCATGTGAGTGACACGACTGTTGCATCTCCACCCCTTGAGTCCATTTATATTGTGAGAGAGTTCGCGGAGGTATTCCCGTTGGATCTGCCGGGTATGCCACCCAATCGCGACATTGATTTATGCATTGAGTTGGATCTGGGCACTCGCCCTATTTCTATTCCCCCATAATCGGATGGCAACTGCTGAGTTGAGAGAGCTTAAGAAGCAGTTACATGATTTATTGAGCACTAGGTTTATTAGACCGAGTTTCTCCCCTTGGGGTGCTCCTGTGTTATTTGTGAAGAAGATATATGGGACCATGAGGATGTACATTGATTATCACCAGCTGAATAAGGTTACTATTCAGATCAAGTGCCCTATACCTCGTATTGATGATTTGTTTGACTAGCTTCAGTGTTTTCAAAGATTTATTTGCGTTCAGGCTACCACTAGCTGAAGATCAGGGTGGAGGACATTCTGAAGACAGCATTTCAGACGAGATATGGCCACTATGAGTTTTTAGTGTTGTCTTTTGGGCTTACCAATTCCCCGACTGCATTTATGACTTTGATAAATGGCATCTTTAGGCGATTCCTTAATTCCTTCGTGATTATGTTTATTGATGATATCTTGGTGTGTTCCAAGAGTAGAAAGGAGCATGAGAGACATCTTTGTTCTGTTCTTAGGTTGTTGAAGAAGCATAGCCTATTTGCTAAATTTTTTGAGTGTGAGTTCTAGTTAAAGTCCATGGCGTTCTTGGTCTACGTTGTGTCCAAGGATAGGATTATGGTGGACCCACAGAAGATTGAGGTTGCGAGGGGTTGGATGAGGCCCACTACTATTACTGAGTTTCGTAGTTTTGTGGGTTTGGCCAGCTATTACCGTCGTTTTATGAAGGGTTTTGTTGCTATTGCTTTATCTTTGACCAGATTGACTCAGAAGGATGTTCCATTCCAGTGGTCAGATGATTGTGAGGAGAGCTTTCAAAAGCTCATGCTTCTTTTGACTTCAGGCCCCGATCTTAGTGTTACCCGTGGAGGGTAAGGATAACGCTATCTATTGTGATGCCTTCCGTATGGGTTTGGGTGTTTTGTTTTTGCAGGAGAGTAAAGTGATAGCCTATGTTTCCCATCAATTGAAGGATCATGAGAAGAATTACCCTACCCATGATTTGGAGTTAATGGCTGTGGTCTTTGCTTTGAAGATTTGGAGGCATTATTTGTACGGTGTCTGTAGCGGTTCTATTTTTTCCGATTCGTATTTGCACTTGTCTTATTTAAAAAGAAAAGTATCTCGGGAAAGTACGGTTGTCAATCGTACCGAGAAAAAGGAAAAAATATACTTCTACATGGATGGTGCTCTAAATGGACTTATTTTAGAGTCGCCACCTAATTTTTAGGAAATTAGGAAAACCAGTTCTAAAAGTGTTCATTCAAAATGGTTAAATTTTAAAAGAATCCTAATCTAACCAAAGTATGGGTAAGGGTTCTGGTGTCCCTCAGGGAAGGTGTTAGGCACCCCCGAATTAAGGATCCATAAAATACGGTTGACCTACGGTTTCTAATAGTATGCCTTTGTTGATATAAATTAATTATGATAAAAACAGTTTTGTTTCATATTCCTGCAAATAGAGATTAGTCATTTATGCAAACTATACTACGTTTCAAAAATCAATAGTGATAAAATTTTATCCAAAATTAGGCGTTTTACGATATCAGACTAGAACACTTAGGCTAATATGCGAAGGCTCTTATTCTAAGTAGGACTCTACGTAAGTCCACCAAAAAATTAGTTTTGAAAAATATTTCGGAGTACAGAAAAATAGTTTTAAGAAAATAATTTAGATACACTATTATAGTCCATATAATATTCTACATATATATAGTCCATTTTTTATTCTATCCTTTGCTAAGTTTTAGTCAATTTTTTTTTTTAAACTTAAGTCTAAATGATCATATTAGTCTCACAAGTTTTGTCCAAATCAGTCCACGCGGCCAAGTCCATAGGGTTTTATAAATGTTCAAATCAGTCTCACATTTTACAAAGTTGACAGTTTTGGTCCTTTAATCAAATTAGTCCCAATTTGCATTTAAAGTCTCAAAATTAGTCTTGATTTTTGTAGTAAACTCATTTTGGCGACTCTAACATACGATAATCTCATAAGGTTCCAATTGACATAATAATTGCTTAAATAATAACTTATAATGCGTAATTAAAGGAGATAAAGAATCTAGGTTGACCAAGCCCAAATAGAAAATGTTTATGCAATCGGGTTCATCTTAATTCCAACGTATGCTCCCTTTCACTCCAAGTTGGGGTTGACTCAATCTATTAAGCATTGATGTGCCTCGTGAAAGCCCATCAACGGGTTTTTGGAGGGTGAAAAATGCAAGAGGGCATATTTGACATTAGTATTCGTTCAATAATTAAATTTAAATGCGGAAATTAAACTAAGTTAATTATTACAAAGCAAAAAATATGAATTATAACCATATTTGTCCATTGCCCCTTAACAGTTAACAGATAATTATAAATAAAAAGTTGCCCAATTGGTTAATCAGGCCCAAAGTAGCAAAGATGGTAAGGTAGAGATGTTCAGTCAACTAGAGGCCCATTATTGTAGCCCATAAAACCCTCCTCTCAAATTGTATAAGTAATGGAAATAAAATTTACTTGATATACAGTCCAATATGCATCTCCCTAGCCCCCATTCTTTAAATTTTCTAAGCATAAATGTCAAGATATACATAAATATACCCATATAGGCATGTTGTTCTAAGAGTTTTCTAAGTGTAGGGCGTTGATATACAAAATATACCACTGATATACCTAGATATAGAGGGAAAATCCTCCTAGAAGGGGCGTACCCTTCTATAACCAGCTAATCCCACACATATAATGCACATCATTCTAATTTTTGAATCTCAGAACTCAATAAAACAATCAAACAAGTAATACAAATCAAGGTTCAAAAAATGAAGTCATCACAGAAAGACATGGAAGGCCACAGATCTTAGCAAAGTCAAGCAGATAGTACATCACATAGCATCTAACAACCAATTTATGTGGCAACAAATTGTGGCAGTTTTAAGAAAGAACAATGCATAATATCATGCAGGTTTTCAAGGTCATTCTTATCAAATTTCAATGTTAAAGAGTCTAGTGTCAAGCCACCTAACGTTTCAAATTCTCAGAATGATTAAAGGTCTACTTAAGTTCAAAGTAATGGATCATGGAAATCAAAAGAATTTTTATTCAAGTACGTTCAGAGTTTAAGGGTGGCACATTTTAAACCAAGTCTCACATAGGCAAACTACACAGAGTTAGGTAGTTGACTCAAGTTTATAAGGTGACAAGAGATTCTCAAATGGTACTACAGGTGGAAATCAAGCAGTTATAAGCCAGGGAAGAACATTAGAAGTCAATTCATATAAGATCATTCACAGTCAAGTTCATTTGAGACCTAAGTTGTCTTAATGAGTCAACTAGGTGAGCTATGATTACAATTAAGTGTCATTTTAAACTATTTTTTCTACATCAGAGTACCATCATCAACATTTTTAGCAATCCAGGGATTATAAGTTAAGTGACAAGGCTAGTCTTACTATTTTAAGGACTTAAACAAGTGAGTTAACTCTTAGTAGCAACATGTTCTCAAAGGATCATTCACACACTCAACAAAACACATATTCATTAAGTAAGGATATCCAGTTTACCAGGCAAGAATGAATCAGAGCCCACTTAACTAAGAAAACAAACTATAATATACCCAATGTGGCTATATAAGGATATAAACACATAGTAATTTGGTTAAAAAAAATGCACAGAAGTCACAGAATTAAGCAACACCATTGCAACTTCTCACAAGGACTACAAGCAGGGAAGGTCCAATGGCCTAATCACATGCCACCCTTCCTATTTCTGTTCATTTTAGCTTAGAGACTTTCAAAATGGACTAAGACAATAAAACAAATAGGTTTCTCTTTCATTTTTGCCCTTAAAGTTATTCTAAAACTCTACTAGTTGACTAATCATTAACAAGATGCCCTTATTCCATTTTAGACAGATTTCAACCTCAAACAAACTTATAGAAATGAAATAGCACAAGCAGTAGCCAAAAACACCCCTTTCTTTCTATTTTTACTATTTTAAGACATCACCCTTTCAAAGAATAACATCCAACTAGTACTAAACAGGTTCCTTATTTTTAAAGAGTAGACTTAAACAAACTTCAAATTCTATAAAACAGAAAACTTAGGCCAAAATGTGCACTTATCTCATTTTTTAAACAATTTAGAACCTCAGACTACTAAGATAGCATTATAACACAACCAATATAGAATTTTAGGACAAGGAAACCCAAACACAACTTTTAAAACCCAAACAACATTTAATGGAATAGTGAACCATAGTTAAAAAGACAAGTACCATCCTTCATTTTTAAACATCACATCTAGATTAGATTATCAATTAACTATAGAAATGACATCATAACAGCCCAAAACAAGCTATTTGGTCAAAAATCAACAACAGGAAAGTATTTTAGCAATATCTAACATACAAAGTATAGAAATGGCATATTTAACAATTAAATGGAATAAGTATGGCTGGAATAGGTTGTTACCTTTCTTAAGGGAAACCCAAAGATCAAAGGAGGGATTAGGAATTACAAATCAAGCACCAACAAACCAGAAATCCTCTGAGATCCACCTCTTAATCAAAGTACTTTAGTGTAGTATATGTATTATTTTTTTTGTATAGTGGTAGCAATATTGAGATACGAATAGGCTAGAAATCAGAAAGAACTCATAAACCCTAGCCCTAATTTCTTAAATTTTAAAATTTGGATCCCTTCAAATGAACACAGTGAGGGGTATTTATAGGGTTTCCAAAATCAAACCCCTCTCCCCCAAACCCCAAAAATGACATAGCAGTCATCAAAAATCCTGTATCCCCCCCCCCCCCCCCCCCAAAAAAAAACTCTTTTCTTATCCTAATATTTGAATTTAAATCAGAAATAGTACCATCTCTAACGGATTTGGACAAATTCGTAATAGGCCAGCGAGAATTACGCAAAAATAGTACGAAACCAGGTCACAAAGGATAAAATTCATACATAAGTAATGAGACAAAATAGAAATCGTACTATATCAGCCAAAAAATGGACAGAGCAACAAAAATCGAACCGTTAAAAATCAATCTCAGCCTTACACGTTGAGCAAACAGTACAAAATGGAGGTTTGATCGATGGGAAAATCGCCACCACACCATTTCTTATCAAGGTGTGGTGGCATAAGTTGTATAGTGCATTTTGGCTCTCTGATGGCATCCCACACCTCAAAAATGGTTGGGAAATACCCATTATTGATCAAAAATTAGGATAGGATGGTGGAAACACGGTGGCACAACGGTGGTGCAGCCCAATCGGAACCCTAGCCGCTAGTCATTTCTCTCAAAGAGGAGAGATGAAAATAATTAGGTTTAAAACAGGTGAAAGGAAAATGAAACAAAAAAAAAAGGTGGGGTAGGGGTGGTAAAGTTTATATTGTAGAAACTTTGCCCCCTTCTTTTAAATCATAAAGGCCCCCCGTAGTTTTTTAAATTGTTTAAAATAGACCCCATAAACACTTTTTAAAACTCTGTACCCAATTTAAACTAAATATTAAATTTCGTAGAAAGTCTTATTCGCCTTATCCCCCCTTTGTATTTTTTTTTTTTATAAAACAAAATGTATATTATTACATTTTAAAATACGAGCCCAATTGATATACTTCCTTTTAATATTAAAAAAAATGTGAAATAATGCGGTCAACATGAGCCCTAATTCGTACGTTGTTTCAATTAACAAATTTTCCGAATTAAGCGGAGCGGGATACACATTTTCTCTTTGAATTATACTTATGAAAGTAAATAACTCATAATTTTCTTAAATTCGTCAATTTTCACAACTTAGACAATTAAACATCAATTTTCACAACTTCTTCGGGATTTTAGAATTTTAAAATTTCAAAAGCGTATCCTTATTCCATCTTGACACGGGAATCTTAAAAATTAAAATACGCATATTATCGGGTGAAAATTAGGTGTCAACAGTGTCCATTGTGAGGTTTTCACCAATCACCGTAGTCGTCAGCATGTGTTTACCTAGAGAGATCTTAATTCCAGGCAGCGCCGATGGATGGAGCTCCTGAAGGACTATGATATCTCCACTATTTACCATCCTAGGAAAGTCAATGTTGTGGCTGATGCCTTGAGTCGCAAGGTAGTGAGTATGGGGAGTTTAGCTCGTTTGATTATTTTCGAGTGTCCGTTGGCCGTGGAAGTTCATACTATGGCCAACAGTTTCATTCGCCATGATATTTTAGCCTCAGGCGCGATTTTAGCTTCTGTAGAGGTGGGGTCATCCTTATAAGATCGACCAGGACTCATCAGTTTGAGGATGCTCAGTTGAGCAAGATTCGAGACAGAGTTTTGAAGGGTGATGATGCCAAGGAGGCCGTGATTGATTCTGAGGGCATTTTGAGAATCAAGGGATGCATGTGCGTTCCTCGTGTTGGAGATTTGATTCAGTGTATTTAGTCTGAGGCTCATAGCTCTCGCTATTCCATTCATCCGGGGGCGACTAAAATGTATCGTGATTTGAGACAACACTATTGGTGGAGTCAGATGAAGGAGATATAGTTGATTTCATGGCTAAGTGTGGTAATTATCAGCAGGTAAAGTATGAGCACCAACACCTCGGTGGTGTGCTTTAGAGGATGCCCATTCCCGAGTGGAAGTGGGAGATGATTACCATTGATTTTGTTATGAGTCTTCCGAAGACCCTAGGAAAGTTTGATTTTATTTGGGTGATAGTGGATCGGTTGACTAAGTCCGCTCACTTTGTTCCAGTTTAGGTTTCCTATACTACGGAGAAGTTAGCCAAGTTGTATATTCGGGATATTATGAGATTGCATGGGGTTCCTATTTCTGTCATATCTGATCGGGGTACTATCTTCACTTCCCGTTTCTAGAGGCCTTTTCATGAGGAGTTAGGTACCCGGTTGGATCTCAGTACAACTTTTCATCCCCAGTCCGATGGCCAGTCTGAGCGGATTATTCAGGTGCTCGAAGACATGTTGGGAGCGTGTGTTATTGATTTTGGTGGTTATTGGGATCAGCACTTACCATTGGTAGAGTTTGTGTACAATTACAGTTATCACTCGAGTATTTGCGGCTTTATATGGTAGAAGGTGTAGATCTCCGGTTGGCTGGTTTGATGGATTTAAGGCCGGACCTTGGAGTACGGATCTATTGAGAGAGTCTCTTGATAGAGTGAGAGTTATTCAGGCCAAGCTTTTGGTAGCTCAGAGTAGACAGAAGATGTATGCGGACCGAAAGGTTCGAGGTTTAGAGTTTGCTATTGGTGACCAGGTTCTATTGAAAGTTTCACCCATGAAGGGTGTTGTGAGGTTCAGGAAGAGGGGTAAGTTGATCCCCAGGTATATTGGTCCATTTAGATTATTGACCATATGGGTAATGTAGCTTATGAGTTGGCATTACCAATAGGATTGGCGTGAGTTCATTCGATTTTTTATGTTTCGATGCTTAAGAAGTACCATGCCGTTGGTACCTACATTGTTCGTTAGGATTTGACATTACTTGATGAGAATTTGACCTATAAGGAGGAGCCTATTGCGATCTTGGATAGGCAGGTTCGGAAGTTGAGATTGAAGGAGATTGCTTCTGCGAAGGTATAATGGAGGTATCATCATGTCGAGGAGGCTATTTGGGAGACTGAGTCCAACATGCATAACCGATATCCCCAGTTATTCGTTGATATGAAGGGTGTTATGAGGTTCAGGAAGAGGGGCAAGTTGAGCCCCAGGTATATTGGTCCATTTAAGATTGTTGATCGTGTGGGTAATGTAGCTTATGAGTTGGCATTGCCAATAAGATTGGCGGGAGTTCATCCGATTTTTTATATTTCGATGCTGAAGAAGTACCATACCGTCGATACCTATATTGTTCGTTGGGATTCGACATTACTTGATGAGAATTTGACCTATAAGGAGGAGCATATTGCGATCTTAGATAGGCAGGTTCGGAAGTTGAGATCGAAGGAGATTTCTTCTGTGAAGGTAAAATGGAGGCATCATCCTGTCGAGGAGGGTACTTGGGAGACTGAGTCCAATATGCGTAGCCGATATCCCCAGTTGTTCGTTGATTCAGGTATTTCCCCGCTTTTTTCTCTTCTTCGCTCGAGGATGAGTGATGATTTAATTGGTATTTGACGTAATGATCCTTGGGTCGTTATAGTCTTTCCGGCATTTTCGCCCATTTTTTGAACTTTTTTAGCTCATTTTTTACCTTAGGGAACAGTTGACACGCTTCCTGAGGTGTCTAGATTTGATTCGAGCAACGTTTGGTGAAATTCGAGCTTAAAGCGAAAAAGAGTTGACCCAAAGTTGACTTTTGGGTAAATAGACGTTTTTCAAAAATTCATCAATTTCGAGAGGTCCGGATGGTCATTTAGAACATATGTGTATATCTGGTTCGTTTCCTAATGCACTCGGCTGCATTTTGGGACTTGGGTTAGGAAATTAAAATTGAGATATCAAGGGTTGACTCGGTCAATGAGACTTCTGTTGGGAATTCCGAGACCACGAGCGCATTCGTAGCGTGATTTTATGTATGTCTATGTATGTGGTATGTGAGCAGATGGCCTCAGAAATTAGTCGAAAAATTGGATTGAAGTGTGAAAGTTGGTGTACTTTCTGGTGTCTGGTGCCCGCTTTGGCGGCACCACCACCGCGGTAGCGGTACCGCTGGAGCGGTCCATGCCATTTGGGCCTGACCGCTGATGCGGTCATGGCACCGCTGGAGCGGCCTTGGCGACGCGCTGAGTTTATTTAATAAAGTGTTAAAAGCCCTTAGTCTATCATTTAATACCATTACAAAAATAGAGCTCTTGTCTGTTCTTGGAGAATTATTGGTGAAGATTCTTAGTGGTAAGCTCTCCTAACCTTTTTGCTATTTCATTGTTCCTAATCATCTTAAGGATTCCTCTTTCCTTGTTAGCCCTTAGTAATGGAAGATTAAAAGGGGGTTTTGATGGATTTTATATCTAGGCTTATTAATGATGAAATTGATGGAGTCTATGCTAGATTATGATGAATCTAAGGTTGTTAATCATAAATCCTCCATTATTAGTGTTGAATTCTTGAATCTAAGAGTTAGGATTTATACCTAAATTGGGGGTTGTACTTGAAATTCAAAATTAGGTGAATCCTTGAGTTAATTTAGCAATTAGTTGTTGGGTTATGATCACCTAGTGCTTAGTTTGATATTTTACCCTTGAATTTTCTGTTTTGACCTTGTGGGCCCCGTTTCCCCAAATTCTAAGGTTGGTTTTGACCTAAATTGAATGATAGAAATATTAGTATCGATCTTCATGATTTCTAATCTAGATTTCGAATATGCCTAGACTTTATTGATCTTGAGGCTCAGCAGGAGGGGAAGGCAAAGGAATGAATATTGGTGTTTGTTGTTCGGCCAATGAATATTGGTGTTTGTTGTTCGGCCATCCAGGTAGGTTATGGCTTACCCTTGGTGAGACTTCGTGTAGCGAAGCATATATTTAGATTATATTGTCGGATAAAGCTTGTAAACCTTCGAGTATGATGTGGGGCTGGATATTGTAATAGGTTGGGCCCTGTTGTGTGATTGGGGCTAGCCACTCCGTTATGTTGTGAGTGATTTGTCATATTGATTGTGGACTTTATGCCACATAGCGATAGTGGATATTAGAGACTATTGAGATATCTTGTTCATGATATTGTGGTGCCTCACTTGTTGGCATTTGATTTTGAGAATAGTATTCTATATGACTTACGTAGTCTTTCATGATATTGTTGGCGTACCTCTGATTGGTACTTGTGATATTGACTTGATTATTCATGTTGACTCATACATTGCACGTATTCACATATCATATGATATATTGTTGATACATTGTTGATACTTGATGAAACACTGTCATGAGTTGCGCTCAGTTTGCATGAGAGTGATGTGAGTAGTCCGATATCCGATAGTTGTCGTGCATTGTGTGCGAGTGATGTGAGGAGTCCGATGTCCGATGGTTCTCCTAGAATCGTGGATTATGTGATGTGAGAGTCCGATATCCGATGATTGTCCCGAAATCATGGATGAGTGAGTACATGGACATCGCAGGTCCCCTATGGGTTGTGCTATCGGGACGTCGATACTTTCGTCCGGAGTACATGTGTACACTGCATGTGCACACTGCATTGACATTCTTACATCATTGCCTTGCATTGCATCTTGGCTTATACTGTGATGATCCGGTGAGTACTTGTGTTGATTGATTTCGGATTTATTATATATTGAGACTTGGCATACTTAAGTTTAGATGCTTCAACCTAGGTGATGATGGATATCTATTTCTGATTGTGTTTGATTTATACTTGTTGTTTTATCTGCCTATCCTGCTTTATTGTCTGAATAATACTTAGTCGGCCGATGATACCTACTAGTACTGTTGTTTTGTACTGACCTGCACTTGCTGCATTCCTCTATGAATGCAGAGTATCAGGTTGGGTCTGCTTCAATCTCCCGGGGCTGATTGTTGTCATCAGCATAGTATCAAGTTTCCAGGGTGAGCACGCGACGTCGCTGCCTTGAAGTATGTCTTACCTTTCCATTCCGAGGCATAGACAGATTTATGTATTATTATATTCCAGACTTGTATATTTTTCATTAGATGCTCTTGTATGGCTTAGACCAGACCCTGGGGGTATTTTCCTTATTTCCGCACTATTTCTATTATATATTATTGTGAGACTTACGTGATTATTCTCTTTCGTTTAAATTGATTATTTATTATGTCTTTAATTTCGTTGGGTTGAGGGTTCGCTTACTGAGGTTGGTAAATGTAAGTGCCCACACGGCTTAGGCAAAATTAGGTCGTGACAGGGCAATGTCAAGTAGAAAGAATATATTCACCCAACGAGCCAAACACAAACAAGAAAGGCTACTGGAGAGAGTTTATAATGTCAACAAAACAGAATACAAAGAGCATAAAATTTATTAGTTTAGGCAAGCAGAGATAGCACAAGAAGGACAGGATTTTAATAGGTTCAAGTGACCCGAGATAACACAGGGGTGACCCTTTAAGCCCATGTTAAATTCAATAGAATAAGGGAAGTAGTTTAGATATATATAATTTAGATGAAATGAAAGAAAGAAGAACAACTGTGATCTTTACATTCAACAAAATTTTAAGGAAGAGGGATAACACGAGAAATTTAAGCAGATCAAGTGATTTTAAAGACTTGGAATTCATTCCAAAATAAAACTTACTACCCAGACTTCAACTTAATCAATTCTTTTCCTTTTTTCCTGAAAATCAATAATATTCAATGGATAGACTCCTCCCTTAACTACGTCAGCCTGTTTGATCACTTAGCAAGTTCATTTTATTATAACCTTTTGGTCCAATGATAAGAATGAAGGACCAATGGTATAGATATGGCAAATAGACATCCCATAGACTTACAAGGCATGCCATGGCACCTTTTATTTGAATGAGAGATACTATGAGCCAAGTTGTACTTGACTCTTCTCAATCCTCTCTCTAAGGTGCCATTAAAAGGCTTCCCTAGGTCAAGTGACTTATAGTTTGCATATGCACACCTATGGCCTTGTCTCCTTATCATTTAACCAAACCGAGTGCTTTATCAGTAATGACAACTTGCATTTACAGTTAACTTAGCCTAGAGTTCTAATCACGATGTGGATTTTAATCCCTTTGTATTTAACAAAGTTCCAATTAGCATAGAAGTTCTACTTTAAAATTGATTTTTTCATAGGACAAATTAGGTCAAACTTGGCGAAATGTGGACCTCAACAGACAAGGAAAAACATAGCATAATTCCACTAGAAGATCGGTTTTTTACCTGTTATCCCATTATCAGTCATGTCTTTTGAACACTTAACTAGTCATTTCAATCATAAGCTTAGACAGTTAAACAAGGAAAGAATAGGCTTTTAGAAGATTCCATTTACAACCTTATACTTTATGTACAAACTGTCCAAAATCACTAGACCATACATATGGGACATTAAGGGTAAAAGGATAAGAACGAACACAGACCTCCAGCAACTATGTCTTCTTTAGCTTAAAAAAATATTAACTATCCTGTCCAAAAAGATTAGGTTTAAATTATGAAAGAATAAAAAACAAGCTTACTCTAACCTTCATGTTTAGGTTGACTAGTTATGCCAAACGATTGACCACTTATGACACCTAATTACCAAATCAGTTCAAAACCTAAAACCAATTAATTCCCTTAGTTATGCATGTTAAGAAACCTATGTGATCAAATTTATATTCAGATTTGTGACTACGGGGCACCACTTTGTGATCCTGGACCATTAACTAGCAGCCATTTGACTTGCTCCCATATTAAATAGTGAAGACCACACTTCAAAACTTCTTCCTAATCCCAAATTTTGTTGTTTAGCCACTAGAAGTTCAACTCACACACAAGTCTACAATGTCCTTGTAAACAACCTTTAGTTCATTTTAACTATTGACCACTAAAGAAACAACTTGGGGTCTTTAGATTATCATGCTTCAACTAGTAGGCTAACGGATATTTAAGGTTTAACTTAGATGGATCATCACAACTCTATCGGATCTAAGCTATTAAGGTTGATGATTAGGTTACAAATGCATCAATGATTATAGGTGTTCAATAGGGTTAAATAGCTTCATTAAGGGCCATTCAAATCATTACTGTCAAGTTCCACAACCATATATCATAACATTAAGGGGTATAAGCAGTTAAACAATGACCTAAGTATCATTTAAGAAGTATCTAGATTTACAACACTCTTAAAACAAGCCATCAGAATGTTTACTTAAACATATATACACTAATCCATTAATTATTAGAATAACAAAACAACTAAGGCAGGATTAGAGACCTGATTGAGATAAGTATAATGTTTAAACAGACCATCTCAAACTCAATATCATGATAGCAAGTTCAACCATATGCCAGGGCAATAAACATGCTCATAAACTAATATTTAAACTAAACACTCAATAGCGAGCAATTTACACTACAATCAAGCAAGAAACAAGCTATAAAATGAACAACAAGATAAAGTATTACCTTTTATATGCGCAGCCTGGTACAAGCTTGAATTTAGCCTTTGTGCTTCCCAAATACAGAGCTCAGCCACACAACAGAAAAAAAAAAGACAATTTTTAGAACTAGGAAGACTCAACTTTCAAAGCTAAGTCTAAATTTTTTACTCGTGGCCTTAGTTTTGAGTCAAATGCTCAAGATTTGGGCCTTTGTGCGTTTTAACACTTTTTTTTCTTGAGAGATGGAGTTCTATTTATAGAACCCCAAATCCATCCTAAACTTAACCGTAAACTACCGATGTGGGACAAGTGAGTAATTTAGAATTTTACACGCAAACTATGAATCTACGACTATGAACTAATGGAGAAAACAAATATACGGCCAGATCTGGACCCATTTTGGTGATATGGTCCGTGACCTCTTAAACCAGATTGAGGATTTTAAATATAATACAATAAACCAAATAAAGAGTTCAGTTTTTTTGACCGTGGATTCAGCAAAAGAAAGAAAAAAGAGATATTTGTAACGCGTTTGGGTTGAGTATTGTGAGAATGAGTAGAAATAGGACGGAGTGCATTAATTCCTACCCAAAATGAACACCCACTCGCTGGCAAGAGCTGCTTGCTCTGAAATCTTGCCGTTTTTTTACAAATGACCCTTTAGGGTCTCTTTGTTGCGTGGCCTTATGCATATATAGTTCAGACGTGCTGGGCCAGGTCGGTCTATTTGGACTGGGCTCGGTCCAGACCATTAAAAAAAAAAGGAAAGGGGGCCCTTTATACATGTATATACATGATGTATACGCGCACGTATATTTAGTGTATATTCGTGCATGAAGGGCCAAATGGGTAAATTAAGTAAATGGGTAAAACCAAAAAAGAGTTGATTATTAACCACAATATTCCAATTATAACCAAATTAAGACATAATTCCGATTAATCGATTTAAATGCATCAAAATATGTAAAAGACCTCAATCTTGCAAATACAGCCTTAAGCGATTTTAATCTAATCAATTATTTCCCTATTTTACCCAATTAAGCAATTTAGAGTCAAATCACAATGATGAACTTAATTAATTTGAACTAATGGATTTGGCTGTTTCAAATAAGATCACATTGGACCAATAGAAGGCTAATTTTGAAAGAATGACCTCAATTGGGGCAACTTACAAAATTGGCTTTCAATTAAGTCAGAATTGAACGTTTCAATTGTAGCCCTTGTCAATTTCACAATAAACAATCTTTGGGAATTAACCACAATTAAGAATTTAATTAATTAATAATAAGAAAAGTGGGGAAATTAAGAGTTGAGGCGTAAAATGATTAATTATTTTAATTAATCAAATTCCTTGGATTAAGCAGAATAAAACATTTGCTAATTGATTTTTGGAAAATTAAACAATCAAATAATTATTCAAAATTGTTTTTCTCTTTGGTTAAATCTAGCAAATAACTCATAATTGTTGCAAAAATGTGAAAATTAATTCCTAAATGATTTATAATATTAAATAAATTATTTTAACAAATAATAATGGTAAATTATTATCTTAAATAATTTTATAAGATCATTTTGACTTCTAAAAATGCATGGTTCACTCTGTTTATTGTCCAAGGACTCTGGGTAATTAAAATAAATTATGGAAAGTAAAACATTAGTTGTCAACAACTCCCCTTCGGCGTTCGGGGATGGCGAGACCATCCCTGAGCAATGAAATTTGATTATTCCTAATTTTTGGCTGACCCAACTCATTCTACCTCTCATTTTTATGCAGTTTTCAAATATGTGGTTGGACCCCAATTTCTGGGTTTGCTACATATCTGAGGCTTTACGAGAATTCAGGCCACTTGTAGTTCAACCAAACTAAGAACTTTAAGTGATTTAAAGGGAAATCCTGAGATCTCCAGCGTTGTGACTGAGATTTCTCTGGACGACTGTTAGAATGTGACCGACTCTTTGGTCTTGAGCCCGCCTACATATCCCTGATTTCTGAGAATCAGGTCATATGTAGTTCGACTTGTGGGGAAGAGTATATCCCTTATGTGCGAATACCTTTGGATTTCCCAGTGTGTATCCGACCGGTCACGCTTTTTAGTAAAGAAAGCAAATGATAGACAAAATTGTGGCTGAGTCTGAGATCGGATGGCTTACAAATCTTTGCTAGAGAGCTTGACTCTTATGGGCACCTTATCTTGACTAGGTGTATAAGAAAACATTTCACGTTTGCTCCGCAATTGTCCGGATCTAGTTCAGCCAGCCGGCTCTTTTCTGGCAGTCAGGTACCTATTTTTCGAATTTTGATAGCATTGTGGATATTCATCATGGTGTAAGCATGATTATTTGATAAATAGCCTTTGTGACTGTTGCTTGTTTGTGTAGATGGCCTTTGTGGTGGTATTTTGCTTGAATGGAATGGCCCTTGTGGCAGTATTTTTTTTTTTAATGAAATGGCCCTCACGACTGTTCGTATGAAAGACCCCCCTGGCTGTATTTTTCTGAAGGGCCCTGATGGCTGTGTTTGTATGAATGTCCCTTGCGGCTATTTGTATGAATGTCCATCGCGACTATGTTTGTATGAATGGCCCTCGCGGCTATGTTTGTATGAATGGCCCTTCGACTATGTATGTATGAATGGTCCTCGCGGTTATGTTTTTATGAATGTCCCTTGTGCCTATTTGTATGAATAGTCCTCGCGGTTGTTTATATGAATGACACTCGCAGCATGTAAATGACAGATTTGGCCCTTTTGGCTGGATGATCTTTCTTTCATCCGCTGTATTGGCTGTGACCCTCGTGGTCAGATTTTCCCTTCACCCTTTTCTATGACCCTCGTGGTCGAATGTATCTTTGTCGTCTGTTATTTTGTTGACCCTTGTGGTCAGATATGTCCTGCTTCATTCATTTCAGGACCCTTGCGGTCAGGTACGTCATTTTTGTCCATTCATCTCGCGACCCTTGCGATCAGACATGTCTTTTGTTCTTTAATGATCCTTGTGATCAGATATGTCTTTGTCGTTCATTTGTGACCGTTTCTTTGCCATTCGTTTTATGACCCTCGCGGTCAGTCATGTCTTTTGTCCTTTTTTTGGGTGACCTTCGTGGTCAACCCAGATCTCTATGCTTATTCATTATTCTCATGACTGACCTTTGTGTTCAAATATGTCTTCTTTGCTCATTATCGTGACCCTTGTCGTCAGATGTGCTCTTTCTGTTCATTTTGTTATGACCCTTTCAGCCATTGATGTCTGGTTGAGTTTACCTTTCGCCTTTCATCGCGGGTAGACCAGTTGATGATGTATCTGCCTCCTATTTGATTTTTGAAAAGCCTACATCTACAGAAAAATAGTTAGTTTCCTAAGAGGCCGATCAGTGTTGTTGTCCTCCCGTCTGGTGAGTTCTCTTGATGCTTCTATGAATTCGTTCCTGTTAGACTCGGTATTTCGAGCGATGGTTTTTTAGAGTGAACTTATGCTAATTTTTTTTGAAAAAAAATCTAAAGGTAAAGTTATAAAATGCGTGTTGCTTTCTTAGAAAATGTTTGTTTATTTTAAATGTCACGACACGTGTTTTTTGAATGAGGTCTTCCGGTCTTCCGGGAGGTTTTGTTGTTGTATTCCTAGACTGGTCGAATTTTTGAGATCTTTCTCAAAAATTCTGCCCCAGTTTCATTGTCTTGTTTTGATTGACTGTTGCATTATCTCGTTGTGCAGGAATTTTTTAGGTTCTCTGAAACATTTGCCCCAGTGTACGGTCGGGGCTTGTTATCTTCCTCGTTGATTGCTTTTGACAGGAATTTTTGTGGTGTCCTCAAATATTTTGCCCCAGTGCGTGTTGACGTTGACTGACTCTTGCGTCGCCTCTTGTACTTTGATTTCGATAACTTCTTTCCGATTCATGTCTCTGAGGTTTCCTAAGGGTTTCTTGAATTTTTCTTTTCTGACGACCGAGATGGAAAGTGCCTACGTATCCTGTCACAACAGGAATCTAGTCGAACGGAGTTTGGAATAAGGTAATTGAGTTTTTATTTTTACTAATAATGCGACCGGGTCCGATGTGGATTGCCTACGTATCCTGCTATGGGGAAGTCAATTTATTTCTTAGTTCATATTACAAAGGTGATTGTTTTTCCTATGTTATTACAAAAGTGCGATTACAAGAAAAAGGTTCAATTACAAGGAAATAATAATGTGATTACAAGCAAATGGAATCTTAGACGTAGTATCTCTTGAGAGCGTCTGCATTGATAGCTTTGGGCCATTCTTGTCCATCTATCTCGGCTAGGACTGCGGCTCCTCTCGAAAGCACTTTTTGGACCATGTATGGTCCTTGTCAATTTGGTGCAAATTTGCCTTTGTATTCATCCTAATGAGGGAAGACTCTCTTGAGTACGAGTTGTCCAATTTGAAAGAGCCGGGATCTGACCCGCTTGTTGAAAGCACGAGACATTCTCTGTTTGTATAGTTGTCGGTGGCATACTGCTACCATTCTCTTTTAATCTATAATGGCCAGTTGCCCCTAGCGATTTCTAACCTATTCCGCATCATTCAATTCTGCTTCCTGAATGATCCTCAGCGAAGTAATTTCTACTTCCGCGGGTATGACCCCTTCTGTACCGTAAACAAGGAGGTAAGGAGTAGCTCCGATGGATGTCTTGGTTGTACTTCTGTATCCCAACAAAGCATAGGGTAGCTGTTCATCCTAATTCTTGTAGTTATCGATCATCTTCCGCAAGCGTCTCTTGATGTTTTTGTTGGCAACCTCTACGGCTCAATTCATCTGTGGCCTGTAGGCAGTTGAGTCCCTGTGAGTTATTTTGAACTATTCGCAAGTGTCTTTCATCAGATGGTTATTCAGATTAGCTCTATTGTTTGTAATGATGGACTCGGGCACGCCGAAGCGGCATATGAGATTTTTCTTGACTAAGTCGTCCATGACCTTTTTGGTCACCGATTTGTGAGAAGTTGCTTCCACCTATTTGGTGAAGTAGTTAATGGCCAAGGTGATCTCATTGCTAGTAGTTCTGTTGGAGGAACCTTGATTAGGTACTCGTGTATCTGGCATTGATGGCATTTTTTGCACAAATTTGCCAGAGTCATGCTCTATGGTCATCCAATAGTATTCTATCCTCTAGCATGATAACTGTTACTATAAAAAAAAATCAATGAGAGGTAAATGATCATCCCAATTACCCTTGAAGTCTAGGACACATGCTCTCAACATGTTCTCAAGAGTCTGGATAGTACGCTCTACTTGGCCATTTGTCTATGGATGAAAAGTTGTGCTAAGGTTTACCGGGTATCTAATCCTTTTTTAAAGGATTTCTAGAATTTCGCTATGAACTGAGCACCACAATCTTAAATAATAGACACTGGGATCCCATGCAATCTAACAATCTCATGAATATACAACTTAGCATACTCATCTACTGAATCTGTACTCTTGACTGGCAAAAAGTGTGCTGACTTATTAAACTGATCCACAATCACCCAAATCGAGTCATGTCTTCGTGACGAATGAGGTAGACATGTTAAAAATTTCATGTTTATCATCTCTCATTTCCTCCCAAGAATATCAATATTCTGGGCCAAACCACCAGACCTCTATTGCTCGACTTTCATTTGCTGACAGTTCAGACACTTAGCCACAAAATCTGCTACATTCTTCTTCATATCATTCCACCAATAAATTTCCTTGAGATCACGATACATTTTTGTGGAACCAGGGTGAATGGAATACTTGGAGTTGTGAGCTTCTGACATGATTCGCTCTCTGAGCCCATCTACATCTAGAATACATAATCTGCCTTGGTACCTCAAAGTACCATCATCTACCCCTTGTCCGAAAGTTGTTGTCTTATGTCTATGAATCCCCTCCTTCATCTACAATAAGTAGGGATCATTAAATTATTTCTCCTTCACTTCGGCCACTAAGGAGGAATAAACCCTATTCTGGTCAACAACAACACCATCTTCAGAATCCAAGAGTCGAACTCCTAGGCTTGCCAAGCGGTGAACTTCTGATAGGATTCCTAATGGAAACTCTAGGAATTCAAAATGGAATTAAAATGCAAGAATTAAAATAAAAGCAAGACCCAGTTAGTAAAGGAATTATAGGCAAATTTAGGTATGTTAAACCTAAACCCTCCTAATTGATTCCTTACTAATGAACCTATACTAATTGATAATCAACAAAGGTCAATGAATCCACAAATGAGCAATTCAATGTAGAAAATCAAGGACAAGAGTTTTGGATTACCAACCAAAGATCCATACAACTAATCACTAAGATAATTTCAAATTAACTAACTAAACAAACTATCAATCATAAGAGGTTTTTCTTCAATAATCAAGTTAAAAACTAATGAAATGACTAAGGCGACTATATAAAGTCTTGCCTTTTAAAACTAAGGCCCAAAAGTGACCTTTTGCAAAATCAGCCACAAGTTGTCCGAAAATAGCCAACATTGGCTCTTATTTGGCCGCTTGCACATCTAGCCACTTTCTGTGGCTTCCCTTCTTATGCCTTTATCTTCAACAATCCTCCCAAGTAATGGGTTTTCCTCCAATCATACACCTAAGCATCCTCCCAAGAGTCCTATTCACTACTTTGGTTTGACTATCCGTTTAAGGGTGGAAAGAAGTAGAGAACATGATTGGTACCAAGTGTACCCCATAGACTCTTCTAAAAATTGCTAAGAAACTTGGAGTCCCTACCACTAACAATACTGCGAGGTACTCCATGCAATTTAAGCACATGATTCACAAACAAAGAAGCAACATGAGATGCATCATCACACTTATGGCATGGTATAAAATGAGACATTTTTGAGAACCTATCTACCACAACAAAGATGCTATCATGCCCCCTTTGGTTCTTGGAAGACCCAACACAAAATCCATAGAAATGTCAATCAAAGGACCAATAGGAGTGGGAAGGGGAATATACATACCTTGAGGATGAGGCTTTGATTTTGCTTGCTTGCACCCCAAGCATTGACCACAAAACTTCTCCACATCATGTTTCAATTTGGGCCAATAGAATTGTTCATTGAGGATGTCAAGCGTTTTGGAAACTCTAAAGTGCCCCCATCATTCTACCATTATGAGCTTCTTTGACAAAAATCTCTCTCCATGGACTCATAGGAATACACACTCTATCATTTTTTAACAAGAACCCATCAACAAGTTCGTACTTGGTACCGGTTAACTCTCTTCCCTTGAGTCAACTCCTCACAAATCCCTTTGAAATCGGGATCTTGAGAATGAAATCCCTTGATGCTTTCAAATCCCATCATCCTAAAAGTCATTGTATTTAGCAAAACATATCTTCTAGACAAAGCATCCGCCACCACAATTTCCTTACCCTTCTTGTAATGGATCACATAAGGAAACACTTCAATAAGTTCAACCCACTTTGAATGTCTCTTGTTGAGTTTGCATTGGATCTTCAAATTCTTCAAGAACTCATGATCCGAATGAATCACAAATTCTTTGTGCTACAAATAATGTTGCCAATGGGTCAATACCCCCACAAGTGCATACAACTCTTTGTCATAAGTAGAGTAATTTAAAGAAGCCCCCTTTAGCTTTTCACTAAAGTAAGCCAATGGCTTTCCCTCTTGCATCAATATTCCACCTATACCAACCCCGAAAGAATCACACTCAACTTCAAATGTCTTATCAAAATTGGGCAATTGCAATAATGGTGACGAAATCAACATGGACTTCAACTCTTGAAAAGCCTTCTCTTGCTCGACTCCCCAAACAAAAGGAACTTCCTTTTTGATCAATTTGGTTAAAGGAGATGCAATAGTACTAAATCCCTTGACAAACCTCCTATAGAAACTTTCCAACCCATGGAAACTCTTTACACCAGTTGCATTTTTAGGAGTTGGCCAAGTTCTAATAGACTCCACCTTTTCTTCATCAACCTCCACATTATTCGCACTCACAACAAAACCCAAGAATACCGCTTTATCAACCCCAAATGAACACTTCTTGAGATTAGCAAACAACTTTCATGCAATAAGACATCAAACACTTGTCTCAAATGGACTACACGCTCCTCTATTGTTTTACTATACACAAGAATGTCATCAAAATAAAAAACCACAAATTTATTGATAAAGGGCTTCAAGACATAATTCATCAACCTCATAAAAATGCTAGGTGCCTTGGCTTGGCCGAATGGCATAACAAGAAGTCTAGGAATAGGATGTCTATCCTTTACCGTGATTTTATTGATGGATCTATAGTCAATGCACATCCTCCAAGTGCCGTCTTTCTTTGGAACAAGAATCATTGATACGGCACATGGACTAAGACTTTCTTTGACAACACTCTTCTCAAGGAGCTTTTCAACTTGCCTTTGCAACTCCTTAGTTTCCTCTGGATTGCTACTATATGCCTAGTTGTTGTGAATTTAGGATCCCGTCACAAAATCAATTTGATGTTCAATACCCCTCAATGGAGGAAATCCTTTGGTCATCTCCTCCAAAAATATCTCATCATATTACTGCAAAAGAGAAGAAACAATACTAGGCAAAGTTCTAGTATCTTAGTTAGTATGCAATAAGAGATCCTTGTTGACAAGGCACACTATGAAGCGCCCCTGATTAACATCTTTCAAGTAATTGCTTGGTTTGGAAAGTGCACACATCTTGGCTTTCCTTTTTGTTACCCCTTGATCCTCTTGGCTAAGTAAAGCCTCCTTTTCAACCACTTCCTTTTGCACTCTCTCTCGGAGCTCTTTCATGATTCTATAGCCCTCAGTAACTTGATAGGGTGTCAATGGGTAAGAGTATGTTTTCTACCCCTAAAGACAAAGGAATAGTTGTTAGATCGCCCACTATGTTGAGCATCCCTATCAAATTGCCATGGTCTTCCAAGTAACATATGACATGCTTGCATTAGCACCACATTACATAAGACTTCATCTTGGTACTTGTTAATACTACACTTCACTACGACCCTCTTGGTGACCCTTACTTCTCCACAATCATTGAACCATTGAAGCTTGTAGGGGCTAGGATCTTTCCTTGTGGAAAATTTCATATAGTCAACTAATGTCGTGCTCACGGTAAAGGATGGACATCCAATTCCTAGACTATAAGAATAGGATCTTTCTTTTTTATCAAGTTCCTCTCCATTCATTGCACCCATGATCCTTTGCAACACACAAGCCAAATTAATATTCTCCTCTAGTTGTCGTTCATCATCTTCCTCTTCAAATTCTCCCTCATGCTCACCTTTTGGTTCACCATCACTACCTTCTCCACCACCCTCTTCCTCTTCATCGATTCGATAACCATCAAGCATGGCCATAGTTGCCTTTCTAGTAGGACATTCACTTGAAATGTGGCCGCTACCTTGTCATTTGAAACATTGAATGGTAAAAGGACAAGGAAAGTTAGGTTTATAATTGTTACCTCCTTTAGTCGAACTTGGCTTGAGGAGTTGGAGTAGTGATCTTGGGTTTTTCCCATCTATCCTTGCTCCATGATGACGATGAAATATTTTTAGCCTTGTATGATTTCTTCGCTTTCAAATCCACTTCAATCTTAGTTGTATCATGAAATTCTTCCTCGAGTGTGGTGTAGGATTGAAGCCTCATAGGTTTGGAGATATCATGGTTCAAATTGGCCACAAATAGGATCACCGTGTAGTTCAAGTGCTCTTTAATCTTGGATTTCAACCTTTAGTTCTCAAAATCATCGAATTATTCTTCCACACTCTTACTACCTTGCCTCAACATGTACATTCGTTTGATTACACCTTTATAATAATCGGGTGTTACATACCTTGCTTCTATGAGCTCAATCAACTCTTGCCAAGTTGGTACATCAAATATATGTTGTTGAGCTACTCGCGTTGCTTGGATTCCCACCAAGTGGATGCATACTCCTCAAATTAGGTGAGGGCATACTTTGCTTTCAATGTATCCAAGATGTCGTTAGTAAGAAAGATCCTCTCGCTTTGCAATTTCCATTCTAAGAACTCTTCCGGGTCACTCCCACCTTTGAACTTGGGAAGTTCCACCTTGATAGTATGAAAATTGCGGTCTTGACCTCCTCTATTTTCATACACTTCTCATCTCACCCGGTCATTATGTACTTGCCATCTAGCATGGTCATCATAGCCTTGCCATCTACCTGCTCCTCATAGGGTCTACCAAAACCTCCTCGTCTCCTTCATCCCCTTTGGGCATCATACCCATGTCTCCCTCCCTACCGTGGCTCCTCCCACCATCTCTCCCCTTCATACGCCTCAACTTCTTATTCATTAGTGGAATTGTTGTATTGGGTTGGAAATGGTTAGGGGGTAAAGTTTTGTATTATTGGTTAATTTGGGTTGGTATGGGAAACAATTGGTGGAGTGACTCTTGGGGTCACATGCGGTGGACGTTCCTCTTGAGGATGTTGGTACAATTGGGATATATCCCAAGGCGTCGACATTTGGATTAGTAGAGGGTGGAATGGAAGAGGAAGGATTGAGGTTATCTTGGGGATACTATAACGCACACATTTGTCCTGGGGCTATGGTTGGTGAGGTTTTGGGGTTCCTACTGACGTCATCCCTAACATTCGCATCCTCACTTTTTGATTGGGGAGTGCCTAACCAACTAGTTTGCTCCACATTCTCTAACCTATCATTGATACTTACCACATCTGCCTCATTTCACTCATCTCCGTGGTCATCCTTGCAAACTCCCTAAGTAAGAGAGCCATTGAGTCCTCTCCATCATGAGATTTTCCTTCAGAATTAGTCATGTTACCTACAAAACTCAACAAACAATATTAGTAGCAAAGTTCCTCACGTCGCTCGTATTTAGCTCTCAAAGTTTACCACTCAACCTAGTGTTTCGTCCAAGGTTGGGAATGAAAACCACTTGTCCAATCAAGCCTCACAATTGCTAAACTTTGTGGAAGAATGGATTCTTGTGTTTGGAATAACGGATGACTCAAAACAAATGGACAAGAGTCAATAAACGTTCAACAAAATAAAACAACAAAAGCTTGAAGAAATTGGTACAAAATAAAATTCGGACTCAAGAACTAATTTAACAATCATGTAAGAAAAATTACTTATTGTTAAATTAGTTAGGAGAATAAAGGAAAAGAAATTAGAATAAGAGACAAACCTTAAGGAAAAAAGATTTTTTTTTTTAATTATTTTGGGGCTGGAGAAGAGAACGAAATTGTAGAAAAACAGGGAATGAAAATAAGTGAAACAAGGGACAAAACAGAGCATTCAACTCTCTAAAGTTGGTAGACACGCGGGTGCAGGTGCGCATCAGACTGCTGACGCACCTGCTCATGTCAGCGATGGCGTGGCATTTTTTAAAATAAAGTCCACTAGGCTTTTGTCCTAGGGCTGATTTAATATATTTTTCTCAGAGCAAAACAAGCAAAGTATCTTTACAAATGTAGCCAAAATGGCTGATAAAATATAGAAATTAAACCTAGTGATCATCATAGGACTAAAATGTCCAAAGCTGATACTAAAATATGCTAAAAATGAACTAAAACTTATAAATAAGTATCTAATGATATAGTAATTTGTCCATGCAATCTTGAATTCCTTTTATGCATCCCAGCTCCACCATCTTGCATCCTTGCACCAATGTTGTCTCCATCTGAAAATTGCACTGCATATACCAAGTATATCGGTGGTATATCTGTTTATATTAACCTTTGATTGTTTGAATCATGCATGTGTACATGTATCATGTAGCACTCCTGAGTATCCAAGTTGGTTGAATATCTATGCAATATACGACAAATATACTGTAATATACAATAATGCAGCAGATTTGAAATCTGTGACTTGCAGCAGCTTAAACTCCAAGAAATGTATCATGTAAGCTCAAGATATCTCCATGTACATAGCTTGTATCCTTCTTGAGTATCCAATTAGCCAGCATATCAATGCAGTATACAGTCAATACACCACAATATACAAGGAGTATACTGCAACATATTTGAAGTCTGCACATTCCATGAATATACTCAGCTGTTCATTCTATTCCTAATAGTTGCAAAAGGTGTCCCAAGTTTGATCCCTTGGTGCACCTTTGATTCAATCTCATTGGTTATCTAACTGCATCTCAAGTCAAGCCACTTTCTATATAATATCATCTCCTCAGTAGAATGAGCACCTAGTGTTAATACCACTGCATGAAAATCTGACACTAGACAGATCATGTTTGACCTGTAATACATTTGTAGTACATCCTTTCCCATGAACTTAGGATCAATACCACAAACCAGCTCCTGTGCTTCCATCTTCCTTGCACATCTGGTGCTTCTTCCCATCCTTGCACATAAAGGTCCTACTGTCATCATGATCCTCCTATTTGAACCATCAGTATTGCCACTCCTTTGGGTATGAAAAAATTCTCCAAAAACCATGTCATTTCCTATGTGGTTAGGATTCATGGTGCAAAGTATTTGAATAACTTTGTAGTACTTGCTTGCATCATTGTACCACATAAAACCTCCCCATTCAAGTTTTTGAGAATCCCGCTTCATTTCCTATGTAAATAGGATCTATAGGCCAAAGTATGTGATCAACTTTGGTTATAATTTGAAACCAATCATTTACAACAATAGTAGGATCAAAGTTCCTCCTTATATTCATAAAATCTGAACTTTCGGTGTTTGAGAACTGAGGAACCATGTCATTTCTTATGTGATTAGGATCCATGGTACAAGGTATTTGAATAGCCTTTCAGAAATTGCATGTAACCTTGTATTCACCTTTCCATCCAAGTTCTAAGTATACCATATCATTTCCTATGTGAATAGGATCAATTCCAGCAAGAGTAGGATTACAATTCCAAGGTATACTCAGAAAAATTGGATAGCTGGTGTTTGAGACCTGAGAGACCATGTAATTTCCTATTTGATAGGATCCATGGTGCAAAACATTTGAATAAACTTACATATATTGGATTTAAACCAGGCTTGGACCACCTCATATCCAAACTGAGTATGATCAGTGTTCCAGTCCCTAGTAAAAAATCTTGTTTTCCTGAAGTTTTGACAATTCCATGTATGAGAGGTACCTGCAAAAAGGTATGATATTAGTGTAAAATTATACCATCATGTTATCCTCCCATAGGATTTGAGCATGATGACAAAGATCCTTCAAACCAGCACCAACATCATAATCCTCAAGCCATGCCACTCATTTCCATAAGAACCAAATCCCACCAGAAAAGTCAAAACAAACTACCCTCCTCCTACACATTGTCACATTATCAGGAGGATGGGCAACTAGTGCCAATACCACACCTTGATAACATGTCAATAAGTAAATCTTAATCCAACCACCAGCAACCCTTCTTACTTCATTTCCTTCAATGACCTCAAGCCACACCAGATGACTTGAGATTCCAACTTCTTTGAGGAGCACTGAATAAAACCACCCCACTTCACTTCTTGTGCTCAAGGAATTAGTAGGATGATAGAAACCAATAAACTTAAAGATAATTTGAACCACTACATTTCCATATGCTTTAGGATCAGCTACACAAATTCTTGCGGATTTGTATGAACTTCTGGTGACCTTGATCACTTTAATGAAACCAGCTTCCAATATCACCAAATTAGAACCTACAAAAAAGACGTCAAAGTTTGTAGAGAAATCAATCATTATACTCACCTCCAGGTGGACTTGGGTATAATGATTAGTATTACTCCACGTCATTCCACCAGACTTCATCAATATCTCTTTTGAGTTCTTGTTCTCAGATAAGGACATTGTAACTTGTCACTATTGAGAATCTTTATACCCTTTGAGTCAAGTTCAGCAAATGACCGCACATTAACATCTCCATGGTCCATGGCAACATTAGCTAAGTGATCAGCTAATTGATTGCATTCCCTCATAGTGGGTAGAACTTGAACATCAACATTGTCAATAATATCAAGAAACTCCTCTATTGCAAATGCTATATTCCATGGTGGCTTCCAAACCCTATCCAAAATATTCTTCAAGAGTAAAGAATCAGTCTCTAATATGAAGGAATCAACATGATTTTCCAAGCAATATCTAGCAGCCTCCAAAAGTGCTTCTTCTTCAGACTCAGTGTTGGTCTTGTTTTCCATTTCCTTAGCCTTTGCATACACCAGATCACCAGAAGAATCTCTCACAAAAAAGGCAAAGAAGCTTCTACTAGGATTGCCCCTAGTAGTTACATCTGTGTTACATTTCCACCACACAGCTGGTGGAAACTCCCATAAAACCTTAGTGACCTCCGACTTTGGAACAAAGCTCTCCGAGATTTTCAATATTTCAGACCATTTATATGGTACAGACTGGATCCCAGGTTTCCTTACTCTCACCAACTGCTGAATATTTGTTGAAGTTTGATATATAACTCTGCTGGTAGAAACCTTATTTCTATGCCTATCTCCATTTCTTTTCTTCCATAATTCCCACACAACAATGGGAGGGATTACATAAAAAATAGGCTTCATTCTAGGCAGTACATCAACATTTCACCATGTCATGATGACTTGTTATAGATGCATACCTATAATATTGATTCCTATAGCTGCACAAAAGTGATTCCAAGTTCTCTGAGCAGTTTCTCACCTTAAGAATATATGAGGAATTGTCTCTTCTCTAGGATTAGGACAACAAAAGCATTTTGATGGCATATAGTATCCCCAATTTTTAACCACATCATCCAATGGCACTTTGAAGTGCCATACCCCTCACGTGATTAATGCAATCTTAAAAGGAAGTCCCTTCACCCATATCTTCTTGTACACCTCTTTCTTTTCCCCTTTGCATCTAACATACTCCCGTGCAGACTTGACTGAAAAATCACCCCTAGTTTCAAGCATCCACCAAGGTTTATCAGGCTTATCTGGTAAGTTGTTTCTAATTACAGATTCATGCTACCTTCCTACAGTTACCACATCAGACACATTCTCAATAGCTTCATTGCAGACAAATTCAGGTAGAGTAATGAAGTATAAAGGCCCCAGGCCTGTCCAGTTATCAAATAAAAAAAGAGAGAATCCCATTCTAAGTTGCCACCATATTCGATGATCAATCAAGTCCCTGGCCTTCAACATCTTTTTCCACACATGAGAACATCTCTTCCATGGCACTAGTATTGAGTTATTCTTCTTCAAGTATTTCATACTCATAAATGAGCTCCATAAGGAAGGCCTAGTCCTGAAGTTCCACCACATTGCAAAAAGTGCCATAGAAATATCCTTTAAAGATCTAAAACCAATTTCCCCTCATCCACAGACAAGCAAGCTTTATGCCATTTAGCCCAATGCCTATTACTTTCTCCAATAGTATTGCTTCAGAAAAACTGAGCCAAAATCTTATGCGATTTTTCAATCACAAAAGAAGGAGGTTCAACTGCTGATAGTAGATGCATTGGCATTGCCTGCAGGACATGCTTCAGCAAAACAACTCTTCCTCTAAAGGAAAGCAGCTTTCCTTTCCATCCCTGCAGCTTGTTCCTCACCTTAGCAAGAAGATCTGAATAAAAGGACAACTGTGCTTTGGTATAATCGATAGGAAAACCCAAATACATTAGAGGAAAAGTTTACCTAGTTATACCAGTCAGTCTTTCAACCTTTTGTACCACCTCTAAATCCACCATAAAAAAATGGGCTGAATTTTTCTGATTTTTTTTTCTTTTGGCTAACTCATCCCTTGCTCCTTTGAGGGGTCCACCAAACCTAGTATTTTACCTCTTTTCCCAACAAACAACTTTTTATTTGTATCCTAAATTAATTTGGACCAACCACACTCCTTTTGGGTCTTTTTCTCTATGAAGATTTGAAGATCTTCAAGAACTTCAAGTTTTCAATCACCTTCAAATTAACTCCAAAAATTCTCAAATTTCGAATCTAGGCTCCCCTCCACTAGTAAAAACAAACCCAATAATTTTCAAGTCCTAATTTCCTCTTCTTCTTCAAGACCAGCTTTAAGTTCTTCCACCTTCAAAGTCCACTAATGGTGGATGACTCAAAAATGATTCAATTGACTTGAAACTTCAGAGTTTGACTCAAATAACACTAGTGAACTAGAATCTAGTGTCAAATAAATGAATCAAACACAAAATATTTGGGGTTTTTGAAGAATTTTGAATTTTCTATATTATTTTTTTCTAGAACCAAAGATGAAGCTCTTAATACCAAATGATAGGATTCATAATAAAAACTCTAGGAATTCAAAATGGAATTAAAATAAAAGCAAGACCCAATTAGTAAAGAAATTATAGGCAAATTTAGGTATGTTAAACCTAAACCCTCCTAATTGCTTCCAACTAATGAACCTATATTAATTGATAATCAACAAAGAAGACTCAATGAATCCACAAATGAGCAAATCAATGTAGAAAATCAAGGACAATAGTTTTGGATTACAAACTAAAGATCCACACAACTAGTCACTAAGATAATTTCTAATTAACTAACTAAACAAACACTCATAAGAGGTTTTTCTTCAGTAATCAAGCTAAAAACTGATGAAATGACTAAGACAACTATATAAAGTCTTTCCTTTTACAACTAAGGCCCCAAAGTGACCCTTTGCAAAATTAGTCATAAGTGGTCTGAAAATAGCCAACATTGGCTATTCTTTGGCCATTTGCACATCTAGCCACTTTTTGTGGCTTCCCTTCTTATGCCTTCATCTGCAACATCCTCCCAAGAAATCATCCACACATTGTACACTCTTGAGAGGTGTTCTTCAAGCCCCCTCGAATTCCCCTCTTTCATGAATATTACTTCCAAGTCTTGGAGCTCTTTGGCTTGGCTACGAGTAAAAGGCCTTGAAAGAGTGGTGCCTATTGGTATCATATCAACTTCCCTTGTCATAATTCTCTTATTTTCCTCAACATGAGCTAAACTTTCCATGGATCACTGACTAAGAGCATCGGTTACTACATTCTCCTTCCTCGGATGATGGAGGATATCTATATCATAATCCTTAAGTAATTCGAGCCATTTTCCCTGTATAAGATTCAACTTTCTTTGCGGTGTAACGACCCTTCCGGTCGTTATAGGAAATATAGGATCACCCCATCAACTGTAACCTTTCCAAGGGTAGAATGAACCAGTAGAAACACAATCGTGCAAGCTTATGAGTTGAAACTTGACTTGTTTGTGGTTGTTGCTTTATTTCCTTGAGTCCATCAGGGGGTGACGTAGAAAATTAGAACTCCGTTGGAAATTACGGGGCCACGGGTGGATTCCTAGGGCGTCTTTATGTATATGTGCATGTTTGTTTTGTGTTTTGAGGCCTCAAATGAAAGGTTGGGTGATAGGAGGAAACAATTGGACAAAAATCAAACTCACTACCCAAATGGGACCGCTGCGGCGGTGGAAGTACCGCTGCCAGCAGCCACCCATTTTCTCGGTGATCGCTATGGCAGGCGGTTGGCCGCTATGGCGATACCGCAATAGCGGTAGAAAGACAGCCATAGGGGTCACGCAATTTTCCCTTTGGTCCACTATAGCGGTCACTTGATCGCTATATCGGGACCACTACAGCGACGTGATGACCGCTGTAGCGGTCGACGAAAAACAGTGGCCCGAAATTTTTATACTTAGTCTCATATTCTCTACTCACAAAACGCCAACACACTTTCCGACTAGCACCTCGGGTGAAATTCCAAGCTAGGGCAAGAAACACTTGAGAGGTAAATTCCATATATTCCATTCTATCATTGCATTCTCCCTCATGATTGTTATCCCCTTAGTGGGTCTTTAATGGTGAAATTGGAATAGAAACCCTAGAATATTAATAAACCTTCTAAACTTGATCGGTTATGGTTATTATCACTTAGTTATCATCTAAAGGCTTGAGTTAGTTTCTCTTAATCATGAATTGAACACTTAGAGTCATAAACTAAGTGAATGGAGACCAAAGGTTCTATAAAAATGGTGTCTTGACTATATAAACTGCTTGTAGTGGGAATGTTGATAGAATATGATTATGAATTGATGATTAATGATTACTAAGGCCCTTTATAGGTTGCTTAACACCTAGAAAATCATCCACCCCTTGGAATGGGGAAATAGAGAAGGGTATTCTTGAATTGGTACTTATGATTGGAGTAATTGTGACTCATTGAACCTTTTACTTCTATACTTTGAGCGTTCTGAGGCTTTAAGGAAAGAGAAAGTTGTATCGGAGTGACTTGCGTTGTTCCAGCTCTACACTGAGGTAGGTTACGGTCTACTTGAGTTAGACTTTGGTTAGTTAATTATATGTTTGTGAATTCTTTAGGAGAAAGCATGTCTAATTTTCATGCATGATATTGTGTGGCTAAACTCCTATGTGATTGTGATTGTGATTGAGTGATTGTGTAGGATTCGTGCCACTATTCTTGTGTGTTAATTCTGCAGTGGATGTATTGTGATGAGAAGCTAATATGATTTTCTCGACGGTATTGTGACATGGAATGATGATTTTAGTATTGATATTGAGAAAGTAAGAAACACTGTTCTGTAAAGAGGTATAGAAAGGCACATATGTGACCTAGATTATGGGCTCGTGGTCCGAGGTCAGTTCTGAAAATGAGTGGTACATTGATAAGTCCAGCGTTTGAGGTCCGTTTCGGAGCGGAGGTTTGTGCTCGGGTTCGAGGAGTATTCCGGAATGAGTGGTACATAGACACCATGGGTCTCCTACAGGTTATAATGTCACACCCCGACCTTACTAGGGTGTGATGGGCACCCGACCCTTACTTAGGGCCGAGCGAACCCTCAGACTCTTGCTGCACATAAAGTTACGTCAAACTTTTAAATCAAATCAGATAAAATACATAGTAAATTTTTTTTTCTTTCTTTTAGAAATGTTCTTTCTCGAAGCTTCCAAACGAACAAATCTATAGTCATACAAAATTCAATACATAACACAGACCGACATATCGGCTGACGGAGCCGCTTACAGACTGACATACTATACCCACGACGCTGTCTGCAAAGTCTCTAACACCATACAGAAACCATAACACATATACCATACCCTGACTTGGCAGTCCTCCAGGAGCAAATGGAGTTCGCCACCACTGCTGAAATATCTTTTATAGTGTCCTCATCTCGTCTGGAAGTACCTGCGCGGCATGAAACGCAGCCCCCAAAGAACCGGGGGTCAGTACGGAATATGTACTGAGTATGTAAGACATAGAATACAAAAGCAGAACCATAATCGAAACAAACGGTACCAAGGGTGAGCATATTATCCAGATTGCCGAATTACTTACTTCTCAGACACAGATCATGCAGACCAATACCGACCATACAGACCGACACAGACCGTACCGACCAATACAGATCATACAGACCGTACAAATCATACAGAGCGTAACAAAATCATACAGAGCATACAAAATGCCGACATACTTACTTTCCAGACACCGATCGCACATACCGATATCAGACATCAGAAGGAGTGTGGCACGTACAGAACGCACAGATAATGTCATACGTCAGACGGAGTGCAGAACGTACTAAATGCTCAGATGATGTCATATATCGGACGGAATACAGAACGTACAGATTACTCAGATGATGCCATATATCGGACGGAATACAGAACTTACAGAATACTCAGAATCGTATGTCACATATGCGTATAACAGAACCCGGCCCTGTGATAAGGGACGCGGTAAACAGAATCATCATATGTCAAAGTCATGTATCATATATGCATATATCAGAAGCCGACCCTCCAGTGAGGGCGCGGTAACAGAACCCGGCCATCTAGTACGGGACGCGGTGAACAGACAGATCATATGCCATCCTGGCCACCACCCCATATCATCATACCATATAACAGAGCCCGACCCGCCTATGAGGGATGTGGTGAACAATGCAGGGGATTGCGCACGATAACAGAACTTGGCCCGGGACGCAGTGAATCATATCGTAGCGGACACATGAGGACATAACAGAACCTGGCCCGGGACGCAGTGAAAGATACATTAAGTCATGCACGAGCAGAGCCGTGAGAAACCACATGCATAGAAATCAAGACTCAACAGACCAGTGTACTTACCGATACCTGGAGGCTCGGAACAGATTTCAGGTCAATCCGGCGTAGTATGAGAAAGTTACGAGCATTTGAAGTACAGAACGCTTTATAAGCGTTTCAGAAGCCTTTTTCGGAGAATCAGAGTCATAGTTATACCAGGCACCTTCGGATGTCCTTACGAATCAGATCAAATAGAGATTTTGGAACCATACCCACGTATAAGAAAATTATCGACGTCTTGATACAGAAACCTCTTCGAACATTTCAGAGCAATCCGAGATCGTATACGGAAGTTAGGGACATTAAATCTTACAGAAGTTCTCGAACCCGAAAAAACATATCAGAATGCTCTTATCAAGATACTGATTTCAGAATTCTCATATCAGGATACTCATATCGGAATACTTATATCAGCATACTTACATCAGAATACTTATATCAAAATACTCATATCGAAACACTTATATCAGAAGACTGATATCAAAATGCTTATATCAAGACACTTATATCAAAATACTTATATCAGAATACTTATATCATAATACATATATCAGAATACTTGTACCAAAATACTTATATCAAAATACTTATATCAAATACTTATATCAAGGGATGAACTAGGGTCACAAACTCAGGTCAAGAAGTGAATTAGAATCATAATCAGACTCAGAATCACAGAACAGAGTTACCCCAAGGCAGCATATCACATTATACCTTACTTGGCTCTAGGACATGCCAAAGAAAGAAAAGGTAAACCTTACATACCTGTGCCGCGACCAACTAGTTACGCTTGTGCATCCTACTTGTTTGTCTACATTCAAGAGGATTCATCCATTCATTAGATTCGTTGTCACATACTTGCCCTAATCTTTCAAACACATTCACTTATATTCTGCCGGAATTTCGGCAGCATCTCCTCTGTAAATGTACCAACCCCGAGAATATGGCTCGGCCCAATTTAACAACAACCCAACCAACAACCAAGTTATGGCATCAATAATCAATTCAAGAATACATTCTAACATTAAACGCTTTTTTTACGTAATCCGACAACGTTCACAATATTCCTACTAATATCAACGTTTATGCATTCGATTACTAATCCAAGACCATTCAAACAATATTCACGAATGCTTTAAACAATTGACACAATTTTTCAAACAACCCAACAATGCACCATGGAACCCGAAATCTTCCAACTTCCATAGGAACCATCACAACACATTTCTTTCTTCAAACTTCACAAACTACACCAACAAACCACACTTTAACAACATTATTATCATGATTACAAGAAACTACATTTGATTCAAATTGGCTTCCAAAAACAGCCCGCAACAATTACGACACCATCTTAGATCATTAAGCTCTCATTTACATCACATAATCCACAACACAACAACCCAAACATACTAAATAAAATTAGTCCATTCTTTGACATGCAAAACAGTCCATTTTCGGCCAGCCCTTCAATACACACATTCCATAATTTTCATCCATTTTTTTGCACATCACAACAACACATAATCATGCTAAATACACTTAATTCATCATTTCTACACACCACACACACACACGGCTACACACACTAATCTCAACTCCAACTTGAATCATCAAGTTCTCATTTTCATCATAGGATACTTATCAACAACAATCAAATTACCATATAAAAATTATTCCATTTTTTTCCTACACAACATGTACACACACGGCCAAGCTTCCAACATGCATGTTTTCATGCTTCTCTTCCATTTCCACATACCACAACATACACAAACCATTTATAACATATAAAAGAGGATTAATTTTTACCTTTTCCTCCCAACTTCTTTACTCAACCAAAGTGCGGAAAACAATGAAATGAATGGCCTATCTTCCGAAACAATTACACCACGTTGTAGAGGGCCCTTGAATTAGTAGGAATACCATAAGAAAATAATTTTAGGAGCAAAATTTCAAGGGGCAAAAATTTGAGAGCTTGGCCGAAATGGCCATGGTTGTGGCTCTCCTTCTTTCTTTGTTTCCTTTTTCTTGAAAATTCTAGGGTTAAAATAAAGGCCCCTTACTTATATATATATATATATATATACATACATATATCTTCCAAGTCATGTGAGGGGCACATGCCCCTTCTCTAGAAAACTCTTCCATTTTCTTGATTTTTCTTTCCCTTTTTTTTTCTTTTGAATTGTTTTATTTGGTCAAAGAAGACTAAATGTTTTCCTTGGTACACTTTAGCCCCCAAAGCAATGTGGGCACACACAACCAACATGGAAATTTTATGAACTTTCAAGACTTTTGTGAAATTCCCATTTTACCCCTAGCCTTCCATAATATCACCATGGTTCTATTTTGCGAATTTCCTTTTTCGCCCTCAACCTTTCTTAATTTTTCCATAATACTAATGTTGTGAATAATATTTATAACCCACTTGTTCATTGAAATACATTTGGAAAATGGTCATTCCCCTAACTTCGTTACGACTACCTTGGAATATCCGAACGTATAAAATACGGGATATAACATCTAACTACTGCGCAATGACATCAATTAGCATGTGTGTACAGTGAGTGTGGTCATTGTGGTAAACTTATTTCTGCTGTGGCTTACGTGATTGTGATTCTTGACATCTTAGTGATTTGATTGTAATTATCCTTGATTGACTTGCTGTGGTTTATTGATATCCATGTCTGTTGACTGGCTTGCTTATTCTATTGATTTTATGAAATATGCATGATACTAATCTTAGTCGGCTTATGATATCTACTGGTACATAGTGTTTGTATTGATATTACCTTGTTGCATTCTTTTGAGTGCAGATTGTGATACGGAGACTGCTACCCGCCCTCACATCTAGCGTGGAGGACGTTTGCTGATAGATTTAGGGTAAACTTCTTCCCATGCCAGGCCGTCCGAAGATCTTCTTGTTATGATGTCTTTTCTTATTCTGGACATTATGGATATTTATTCGTCAGATTTCATTCCTTAGACATGTTTTAGATTAGAATCGTGTACGAACTTCTGCACTTATTTCAGTATTTTATGGCATGAATTATTTTGTTCATTTGATGTTTAAATGAGTAACAACTGATTAGCTTGGTTAATATAAAACGGGATTTTAATGGATAGATGTCTTGTGTGTTAGTTCGCCCACTAGGATTTAGTTGGGAGCCAGTCATGGCGGGTTGGGTCATGACAGAGTTGGTATCAGAGTTTTAGGTTTGTTGATCTCGTCGAACAAGGACATGTCAAGTAGAGTCTTGTGGATCGGTACAGAGATATCTGTACTTATCTTTGAGAGGCTACCGGACACCAGGTAAACTCCCTTTTGTTTCTTTATTTCGTGCTACTTGATTCCAATTGGTATCTGTTGATTCAAATTGGTATCTGACTACCGTTCATTCTCTCGCAGATGGTGAGAACACCCGTGGCAGTAGCTAGAGGTAGATGTGAAGGCAGAGGAGCTGGCAGAGGGGCAGTCCCAACTGGGGAGGCGTCCCAGTGGTTGACCCCGTGTCTCCAGTGGTTCCTAATGAGGCAGCGCGAGATGTAGTCGCACCAGTGATACGCTGAAATTACACCTATTAATGGTATAACGCGGACGTTGTCAAATATAGTAACCCAACAAGGTTGGTGTCGAATCCCACAGGGAATATGGTGTGAAAAGGTTACTAAAGTCGTAGGATGCTAAGCTTAGGTCTAATGTCCTAATCCGATGATTTTGGTAATAGTTGGTTTTTCTGTAACTAATTGCTATCTATTTGCTTTGGTGGAAATTTATGGTAAAAGAAACTAAGGTTGTGTCCCCGTTAGATAGGGTGTATGATCATGGGTATTGATCTTGATATACTTCTAATGGATCATTATATGAATGCACTTAATCTCTATATGAATCTCTACTATTTCCCAATAAATAAAGATAATGTATTTCTATGATTTCCCCAAATATAAGAATGTAATTATGAAGAACGATTAATCATGCCAAGTAAATTCTTCTTATTCCTAAGTGAATTTATTAAACAAAGTTTAAAGCTTTGAGTCCTTGTTAGTTATTCTTACCAACCCTAATTATTTTTCCCAAATAAATCAAGGTTTATGGCTTTAATAAATGTTTGCAACCATTAATTATGAATGAAGAATGAAGAATAACTAAACCCTAATAATCCATTATGTGTATATCAAGCACAAACCCAATCACAAAACACCCATCATTGGGTTCACAACCCTAGTAAGGGAATTTAGCTACTCATGACAAAGAACAAGAAATAAGAAATTGTAGAATTCATAATTGTTTACTTTGGAAGAAAAGAGGAATTGATAATACTTGAATTGATGTTTGAACCTTCAAAAATTAGAGAGTATTTAATGTTTTAAGTCAAGAGAGAAAAATATCTCAGCTGCCAACTATTAAAACCCTACAATGACTATTTATAGGTTTTGAAAACGTGAAAGTTACAGATTTGCACTTTGGTCCCGTCGATACGAAATACGGTCCGTAAAGTGAAATACAGACCGTAAACCAGTTTACGACCAAGTCGTCCTTCCAGTTGTGAGCAACTTCAATCTGTTGAAATATGGACCATAAAGTGGTTTATGGCCCGTAAACTGCCCAGTCGTCTTTCAACTTCCAAAACTCCGACTTTCGGCCAAATGCTCGAATGGTTAAATACATGTTGAAATACGGTCCGTAAACTGAGTTCGTAAATCACCATGTCCTCAGCCTGCCTTTCTGGTTCTGTTATTCTTTAATACGACCATGGAATACGACCCGTATTTTAGAATACGGACCGTAAACTGAGTTTACGACCACTTCTGTACATCCAACTGTTTTCATTCCAAGTCTGCTCCGTTTCCTGAAAAACACTAAAAACCACGTAAAATCACATAGACTTGCTTAAAAACAAGTAAAACTTATAGCAGAAAAGCATCGATTTGTGGCGTAAAATCACACCACATCAACACCCCCAACTTAAAGTATTTGCTTGTCCTCAAGCAATCCATACAAAACAACGACTCAATCTAACACCTAGATATCACAGAATAACAATGTCTACATTGGTTTTGACTCTGAATTACCGGCATGCATGTTTTTCTTCAAAGGACCACCACAACTTTCTATTTTAAAGCAATATACACAACTCAAGAACGCTATGACTAACAATGAAGCTTCAATGCATGGCATTACATTATCAAACATATTATGATGCACACAAACGCTACTTTAGGTGGTCACTTTATTTTGCTCAATTCTCACCCTTATGCCCTCACGTAGACCAAAGAATGTCCCAACACACATATATACAACAAGAATGGGACGAAGATGAAAGAGAAGAGAAAAACACTCACACTCACAAAGAAATTCATATCTACACATGCAAATACCATAGGCTTGCCCTTATTTTCTATGTTCTCATCCTAGGCTCGTTCGGTTGTGATCACACTAGGACTTGTTTTGGCTTGTAATGTAGGCTTAGGGACCGGTAGGATACTTTTTGGATATTAGTGACTCACCCTCCTTGAACACTACAACATCTCTTCACCTTGATTCGCCTCTTTTCTTTCCACCCCTTTATTTTCTTTCAAGTTTTCGATCTCGATGTGGTTTTATTCCTATCTAACTTGTAACTCTTTTTGTGTGACAATTTTCTAATTTTTTTCTTTTTTTATATGCAACTACCACATCGACTCTCTACTAGCAAACTCCACCACCCCCAACTTATGTTTTTAACATCTATTTCACATTTAATTTACCCCCAACTTAGGCGCTTTGCCTCATCTATCTAGTAGCATCAAGGAGGGAACGGGTACGAAGATGGATAAATTGCACAACGGGTGAGGTTTCATTCGGCTAGCCAAGTAAAAGGTCAAAAGGCTCAAAAAGGGAAACTAGTGATATTTTCAGCTTTTGGTAAGGCTTATTTTGGCAAAGTGACTATTTACACAAAGAAAGCCTAAGATCATTTCACAACCAAACTAACTTTCAAATTTCAAACAAGACCAACCAGGAAAGTTCTAGATTATACATGCTTAAACATATTTAAACTAACAACTCACACACACATTGGCATAAGGACAATTATTTTTACACTTGTGACCTCCTAAGTAGTCATTTATCACACACAATACCCCAATAATCATAATGTCATATAAAGAATCAATCATGTCAATCAATAACTGTTCTAAGTATGCATTTTTTAAATTTTCGAGGGGTCTAAACTTTCCAACAAACCATAACACATGCCATCAGTTACAAAGTAACACCAAATAAGTCAAAATTACTCTACTCAACCTAAGCAACATCCTAAACATGCTAGTTTCAACAAAATAAAATCCCCCTCAGGAAAAGAACTCTGGCAAAGAAAAGCCGAGGGGGTTCCTAAACACATATTTAAACTACACTAGTATCAAATAGTCCCACCCCCAACTAAAGACTGAAGCGCTGTCTCAGTGCTTCACTTATAAGAACGAGGGAAAAGAAGTGGTACCTTAGTGCCCTTGGTGCTGTGCAAAATTCATGACTGTCCCGCTGCATCTGGCGGTTGACTCGTGGACTCTCCTGGTTGGCGTTGCGGCTCAACTAATGACTGAAAAATTGCTTGCTGCATTTCCTTCTTCTCTGCCTTCTTTAATCTTTTGTCCAAATCCTCTAGGTCCTCAGATGGCTCACGGACCCTCTTTCCTGTATCGCGAACAAAGGTTTCGGCATCCTCCGCCTCTTCCTCAGAATCCAGCAGATCTAGCACCTTAAACGTATTAGGCAAAATGGCACGTGGTGCTAGCACTAGTGCGGCTACTATACCTTGCACTTTGAGTGCCTAAAGCTCCTTCTTCAGCTTATCCAACTCACTCCTCAATGAGACAGACTCCCCACCGGGTGTGGTTTGCTCTCGAGTCAACAATTTCGCCACAAAACTATCCAGTCTTGCCTGATACACTTCGTGTTTTTTCTCAAACTCCGCACGGATTTCTGTGGTCGCCTCTGTAACCAATTGCTGCACTATTTTCACCACTTTCGGCTTAAATTGTTGTAAGATTTTTCCTACTTGCCTTTCAGTCCTCACTGCTTTGACTACAATCTGGATATAATTAGCATGGCTGAAGTGCAGCAACTCCAGCTCTGGATCAGCAGGCTCGGCTGTCGCAGCGGCAGTGGTAGATCCCGAAGGAGGGCACTGTATGGCCGGAGGTGGTGGTGGAGGTCTTACCTCAGAAACACCCAGCGTGGCTACAAATGCCTGTGTATCTACAGTATCTGGGACACCTGTAGTGGGACCATCAATCTCAGTAGTAGCAGCACTAATCCCAGACTCTACTGGGTTAGTCCCATAAGCATGGCTCGGACTCAACTCTAGCTGAGTGTCATCGTCATCACCGGAATGATCTGCCTCTTGGTCCTTCTTTCTCTTTACCTTATTCTTCCTCCAATCCCCCATACGAGCAGCTGTGATGGTGTCATCCATTCTGGAAGTTGAAATATCCTTGCCCGTCTACACAATTCCGTGATAAGACACGGAACTACCATGTTCTGGTTGGGCTTGTGTGCCCGCACATGCAGCTCCTCAGCTATTAGCTCCCCAATATTCATCGGGTACCTTGACATCAACGAGGAAATAGTGACTGCTTGACTGGTGGAGAGGGTATTATCTGCCTGGGTTGGAGTGATCCTGTACCGAAGCAACGTGTACCAAAACTTTGCTCCGTGGACAAACAAATTATGGCAATCTTGATTCTCCCATCATCAGTCCATTTTTGCTTATGTGGCTCAGATGTGATAATCGCCGCAGTCCATTCCCGCACAGATTTTTTGTCTTTCTTGTCTCATTTATCTAGGAACAGGCTCAGATCAGTGGGCGCCACAAAATCATTATCGAACAGGACTCTGTTGATGGCTTTGGAGGAAATATCAACAAGTGAGTTTCAGACTGTCACATTCTCCAGAATGGGTATCTCATGCCAAGCACGACTCGGCTTCTTCATCGACATCAACACAGCCCCATATGATGCATATAATTCCCGCACAATGTGCGGAGCATAATCTCCCGGCTCATAAGTGAACACATCCAGCTTGTATATTTTGATGGTATCATCCAGCTGTGGATGAGTCGAGATACCATCGAAAATCAGTCGCCATTCTTCAAATATTTTCTGCTGCGGCTGTCCCTCAGTTTCTGGCTTGGCCATTCATTGGTCATACAATTCCTTAGACCCTTTGACCGAGAACAGAAGTTTTTCTTCCTCTAGCCGTTTGGTCCTGACAGCCAGTTTACGACCCTTTGGAGGCGTACTGTCATCCGGATCATTACCATCACTTGGCCCTTATGAGTCACTCTCCTGATCCATTTGGTGGGCTGCCCCCTGCTTGATACTTACGTGTCAGAATCCCCCTCTTCAGACTGGGAGGGTTTCGACGTAGACTTGGACGGGGTCATAGGTGGGGGCTGTGATGGTCTTGTCGATGTGCCTTGCGTGGGGGCCCCCCTGACCTTTGGTGGCGGTATAACCTCTGCGCACTCGGATCCTGATTGTTCCCCTTCCGAGTTGGAGGGTTCATCTATCAACCTCGAATCCGAGCGTGCTTTCTTTCTTGTGCCAGTGCTTTTGGCCCCTGCTTTCTTTGCACTCCTTTTTTGACCCATTCCTGCAAAAGACACATCATATTATCTACCATGGGACATCCGATCAAAAATAAGACAAACTGACTCTGCACAAAAACTGTGTTCTGTCTGTGACCGTAAACTCAAAATACGGATCGTAAATTAAAATATGGTCCGTAAACTGAGTTCATAAACTGTTCATGGTTTGGAGACCTTTCTGTCCCTTAGTGACATGCTTAAAGACGGACCGTAAACTGAAATACGGTCCGTAAAGTATGATCGTGTTTCACATCATAGACAGAGAACATGCTCTGATTTCAGGATTTTGTTACACATCTCGGTTTCACATTGTTTTGGGGATTAGGTTACTCAGACTTCACCTAATTTTCTACCAATTTTTCATAATTCCCTCAAGAGTCAAGCTATTGGTGGGCAAATCAAAACTTCAAATTTTGAATTTTAAAGTATGTATTTCCCTCCAACCCATTTGGGTTTTATTAACAACTTCCCAAGAGAATTAAAAGAATTTAACATATCTATCCTCTCACAAGATCATTAACCAAAGTAAACAAGCACTTAATTTCACAAAACCTAGCCTAATCAACACTTGCCACCAAGTTCAAACTCACAGATGTACAAGAAGAATGGGGAGTGTCAATCATACCTTTTTATGATGAACCAACATATCACAATAAGCACAGCCTTTGAGAGCACAACTTCAATCACAACCAAATTTAAACCTAGGGCAAAGAGATTACGAATTTTTGTGAGAGTGGGATTGTTTTTTAGTGTGAGTTGTGTATTTATGGAGTTTAGAAAAATGGAAGATGATGGGTTATGGTGGGAAATCGTGGGAATGAGGGGAGTTAAGGAGGGAACGTTACTGGAGGGAAATTAATGGAGGGGGAAGTTAATGGAGTGGGAAATCGTGGGGGTTCTCTGGCCTTTGATTTAAATCGCTGCCCTCTGTTATATTTAAATCGTGTTATTTTTTTTATTCTAAATACGGTCCGTAAAGTGATTTACGACCCGTATTTAGAGATGTTGATATGGGCAGTACACTGTATTGTCTCATGAAAGATTACGATCAGAATTACGGACCGTATTGTGAAATACGGTCCGTCCTCCATGGTCGTAAATTGTTATGTTAATTACAGAGCTTACTGTTTTTTGACATTGTTAAATACGCCTTGAAATACAGACCGTAAACTAAAATACGGTCCGTAAACTGCAGGTGTATTTTACAATGTTGTGAAACAGTCTCTTACTACTTAACTTACCTGCTATTCAGCAAGATTTTCTGCAATATGTTCCTGCACCAAAACTACCATTACCCTATATGTAATAAAAAACAACCAAAAGAAAAATAGACATTACACTTGGGTTGCCTCCCAAGAAGCGCTTGATTTAACGTCGTGGTGCGACGGTGGTGACCATTCACTCCTTATCTTAGTACACCAGATCATTGTTCGTTCCGAGGTGCTTCAACCTGTAGCGATCAACAATCCTATCCTCCGAAACCATTCTGTGATAGTGCTTCAATCTCTACCCATTCACCTTAAATGTCCGAGTTCCATCTCTGGACTTTAACTCAATTGCTTCGTGGGGTGAAACACCTACCACCTCAAACGGACCAGACCACCTAGATTTAAGCTTACTAGGCAGCAACTTCAATCGAGAGTTAAACAGCAATACAGGGTCACCCTTGTTGAAACAACCTGAGCTTGGTTGCTTCCTCCCAATCCATATTCAGTTTCTTCAGCGCCCACATAGCCTTATGATCAAGTTCAACTGGCAAGTGACAAGCTTTTCTGAATACAAGCTTGAAGGGTGAAGTTCCAATCGGAGTATTGAAAGCAATACGGTATGCCCACAAAGCATCATCGAGTTTGCGTGCCCAATCAGTTCTATTTCCATTCACTGTTTTTGCTAGAATACTCTTGATCTCCCTATTGGACACTTCAACCTGTCCACTTGTCTGAGGGTGATAAGGCGTTGCCACCCTATGTTTTACACCATATTTCTCCATTAGTCCCGCGAAAGCTCTATTACAAAAGTGGGATCCACCATCGCCGATTATAGCCCTCAGAGTACCAAAACGAGTAAATATGTTCTTCTTGAGGAACCCCATAACACTCTTGGCCTCGTTATTAGGTAAAGCCACTGCTTCTACCCATTTTGACACATAGTCCACAGCAACCAAGATGTATTTCATGCCACCCGAACTCACAAAGGGTCCCATAAAGTCAATCCCTCAGACATCGAACACTTCTACCTCCATAAAAAAATTCATAGGTATCTCTTGCCTTCTATCGATATTCCCTTGCCTCTGACATTTATCACAGGACCGCACCAATAGATTAGCATCATGAAAAATAGTCAGCCAGTAATAGCCGCACTCAAGTACCTTAGCCGCAGTTCGGTTTCCGCTATGATGACCCCCAACAGGAGAGTCATGGCACGCCTTTAGAATCGCCATCACTTCACTTTCTGGAACACAACGCTGAATGATGTTGTCTGCGCATGTTCGGAACAAATAAGGCTCGTCCCAATAGTACTGCCGAGAATCCCGCAAGAATTACTTGTTTTGGTAGGCTTTGATATCTTCTGGAACTATGCTTGTTACCGAATAATTAGCAATGTTAGCAAACCACGGTGCCGCCTCATTTGACACAGACAACACCCTCTCATCCGGAAAAACATCATCTATATCAAGCTCCTCAGAATCTCCCAACCTCTTCAAGCCGAGAGAGATGGTCAGCAACCTGGTTTTCAGTGCCCTTGCGGTCCTTCACCTCAAAATCAAACTCTTGCAGCAATAGCACCCATCTGTTCTGTCACACCCCGACTTTACTAGGGTGTGATGGGCACTCGACCCCACACTCGGAGCCGAGCGAACCCGCTGACTCTTATTACGTACTTAATTTCCTTAGACTCTTACATTAATAAGAAATGAAAACGTAGTAAAGCCTTTAGAATTTTGTTTTTTGTACTCATTTTAAACAAAATCTGTAATTATATGAAGCTTATATCATAACACGTATGACACATTGGTCGGTGGATCCGCTTACTGAACTGACAACCAATAACCACAACTCTGTCTGCAAAGTCTCTAACTTCGAACAAGACATCATAGCATAGTACGCTGACTCGGCTACACTCCAGGGCTAAATGGAGCTCGCCAACATCGCTGGAACATCTTCTATAATAGCTTCAACTCCTCTGGGTATACCTGCGCGGCATGAAACGCAGCCCCCGAAGAAGAGGGGTCAGTACGAGCAATGTACTCAGTATGTAAGGCATGAATAGTAACATAATAATATGGACAGAACATGAACAAAATATAATAAGGAAATATGGAAGATATAAGAAAAGGTCTGACTATAACTACTTGCCTCTTAAGGCGGGATCATGCATGCTCATCTTTACTTTTCCTGTATACATAAACTGTCTGAATCACACAACATCATTAGCCCGCGTCCGGGCCTCCGGCGTCCGGGGTAATCATCTTATGCCGCCCACTAGTGGTGATCATGCCCGACACTCTCGGCTCGGTGTATACATAGCAACCCGCATTTAGCGGTGACATGCCCGGCCATATAGGCACGGTGGAAACATAGTAGCCCGCATTAGCGGTGACATGCCCGGCCATATAGGCACGGTGTAAACATAGCAGCCCGCATTTAGCGGTGACATGCCCGGCCATATAGGCGCGGTGTAATCATTCATAGCTCAAGCATGCATAAGAGCCCAATCAAAAGCTATAACTTCATCGGAGTGACGTAAGGTCGGTAACCTCCAATTACATTATGGAATAATCAAGATCGTCATGCCTCACCTTGAAGGGACTAGTATCATAAGGCGAGACTATCAATCAAGAATAGCATTAAGAGAATACCTAGAATAAGATCATAAGCCTCATAAAACATCAATTCATACACTTTGGAGTCTTTAGAAAATAGAGTCATAACAAAGGAATAGAATTGAAATCAAGAACTAGCTCATTGTTCTTATATTCATATTGAATCCTTAACTTAAGACTTTTAGACATGAAAACATTCTTGTCATAATCATCCTAGACATATTCTTTTCTTTGACATAATCGTTATTATTACAAAAGCATATTCATCGTTGTAGTCGTAAAAGTTTACAAAATCATGAACCTTTGTTTTAGAAAAGTATAGACATTTTGGAAAACGTTTATGGGTTATTAGGAAGAGAATCATGACATAGAATCATAAACTTCTAACTTTTGAAAACAAGGAAGTTATGGAAATACTTATGAAATCATAACCTAGGGATCATGCCTTTGAAAGAAAGGGACGAGCCTTAACATACCTGTGCCGCGCCTTACTAGCTACGCTTATTCGTCCAACTTATTAGTCTACATTCAAGAAGATCGACGCAATCATTATATTCATTACCACACACACCTTTCTTAGTATCTCATTTAAATTCACTTATGACCTGCCAAAATTTCGGCAGCATCTCCCCTGTAAATACACCATCCCCGAGATTCTAACTCGGCCAACAATACCACAACAAATCCGAGAATTTAACTCGGCCAAGTCAACAATAATACCAACAATTAATCTAGCAATACTACAATATTCAAAATGACCCAATCAACATACAATGCCACCCGAACCTTACCAACTTTAATGGAAACATTAGCAACACATTTTCTCTTATACTAGATTCATGACCATATCAATAACCACACATTAACAACATCATATTCATACAAATATAAGAATTTATACTAATGTCACATTAACTTTCACCATAACCCACCAACGATTACAACTTTCTTTCATGCCATTAATTCCTCATTTTACATTATAGAATCCGCAACGACAACAATCAAAAATATTAAATAAAATTGATTCATTTTCTTCTACACTACACAATACCCCACGGCCACAACACTACATGCACATTTCCATGAATTTTCATGCATTTTCATCCATTTCTATACATTTCAACAACAACCAACATACTACATATATTTAATTCATCCTTCCTACACAACACATCACACACACACACGGCCACAACTACACATTCTCAGCCATGATACAAATTCCATATTCTCATGAGTTTCATTCATTTCTCCATACCACAACATGCACAACCATCCATAGTGCATAAAAGAAGATTGAATCTTACCTTTTTCCCTTAACTTTCCACTTGGGTATGATTATGAACTTGCAACAAGGAAAGGTTTTCTTGCTCCAACCACCACTCCATGTTAATTAGGGCCTTCAACTTAGTTGTTTTGCTAGAAGAGAATATTTTTTGATCAAAATTTTCCAAGGTTCTTATTTTTTCCAAGCATGGCCGAATGGAGTGGTCTTGCTTTGCTCTCCAAGTCTTTTTTTGTTTTTTTGTTTTTATCTTTCTAAAGATGAAGACAAGCATGCCTTATTTATCCTTTTCTTTCCACCACTTATCTATATTTATCTTTAAGTCCCTCAAGTATAAGAATTAAACACATGACCTTATCCTTTCTCTCCAACCTTCTTGAATCTTCTATGTATGGGAAAATATAACTAATATGTCATATTTATACACATATATATTTTATCCATGTGGGCTTGGCCCATGCCCCATCTTGGTCGGCCACTTGGGCCCAATTCATACAAGCCCATTTTTTTTTTTGTATTTTGTCTTACAATTCATGAAAATTATTTTTCTAAATTCCAAGTTTGCCCTTAACCTTTCTTGATATTTCCACATCAATAATTCCCATAACAACTTGTGTGCTAAACAAGATCAAAATATTGCCTTGCCCTTAACTTCCCGCAATCATCTTGAATTATCCGAATGCACAAAATGCGGGATATAACATGATCAGTCGCGGCTTTGCTTCCTTCTTTGCTATGAGGTATCTCAAGGCTGCATGATCAGTGTAAACCACTACTTTGGACCCTAACAAGTAGGCCCGAAATTTCTCAAAAGCAAACACAATGGCAAGCAGCTCTTGCTCCGTCACTGTGTAATTCATCTGGGCAGCATTCAGTTCTGCTTGCATAATAGATCGGGTGCATAATTTTATTGTGCCTCTGCCCAAGCACAACACCTATTGCAAAACCACTAGCATCACACATCAGTTCAAATGGCAAGGACTAGTCAGGAGCAACAATAATAGGAGCAGTAGTGAGACGCTCTTTTAACTCCTCAAACGCCTGGCGGTACTTATCATCAAATGCAAACCTTGCCTCTTTTTCAAGAAGCTTTCACATTGGGTTGGCAATCTTGGAGAAATCTTTGATGAATCACCTATAAAACCCAACACGTCCCAAGAAACTTCGGACACCTTTAACCGAGATAGGTGGTGGAAGTTTTGCAATCACATCAATTTTCGCTTGATCAACCTCGATTCCCTTTTCAGAGATTTTGTGATCGAGGACGATTCCTTCCTTTACCATAAAATGGCACTTCTCCCAATTTAGCATGAGATTTGTCTCCTCACATCTTTTTAGCACTTGACCCAGATGACCAAGACAATCCTCAAACGAATCACCCACAATAGAAAAATCATCCATGAACACTTCCAAGAAATCCTCTACCATGTCAGATAATATTGACATCATGCACCTCTGAAAAGTGGTTGGTACATTACACAAACCATATAGCATCCGGCTAAATGCAAACGTCTCATAAGGACAAGTAAAAATGGTCTTCTCCTGATCTTTCAAAGCAATGTTGATCTAATTGTAGCCCGAATAACCATCAAGGAAGCAATAGTACGAACGCCCCGCTAGCCTATCAAGCATCTAATCAATGAAAGGCATAGGGAAATGATCCTTGCAAGTGGATGTGTTGAGCTTGCGATAGTCCATGCAAACTCTCCATCCGGTGATGGTTCTGGTTGGGACCAACTCAGTCTTTGCATTCGGCACAGCAGTGATACCACCCTTCTTAGGATCACATTGGACTGGGCTCACTCATTTACTATCAGCAATTGGGTAAACTACTCCTGCATCTAACAATTTGATGATCTCTTTCTTGACGACCTCTTGTATATTTTCATTCAGTCCCCTCTGATGCTCTACACTTGGTTTGCTATCCTCCTTCAACTAGATTTTATGCTCACAGATCCCAAATGGAATACCTCGGATGTCTGCTATGGTCCAACCAATAGCATGAATAAACTCCCTTAACACCTCCAACAGCTGACAAATCTGCACCTCAGTCAATAGGGTTGAAACAATCACCAGTAATGTATTGTCCGGACCGAGGAACTCATATTTCAAATGTGATGGGAGCTGCTTAAGCTCCAACTTAGGTGGCTCAATGATCGAAGGCTTTGCTGGAGGAGTTGTTCTATTTTCCAGATCAAGATTTAGCTTCTTTGGGTGGTATGATATGAGCCCAACCTAACAAGTGAATTAACTGTCTCCACATAACCTTTCATGTCCTCAACATCAAAGTTAACAAGAATACCAGCTAGAGCTTCACCCAAACATTCTTCTTCCATCTTGAACTCCACTGCTTCATCAACAACATGAAACGAATCAATTACCGAAATGCTCTCGTAAGCACTTGGTAACTTCATCCCTTTGCTAGCTTGAAAAGTCACTTCTTCATCGTTGACTCGGAACTTGATTTCATTTTTTTCGAATCCATCAGAGCCCTCCCTGTATCAAGGAAAGGTCTCCCCAGAATAATAGGAATGTCCTGATCAACAGCACAATCAAGAATCACAAAATCAGAGGGCAACATAACATCACCAACCCGCACAAGTACATCATCAACCACCCCAATAGGTCTCTTAATAGAAGTATCAGCCATTTGTAACGTCATAGTAGTCGGCCTTAGCATCCCCAGACCTGATTGTTTGTATATAGCAAGAGGCATCAAATTAATACTCGCCCCATTATCACACTAGGCACGAGCAAAATCATGGTGCCCAACAGAACAAGGAATGGTGAAGATCCTAGGATCTCCCTTTTTCTGAACAGTTGTAGTTGAAATGATGGAACTCACAGTGTGAGTCAAACTCACGGTTTCATGTTGAACCGTCTTCTTCTTGGTCAGCAGATCCTTCAAAAATTTAGCAAAATCGGGCATCTCCTTAACAGCTTCCAAGAAGGGAAAGTTTAGAGATAACTGCTTCAACTGATCATAAAACTTCTCGAACTTAGCATCTTCCCTCTTCTTTACCAACCTCTGAGGAAAAGAAGGTTTAGATTTGAAAAGTTGCGTCAAAGGGCGGAGAACCCCTTTTACAGTCTGCTTGCTTGTGTAATCAGCTTCCTTCACCATCTCTAGAATATCAGCAACCTTCTTGTCAGTAGGATTCTCATCAACAATAATGGGTGCTTCAGACTGCACCTCATCCTCTTCATCTATCGGCTTAAGATTAATCACCTTCTCATCAGCCTCCTTGAGTGTTTTACCACTCCTAGTAGTAATTGCAAACACACGGTCTACACCGCCTCCCCCATTCTTGGGATTTAGAATAGTGTCACTCGGAAGTCCTCCCTTTTTAGGAGGGTGCTGCTCTCTAGAAATATCCCTCATCTGCGACTCAAGCTTCTGAATAGTCGTTGTATGGGAACCCACTGTTTCTGTCAGCCTAGATAAAGTCCTTTCAGACTTAGATTGATTGGCCAGAATCTTCTCAAGCATTGCTTCAACCTTCGAACTACCTTGCTCTGTTGACTGCCCTTTCGGTGGTATATAAGGATTGGAACTCTTGTTCCCGAAATTATTCCTGTTGTTGTAGCTCCCTTGGTTCGCACCACCATAATTATTGTTATAGTTCCCAGAGTTGTTGTAAGAATCTTGACCTTGCTGAGGTCTCCATTGATTCTGATTCTAATAGCCACCTTGGTAATTCTGTGTTTGGTAACCCCCTTGAGAGTTATTAACATAATTAGCATCTTCAACCTGCATAGGTGGCCCATCATGGAACGGACCATCTTGAGTATGGTACATCCCTTTTGGAAAAATTGTATCATCCTCACAAACATTTACTTTCTTGATCTGGGATTCATCAAACTTCTTCGTTAGCAAGGAGATATTTGTTGCAAGTTTCGCTAATGTTTGTTGGGTGTCTTGATTCTCCTTTACAATATTCTGGATCATAGCACTACCATATGGTACCACATCAGCATTGTTTGAGTGCCAAGCCTGATTATGAGTCGTAAGCTTATTAAGTATGGTGGTCACTCGTCGAAAGGTCTTGTTCATGAAACAACCATCAGCTGCATTATTAGCTACTGACTGTGTCACTAGATCTAACCCTCGGTAGAACTTCTCCATTAATATATGTTCCGAAAAACTATGATTCGGGCTCTTCTGCAAATACTCCTTGAATCTCTCCCAGGCTTCATATAGTTGTTCCCCCGGTCGTTGCTTAAATTCATATATCTTGTCACGAATTTCAGCCTTCTTGCTAGGGGGGTACCACTTTGTAAGAAAAGCAGCTACCATCTCTATCCCATGAAGTAATCGAATTTCAGAGCAGCTTCTCAAACCATGTTCTTGCCTCTCCAGCTAAGGAATATTTGAATAACCTCAACCGAATAGCATCTTGTGGTACGTTGTTCTGGATGTGATTTGAACACACATCCAAAAAATTCAGCAAATGACGTTGAGGGTCATTCTCGGTAGAGTTTCGAAAGTATCCCTCAAGTTTCAACAACGGGTATAGAGAGGAGTCAATTTTCACAGTAGCAGCTCCAACTCTAGGCTGAACAATAGCAGACACATAGTCCTCCTCTGGAACAAGTTCAGCGAAAATATTCTCATCATCTGATTCATTTGCCTGATTGTTCAACTGATTCCCCTGGTTACCAGCACGTTGATTTTGCTGATTTTAATTCATGTTCACCTGGTTTACACAGAGTAGCAAACAAGGGGTGATGAAATAAGCAAAAGACTTTAATCAAAGCAAACACTATTTAGTAATTTCAAAACTGTATCCCCCGGCAACGGCGCCAAAATTTGATACGCTCAAATTATACCTATTAATGGTATAACGCGGACATTGTCAAATATAGTAACCCAACAAGGTTGGGGTCGAATCCCACAGGGAATATGGTGTGAAAAGTTTACTAAAGTCGTAGGATGCTAAGCTTAGGTCTAATGTCTTAATCCGATAATTTTGGTAATAGTTGGTTTTTCTGTAACTAATTGCTATCTATTTGCTTTGGTGGAAATTTATGGTAAAAGAAACTAAGGTTGTGTCCCCGTTAGATAGGGTGTATGATCATGGGTATTGATCTTGATATACTTCTAATGGATCATTATATGAATGCACTTAATCTCTATATGAATCTCTACTATTTCCCAATAAATAAAGATAATGTATTTCTATGATTTCCCCAAATATAAGAATGTAATTATGAAGAACGATTAATCATGCCAAGTAAATTCTTCTTATTCCTAAGTGAATTTATTAAACAAAGTTTAAAGCTTTGAGTCCTTGTTAGTTATTCTTACCAACCCTAATTATTTTCCCAAATAAATCAAGGTTTATAGCTTTAATCAATGTTTGCAACCATTAATTATGATTGAAGAATGAAGAATAACTAAACCCTAATAATCCATTATGTGTATATCAATCACAAACTCAATCACAAAACACCCATCATTGGGTTCACAACCCTAGTAAGGGAATTTAGCTACTCATGACAAAGAACAAAAAATTAGAAATTAAAGAATTCATAATTGCTTACTTTGGAAGAAAGAGGAATTGATAATACTTGAATTGATGTTTTAACCTTCAAAAACTAGAGAGTATTTAGCCAACTATTAAAACCCTACAATGACTATTTATAGGTTGTGAAAACATGAAAGTTACAGATTGCACTTTGGTCCCGTCGATACGAAATATGGTCCAAAATGAAGCCTTCTATGTTCTATGGTACTAAGTCAGAGGACACATATGAGTTCATCATCGACTGTCATGAGAGGCTCCATAAGATGGGAGCCATGGACAAGTACGGGGTAGAGTTTGTGACCTTCCCGTTCTTGGGTGATGCCAAGCTTTGGTGGAGGGCTTATGTGGAGTGTAGGCCAGCTGGGTCTCCTCCGTTGACTTGGGTTCAGTTTTACTCTATGTTTCTAGATAAGTACGTTCTGTGTACTCTGAGGGACCGAAGGAAGGATGAGTTCGCTACTATTGATCAGGGAACTCGTCGGTTGCTGTGTATGAGTCCCGTTTCCACTCTTTATCCCGATATGCTCTTTAGTTGCTGCCCACTGAGGGGGAGAGGATACGGCGGTTCGTGAAGGGATTGAACACTGGGCTTCAATTTTTAGCTTTATAGCTTGTAGCCACTGGGCTTCATTTCAGGAGATAGTGGAGCATGTCCGTATTGTTTAGGGTATTACGCAGGAGAGTCATACGAAGCAGGTAGAGAAGAAATCTCGTAGGAGTGGGATTCAAAAAATCCTTCTCGAGGGGTCAGAGTTCACAGGTATATTCAGGGCGTCCAGTTTAGTCCATGATGCAGGTGTCAGTTGGGGGCCCATCAGGGGCAAATTATCAAGCTTCCGGTCAGCATGGAGGCTACACTGCTTCATCAGCTTCTTTTTAGCGGCCTACGCTAGACCGTGCTTGCTTCGAGTGTGGTGAGATAGGACATATCAAGAGGTATTGTCCCAGACTTATACAGAGTGGGCAGGGGACTCATTATCAGGCTCCCTGAGGTCCGTTTGCACCATATTGAGGGGGTAAGGATCGCGCACCAGCAGGGCGGGGCAACCACACAGCGGGTAGGGGTAGTGCCCAGCCTAACCGAGGCGGTCCTCAGGCAGGTAAAGGCGGACAGCAGCCCGGCAGGGGCGGGGCTCAAATTGGAAATGGTAATCACAGTGGTTCACAAGCATGGGAAGGCGCAGTCATTTGTATGCTTTCCCAGGTAGACACGAGGCTGAGGCCTCCGATGCAGTTATCACAGGTACTATCTAAGTTTATGACGGGATGACTTCTGTTTTGTTTGATACGGGCTCTACTTTTTCTTATATATCTACCTATTTTGCTGTGGGTCAGGATATGATCTGTGATACCCTTGATACCTTTATTTATGTATTTACTCCTGTTAGGGACTCTGTGGTGGTGGATAGCGTTTACCCTTCGTGTGCGATTACTTTTATGGGGTATAATACTTAGGCGGATTTGATGATCTTAGAGATGGTACATTTCAATGTTATTTTGGGTATGTGTTGGTTGTCCCCGCATTATGCTATACTAGATCATCATTCTAAGACTGTTACATTAGCCATGCCCGGGGCACCTAGACTCGAGTGGAAGGGTAACCTTAGTCCCCTCCCTAAGAAAGTAATATCTTTTATTCGTGCTAGGAAGCTAGTAGAGAAGGGTTGTCTAGCCTATCTGCCACATAGCCATGACACCAGTGCAGATACTCCATCCCTGATTCGGTTCCAGTGGTACGCGAGTTTGTGGATGTGTTCCCTGCGGACTTGCTTGGTATGCGACCGGATCGTGATATTGGCTTCAGGATTGACTTAGACCCAGGGACTCATCATATCTCTATCCCACCTTATAGTATGGCGCCAGTAGAACTCAGGGAATTGAAAGAGTAGTTGCAAGATCTTCTGAGTAAGGGTTTTATTCGTCTGAGTGCCTCTCCGTGGGGTGCTTCTGTGTTGTCTGTTAAGATAAAGGATAGGTCCATACGCATGTGTATTGATTTTTGTCAACTGAATAAGGTAACTGTCCGAAACAGGTATCCCATTCCCCATATTGATGACTTGTTTGATAAGTTACAGGGAGCTTCTGTGTTCTCTAAAATCGATTTAAGGTTAGGGTACCATCAGTTGAAGATTCGAGCAGAGGATATTCCTAAAACCACTTTTCGAACCAAGTATGGGCACTATGAGTTCTTGGTTTTGTCTTCTGGGCTTACAAATGCCCTAGCTGCATTTATGGATTTGATGAACAGTGTGTTTAAGCCCTATTTAGACTTATTCGTAATAGTGTTCATTGATGATATCCTGGTGTACTCTAGGAGCCAGGAAGATCATGAGAAACATTTGAGAATTGCTCTTGTGGTATTGCGAGAAAAGGAGTTGTATGCTAAATTCTCCAAGTGTGAATTCTTGTGAAAGGGTATTATGGTGGATCCTCAGAAAATTCAGGCAGTCAGAGAATGGGCTTAGCCCACATCAGTGACCGAGATTCATAGTTTCATGGATCTGGCTATCTACTATCATCGGTTTGTGAAAGGGTTTGCCTCGGTTTCTTCTCATTTGACCCGTTTAAATTAGAAAGAGGTACTGTTTCAGTGGTCTGACGAGTGTGAGGAGAGATTTCAAAAGCTCAAGACATTGTTGACTACAACACCGATTCTAGCATTGCCCGTGGAGGGCAAATATTTTGTTGTTTATTGTGATGTTTCACGTTTTAGTTTGGGTGTTGTTTTGATGCAGGAAAAGAAGGTGATTGCTTATGCTTCTCGGCAGTTGAAGGTGCATGAGAAGAACTATCCTACTCATGATCTAGAATTAGCAGCAGTGGTGTTTGGGTTGAAAATCTGGAGGAACTACTTGTATGGTGTCCATTGTGAGGTGTACATAGACCATCGCAGTTTGCAGCATGTGTTCACTCAGAGGGATCTGAACTCTATGCAGCGAAGATGGATGGAACTGTGAAAAGACTATGACATCACCATTCTGTATCATCCTGGTAAGGCAAATGTAGTGGCTGATGTATTGAGCAGGAAGTCGGTGAGTATGGGGAGTCTTGCTCGTTTGATTTCTTCGGAGCGTCTATTGGCTAGAGAGATTCAGACTCTGGCTAACTGTTTTATAAGGCTAGATATTTCTAACACAAGCAAAGTATTGGCTTGTGTTGAGGCTCGATCGTCATTGTTAGAGCAGATTAAGGCTAAGCAATTTGAGGATGCTAAGTTGTGTAAAGTACGTGATAAAGTGTTGCGTGGTGAGGCTAAAGAGGTCGTTATTGATGAGGAGGGCATGCTGCGAATCAAAGGGCGAGTATGTGTGCCACGTGTGGGCGACTTGATCAAGACCATTCTAACAGAGGCTCATAGTTCAAGGTATTCTATCCATCCTAGTTCCACTAAGATGTATTGTGATTTGAGGCAACATTACTGGTGGACTGGGATGAAGCGTGATATAGTAGACTTCGTTGTTCAGTGTGTGAATTTCCAACAGGTGAAGTATGAACATCAGAAACCTGGGGGTACACTGCAGAGGATGCCCATTCCTTAGTGGAAGTGGGACAGGATAGCCATGGATTTCATGGTGGGTCTTCCGAATACGCTAGGGAAGTTTGACTCTATCTGTGTTATTGTTGACAGGTTGACTAAGTCAGCCCACTTCATTTCAATGAAGATAACTTATGATGTGGAGAAGTTGGCTAAAGTCTACATTCGTGAGGTGCTTAGACTTCACAAGGTTCCTATCTCCATCGTGTCCAACAGGGGCACCACGTTCACATCTAGGTTTTGGGAGTGTTTGCATGAGGAGTTGTGTACGAAGTTAGATCTTAGCACAGCTTTCCACCCTTATAAGGACAGGCAGTCTGAGCAGACTATTCAGGCTCTTGAGGATATGCTTCGCGTGTGTGTGGTAGATTTTGGTGGGCATTGGGATCAATTCTTGCCTTTGGCAGAGTTTGCCTACAATAATAGCTATCACTCGAGTATTGATATGGCCCCATTTGAGGTGTTGTATGGAAGGAGGTATGGGTCTCCTATTGGATGGTTTCATGCATTTGAAGATGATTCAAGCCAAGCTTCTGCCAGCGCAGAGTAGGCAGAAGGAGTATACGGACCGCAAGGTCCGAGATCTTGAGTTTGAGGAAGCAGAGCAAGTGTTGTTGAAGGTTAATACGCTCAAATTACACCTATTAATGGTATAATGCGGATGATGTCAAATATAGTAACCCAACTAGATTGGGGTCGAATACCATAAGGTATACGGTGTGAAAAGGTTACTAAACTCGTAGAATGCTTAATTTAGGTCTAATGTCTTAATCCGATGATTTCTGTAAAAGTTTGGTTTTATGACTAATTTCTAACTAATTGCTTTGGGTTGTAATTTATGGTAAAAGAGACTAAGGTTGTGTCCCCGTTAGATAGGGTGTATGATCATGGGTATTGATCTTGATATACTTCCAATGTATCATTAGATGTGAATAAGTCGAATGACTTATCCCTCGTCTATTAGTGAACCATCTCTCCAGGGATTGTGAAAGATGTTCTACTAGAAATATTCTTATTATTGCTTCGACTCATATTCCCCAAAAAGTGGATCCCGCTCTAATAGCTCCGAATGCACTTAACCTCTATATGAATCTCTACTATTTCCCAATAAATAAAGATTATCTCTTTCTATGATTTTCCCAAATATAAGAAAGTAACTATGAAGAACAGTTAATTGTGTCAAGTAAATTCTTCTTATTCCTAAATGAATTTATTAAACAAAGTTTAAAGCTTTGAGTCCTTGTTATTTATTCTTACCAACCCTAATTATTTTCCCAAATAAATCAAGGTTTATGGCTTTAACCAATGTTTGCAACCATTAATTATGAATGAAGAATGGAGAATAAATAATACCTAATAATTCATTATGTGTATATCAATCACAAAACCCAATCACAAAACACCAATAATTGGGTTCACAACCCTAGTAAGGGAATTTAGCTACTCATGACAAAGAACAAGAAATAAGAAATTGAAGAATTCATAATTGCTTACTTTGGAAGAAAAGAGGAATTGATAATACTTGAATTGATGTTTGAATCTTCAAAAACTAGAGAGTATTTGATGTTCTAAGTCAAGAGACAAAAATATAATAAAAGATTAGAATTAAAACCCTACAATGACTATTTATAGGTTCTAAAAACGTAAAAGTTACAGATTTGCACTTTGGTCCCCGTCGATACAAAATACGGTCCGTAAATTAAAATATGGACCGTAAACCAGTTTATGACCAGGTCTTCCTTCAAGACTTGAGCAACTGCAATCTCTTGAATTACGGACCGTATTTTGATTTACGGTCCGTCTTCTGCATAGTCATCTTTCAACTTCCAAAACTTCAACTTGCTGCCAGATGCCTGAATGGTTAAATACGCTTTGAAATACGGACCGTAAAGTGGAATACGGTCCGTAAAAGTTGTTCGTAAATCACCATTTCCTTAGCCTGCCTTTCTGGTTCTTTTTATTCTTAAATACGCCCATGGAATACGGCCTGTATTTGGGAATATGGTCCATAAACTGATTTTATGACTACCTCTGCTTTTTTAACTGTTTTCATTCCAATTCTATTTTGTTACCTGAAAAACACTAAAAACACATTAAATAGGCACTAACTTGCTTAATAACAAGTAAAACTTCTCGTAAAAAGTCCATGAATGTGCCATAAATTCCCGTCACATCAAAGGTCTCACCCATGAAGAGTGTGATGAGGTTTGGGAAGAAGGGAAAGCTTAGCCCGAGGTATATTGGATCGTTTGAGATCCTCAAACATGTGGGAGAAGTAGATTACAAGTTGGCTTTATCTCCAGGTCTATCAGGCATTCATCCGGAGTTTCATGTGTCGATGTTGAAGCGGTACCATGGTGATGGTTCCTATATAATCTGTTAGGGTTCAGTTTTTCTAGATGAGAATTTGTCGTATGAGGAAGAGCCTGTTGGTATCATAGACAGGGATGTTCGCAAGTTGAGGTCCAAGGAAATATCCTCTGTGAAAGTTTAGTGGAAGAATAGTCTGGTGGAAGAAGCCACTTGGGAAACATAATCTAATATGTGTAACAAATACCCACAGCTTTTCGTCGATATATGTAACTCCTCCCTAGATTTCTCATCTTCGTCCGTTCGGGGACGAATGGTGTTATAATTGGTATCTGGTCTAACGACCCTTCCGGTCATTATAGCAAATGTAGGATCACCCCACCAAATGTAACCTTTCCAAGGGTAGAACGAACCAGTAGAAACTCAATCGGGTAAGCTTATGAGCTGAAAATTGACTTATTTGTGGTAGTTTCTTGATTTCCTTGAGTTCGTGGGGGGTGACGTAGAAAATTAGAACTCTGTTGGGAATCCCAAGGCCATGGGTGGATTCGTAGGGTGTCTTTATGTATATGTGCATATTTGTTTTGTGTTTTTGAGGCCTCGCATGAAAGGTTTGGTGACAGGGGAAAAAATTGGATAAAAATTGAGCTCACTGCCCAATTGGGACCGCTGCGGTACCGCTATAGTGGTTGGTGGACCGTTGCCAGCGGCCACCATTTTCTCGGTGATCGCTGTGGCGAGCGGTTGGCCGCTATGGCGATACCTCTATAGTGGTGGAAAGACCCTCGGTCAAGCGGATTTCCCTTTGGTTTGCTACCGGCATTGTTGCACCCTGGAAAATTTCACGTTATCAAGCCTGTGGACGGCTTAGTATGAGCTCAGGGAAGAGCAGAGTTATACAAGGATTAGGGATAAAGATTATATTATCTGATCATAAGAATATATATATGACATTTGGGGATGGTATGGAGTAAATCAATTAACACGTTACTCGATGATAGCCCTCGTAACCATAAGTTAAGGAGGGGCACCCATGTCGGGATTTTGTAAAGGACATATGAAAAGTGATACGAGTAGTACATGGAAAGTTGAGCAAATATTAAGAAGGACCCTTAAGCAAAATATGGCCATAAGCCCTCCAAAAGGATGATTTAAAGATACGTTTTCGGATGACCTGACTTGGAGGGGCCAAAACTCTATTATAAGTTTGGAATTTGGAAAAACCCCAAAAATGACCGTTGTAGATAATTGAACGAGATTTCCAACCGTAGGTCGTGGGCCCTCACACAATATCGAGATCAAAAGTTATGGCCATTTTAAGATCAGGACTCTAAGTTGCCAAATGGTCCCGCGGGCCCCACTTGACGAAGTCGGTGAAACCGACCTAGGAGGGGTATAAATACCCCCATCAACCCCCTTTTTTTCAGAAAATAACATTCTAAAGAGTCATAGAAATTTCTCCACACCTCCCCCAAACATTATAATCCGATAAATCAAGAATTTAACAAGATTACACCAAACTAGCCCACGAAAGGCGATTGTTCTTGCTTCTACTTAAGTTTGGTGTTGGAAAAAGTTGATGTGGCTGCGTTTCTCCAAGTATAAGGTATGTTTTTCATCCTATCTCTTATGTTATGTTTATTTGAAGGTTTAGCAAGCCGGAAAAGTGAAAATAGTTATGGAGGAAAGGTCATAAAGTGTTGTGTTGTAGTTGTTGTGTTTATGGCCTGTTTTGAACATGTTGTGGCCGTGTGGCTGGGCTGATTTATACGTATAGAAATGGTATCTAACATTGTTGGTGTGTTGATGAGATTATATTCCTTGATTGGGATGAAAGGAAGTGTATATTGTGGTTGTATGTTGAAAAACAACGTGTGGGATGTTTATGGAATATATTGGTATAGATAATAGTGTTATTGTTGTTGTTGATTGGTTGCTGAATTGTAATTTTGGGCTAGGCATATAAACAGGGGAGATGCTGCTCGATTTTCGGCAGAATATAGAATAGTTTGATTTGAAACCTGGAACAAGTGTCCAATAAAGAGTGTAACGTTAGTATAACTCCTCTTAAATGTAGACTTGCGAGCTCGGACGAATAAGCGTAGCTAATAGAAGGTCGAACAAGTATATCAAGGCTCGTCACTTTCATTCAAAGGCATGATTCCTACGTTATGATTTTATAAGTGTTTCCATGTCTCCCTTGTTATCAAAAGTTAAAAGTCTATGATTCCAAGGCATGATTCCTTTCCCGATAACCCGTAAATGTTTTTCCAAAATATCCGTAATTGTTTTCCAAAACAGTGGTTTATGATTTTTTAAGCTCTTATGACAACAAGGATGGACACGTTTTCATCATGATGGCAATGATGCCAAAGATGAGAATATGTGTCTATGGTAATTATTATGAGAACAATTTCATGTTTAAAGGTTCCAAGTTTACTATTTCAGTGACGGTATAAGAATGTTGAGCTATTTCTTGATTTCCCAATTTTATTCATGGATGTCGACTATTTTTAAAGATTCAAAAGTATATGAATTGATGCCTTATGAGATTTACGATATTATTCTATGTTTTCTCTTGATGCTATTATTCATTGATTGTCTCACCTTATAATAATTGTTCCTTCAAGGTGAGACAAAGCGATGATGATTATTTCATAATTTAATCGGAGGTTACCGACCTTACGTCACTCCGATAGAGACATAACTTTCTGTGGTCTCTCCTGAATGCTGCTTATATGATATATGTATATGTAAATGGGGAATATGGGAAAAATGGAGGAGCGTTATATACGCGTAACCACCTGATCAGTTGGTATAATATGACATGATATCATCCCGGACGCGGGATATATGGGGTTAAATGGATCGGAGCCAACCCCTCGGCAATATGATATGTTCTATTTTCTATATATATATATATGAAAAAGAATTTTTTTTCAAAAGAAAGCTAGCATGCATGGCACCCGCCCTAAGAGGCACTCATATGTACAGGTTACTCTATTATCTCATGATATGCTCTATATTTCCATTCTGTTGTTATTCATACTTTACATCCCTTACTATGTTACTATTCATGCCTTACATACTCGGTACATTACTCGTACTGACGTCCCTTATTGTGGACGCTGCGTTCATGCCCGCAGGTAAACAGGTAGACGCGTCTGATCCCTAGGAGCTTTGTCAGCAGCTTGCAGAAGCACTCTACTACTCTGGAGTGGCCGCGTGTTGGTACATCCTTCTGTGTACATGTTTAGGGGCATGGCGGGGTCCTGTCCCGTCCTAATGTTTAGTATTCCAGATAGGGGCTCGTAGATACATATGTGTGGGTAATAGACGTCTCACGATTACCTCAGTGTATATTTTTGTATATTACTTTTGACACCTCGAGAGCCTATGCACATATGCATGCTTTGTGAAAATATTTAGTGACCATTTCACCGCAAGTATGTTGGGAGTTATAATTGCACAAGTTGAGCGATAAATAGTATGATAAGGGGTGCTCGGTAGCTAATACTGGGTACCTGTCATGGCCCTCTTGTTGGGTTGTCACAAGTATCAGAGCAGTTCTGTACTAGGGTGGGTCTACGAGCCGTGTCCAGTAGAGTCCTGTTTATTGGTGTGAAGCGCGCCACATTCATAAGCAGGGGGCTGCAGGGCATTTTAGGGGAGCAAGAAGGGGTCTCCACTCCAGCTCCAGCACCCCAGTTCCCCCACCTGATGCTTCAAGCCAGGAGATGAGACAGGCCATCCTTTTGCTGACTCAACTAGTAGCCGCTCAAGCTCAGCAGCAGGGTGTGGGTCCTGGTGATAGGGGTCACAGGAGGAGGACCAAGTCTTCAAAGTTTGATCGAGGGTTCAGAGGTACCTCAAGGCAGCAGTTCTGTGGGTACCCAGCTCGTTCAACAACAAGTGTACCTCTACAGTTTCCTAGACCCAGGTTTAATAGACCCACTTACCTCAAATCAGGTCAGGGCTCTAAGTTTTGAATTCCCAGTATAGAGGTGAATTCAGTCAGATGGGGCCACCCGCATCATAATGTCCCCAGTGTCGTAGACTACATGTGGGGTCGTGCCGCTCGGGTTTGGGTGTTTGTTACGCCTGTGCTTGGCCAGGTCATTTTATGCGTGAGTGCCCATTTCGACGTGGCAAAGGTAGGGCTCAGCCCACGGGAATAGCAATTGGCTCTTCATCATTAGTACGCCCTCCAAGGCAAAAGCTGTAAATATTAGCAGGCTGTGATAGAGGCCGAAGAGGAACGCCCAGTTCGAGTGGGCCCCAGCATCATTCCTATGTGCTAGCTGGGCAACAGGATCTTGAGTCATTCCCTGATATTGTCCCAGGTATATTATCAGTATTCTCCTATAATGTATATGCATCGATTGATCCAGGTTTTACTATATCATATATCGCTCCTTATATTGCTAAACATATTGGGTTGAAACCCGAGCCAAATCAAACGATTTGAGATGTCTATGCCTGTAGGCGACCAATGTGTTTTCACCACTATTGGGAATCTAGAAATCCAGGATGAAAGGTAGTCATACACATAGGTGAGAGATGAATATTGAGGATCGAAAGGGAAAAATAATAATTTTGTAATCGGAAGAGTAAGGGATCCTTTCTAATTCAGAGGGAGAGGCAGTACGAGAATGTTTTGGAATCTGTCAAGACTTCAGCTTGCTCTAGATTATGTGGTGCAGGTCACGAGGTGAGGTAGATGTGATCATGCCAGTATTAACGCACCGGATTTAATCAGAGTTTCAAGGTTAAGCGTGCTGGGGTAACAGAAATGTTAGGATGGGTGACCCCTGGAAAGTGTACTAAAAGTCTTATAAATTTAGACATAAGACAGGAATAAGAAGCTAAAGTATCCTAAGGGAAATTAGAGTGTGCGGAGTAGTTGGAAACCTTAAGAGGTCACGAAGAACGAGGCAGACTAGACCGATGAAGGGAAAGAAAGTGCATTGCAGCTCTAGAATAAGGACGAGTTTAAGTAGCGCTTGGAAATACCTTGTAAGCGGGGCGTTAGAAAATGTACATATGTATGCATATGATATCCCATTTATGGTGATATCAGCCGGTATGTGTATCCCAAAAACTGGTGTTGCGGTATCTTGAAGGCATTAATCGAACAGGGTAATAAAGTTCAAGCGACAAAAGAACGTTACCAGGTAAGCTGATTTACTTTCACTACCGAATAGGTTTGGAGAGTTCTAATGCAATGACATTTGGAAAGGAAAGAAAGTGAAAATACGGAAGGTAAGGAGATTAAAGTGTTGATAAAGTAAAAAGTAAGAAACATGAGTGAGTGAAGCCTCCGAGAGAGAGATGACGGGCAAAACGCGAGACTATTTGGGTAAAAAAAATCGAAGGTAGGCGTGTGAAAGGGATAAGGTGTGGTAGTATGGAAGGAAAGAGGAATGTGTGGAGTTCGAGAACAGAATTCGATAAGTGGGGCTAAGAGGATAGTGACCACGACAAGGAATGAGGAGTAAAAGAAAGAATGGTTAGGCCGTGCAACGGTGTTAAGAAATTTCCAGCCCTAGAAAGATATATTTACAAAGGGATAAAAGTGTAGCCATATTGGTAAGGTTGCCTCAGACATGGAGAAGCGTTCCAAAAAGATGACTTAAGAATAGAACGGATTTGCGCGTTTAAAAGAATATTTCATGAACTTCAGAGCCGATACCACAAATAACAAGAGAAGAAAGGTACTCGAGGAGGAAGAAACCCAAGGCAGGTTAAGGATGAAAGTAGGGAAGGTATACTAATGGGTTGGTCGAAGGAAGAGGAGAGCATTTAGGAGTAAAGTAACTGGAAATCTTTAACCATGCGAGTAAGAAGGATACTTTAACGAGTTGGCGGTAGGAAACCGACTACTCATCGAAGAAAGAACAAGGATGATGAGTCAACACAATTGATTAGAAAATTAATGACGAGGGATAAGAATTCACGAGAAGGCCGAGAGATTCAATCATAGAGGAAATGGAATTAAATGCAAGGAACGTGTATGGAAGACCACCCGGCCGTAGCATAAAAAAGATAGATAAAGGTTCGATGAATGAGGATAAAGATAAAGGCTCAATAAATGAGGATGGAGAGAGAGTACATTGTAAAGATTCTCTGCTAAGAGTAAGAAATAGCAGGACACTCGGGAAAATTGGATGCGCAGCTGCAACACAAACGCGTAATTAAGAAGAATTACGAGTGAATGAGCGAAACGAGTGAAAAGACTAGAAATGGATGGAAAGGTATAGAAATATTGATAAGAATGGTGATATAGACATAAATGGAAGAAGAACTCAGGGAAAGAAGTTTTAGATATGTTATAAGCAAAGTCGGGAAGAAAAACGAGGAGTAAGGTATAATCGAAGACTTCATAAAGGACGTGGTGAATCTCGATATCCCCACTAACTTGCAGGTCTGGAAAACCGTTAGTCATAAAAGACAGACGTGCGAAAAGACAGAAAAGAAGGCATCGGAATTAGATCTAACCCCTATAAGTATTCCGGTTAGATATAAGACTGTAACTAACAAGAAGACAGACAAGTCAGACCATACGATGACGGAACCTCGACCCCAAGGAGATCGTGAAGGACGGCAGATAATTATCGAAGGCGACGGTTACTCGAAGGCTATGGGCGTATAAGGACCTTCTTAATAAGGGGGGAAGAACATACTACACTTGAAAGGAGCTATGATGTTTCAAGCCCCAGACAAGGAGATTTATTAGCTCGGGCTAGAGTTTGAGGCATATTGGCATATCGGGAAGGTAACGGAAAGACGTGGAAACGAATTGACAATAAGGGTACCATGAGGTAGACATAGGGAGAAAGTATGGAACATAACTCAAGAGAGCACTTTCCGCCAAGGTGAACTACGATATTTTTAGACAATGATTTGAATTGGTACAGTGTATATCTAGGATCAACGAGTATAAAAAGGATAGCCCGAGATGGTACAGAAGAGGTAAATGCAAAGAGTGTGTCGTATATAAGCAAGGTAATTGCCCACTAGCAGGGAAACAAGGAGCAAGAAAAAGAGAATACTTACAGGCCGATGAATAGTCATGGCACGATAAGCAAGACTACAATAATGGAGACAAAACGAGAGCGAGGTGCTAGTTAATTTCCGACCATGTACATGAAGACACAGAAGTGAAAGAAGATGACTGAAGACAATAAGAGAGTAGAGAAATGAAGTCTAGGTACCTGCATCTATTTCAGCACCCAAAGGATATGCAAACAGAGCCCTCAGTACCCTCAGGTATGTAATGCTTTTCTAAAGTGATTTCTTGGTCGTGTGTGGCCAGTATGGATGTTGATGTTGTAGCCCGGTGGGGAGATTATATGTTTTGGGTTGTTGTGACAGGATGATAGTGGTACAATTACAGGGGAAACTGTGGCAAAATTTTCGTAGAAATCCCTAAGAACTTAACATTCGAGGACGAATGTTTCTAAGGGGGGAAGGATGTTGCACCCTGAAAAATTTCGCATTATCAAGACTGTGGACGGCTTAGTATGAGCTCAAGGGAGAGCAGAGTTATACAAGGATTAGGGATAATGATTATATTATCTGAGCATAAGAATATATATATATGACGTTTGGGGATTGTATGAAGTAAATCATTTAACACATTACTCGATGATAGCCCTCGTAACCACAAGTTAAAGTGGGGCCCACATGTCAGGATTTTGTAAAGGACATATGGAAGTGATACGAGTAGTACAAGGAAAGTTGAGAAAATCTTAAGAAGGACCCTTAAGCAAAATATGGCCATAAGCCCTCCAAAAGGATGATTTAAAGATACGTTTTCGGATGACCTGACTTGGAGGGGCCAAAACTCTATTATAAGTTTGGAATTTGGAAAAACCCCGAAAATGAACGTTGTAGATAATTGAACGAGATTTCCAACCGTAGGTCGTAGGCCCTCACACAATATCGAGATCAAAAGTTATGGCCATTTTAAGATCAGGACTCTAAGCTGCCAAATGGTCCCGCGGGCCCCACTTGACGAAGTCGGTGAAACCGACCTAGGAGGGGTATAAATACCCCCATCAACCCCTTTTTTTTTTTCAGAAAATAACATTCTAAATAGTCATAGAAATTTCTCCACACCTCCCCCAAACATTATAATCCGATAAATCAAGAATTTAACAAGATTACACCAAACTAGCCCACGAAAGGTGATTGTTCTTGCTTCTACTTAAGTTTGGTGTTGGAAAAGGTTGATGTGGCTGCGTTTCTCCAAGTATAAGGTATGTTTTTCATCCTATCTCTTATGTAAAGTTTATTTGAAGGTTTAGCAAGCCGGAAAAGTGAAAATAGTTATGGAGGAAAGGTCATAAAGTGTTGTGTTGTAGTTGTTGTGTTTATGGCCTGTTTTGAACATGTTGTGGCCGTATGGCTGGGCTGATTTATACGTATAGAAATGTTATCTAACATTGTTGGTGTGTTGATGAGATTATACTCCTTGATTGGGATGAAAGGAAGTGTATATTGTGGTTGTATGTTGAAAAACAACGTGTGGGATGTTTATGGAATATATTGGTATAGATAATCGTGTTGTTGTTGTTGTTGATTGGTTGCTGAATTGTAATTTTGGGCTAGGCATATAAACAGGGGAGATGCTGCCCGATTTTCGGCAGAATATATAATAGTTTGATTTGAAACCTGGAACAAGTGTCCAATAAAGAGTCTAACGTTAGTATAACTCCTCTTAAATGTAGACTTGCGAGCTCGGACGAATAAGCGTAGCTAATAGGAGGTCGAACAAGTATATCAAGGCTCGTCACTTTCATTCAAAGGAATGATTCCTACGTTATGATCTTATAAGTGTTTCCATATATCCCTTGTTACAAAAAGTTAAAAGTCTATGATTCCAAGGCATGATTCCTTTCCCGATAACCCGTAAATGTTTTTCCAAAATATCCGTATTTTTTTTCCAAAACAGTGGTTTATGATTTTGTAAGCTCTTATGACAACAAGGATGGACACGTTTTCATAATGATAGCAATGGTGCCAAAGATGAGAATATGTGTCTATGGTAATTATTATGAGAACAATTTCATGTTTAAAGGTTCCAAGTTTACGATTTCAGTGACGGTATAAGAATGTTGTGCTATTTCTTGATTTCCCAATTTTATTCATGGATGACGACTATTTTTAAAGATTCCAAAGTATATGAATTGATGCCTTATGAGATTTACGATCTTATTCTTTATTTTCTGTTGACGCTATTATTCATTGATAGTCTCACCTTATAATAATTGTTCCTTCAAGGTGAGACAAAGCGATGATGATTATTCCATAATGTAATCGGAGGTTACCGACCTTACGTCACTCCGATAGAGACATAACTTTCTGTGGGCTCTCCTGCATGCTGCTTATATGATATATGTATATGTAAATGGGGAATATGGGAAAAAGGGAGAAGCGTTATATACGCATAACCACCTGATCAGTTGGTATAATATGACATGATATCATCCCGGACGCGGGATATATGGGGTTAAATGGATCGGAGCCGACGCCTCGGAAATATGATATGTTCTATTTACTATATATATATATGAAAAAGAAATGTTTTTAAAAATAAAGCTAGCATGCATGGCACCCGCCCTAAGAGGCACTCATATGGACAGGTTACTCTCTTATCTTATGATATGCTCTATATTTCCATTCTGTTGTTATTCATACTTTACATCCCTTACTATGTTACTATTCATGCCTTACATACTCGGTACATTACTCTTACTGACGTCCCTTCTTGTGGACGTTGCGTTCATGCCCGCAGGCAAACAGGTAGACGCGTCTGATCCCTAGGAGCTTTGTCAGCAGCTTGCAGAAGCACTCCACTACTCCGGATTTGCCGCGTATTGGTACATCCTTTTGTGTACATTTATAGGGGCATGGCGGGGTCCTGTCCAGTCCTAATGTTTAGTATTCCAGATAGAGGCTCGTAGATACATATGTGTGGGTAATAGACGTCTCACGATTACCTCAGTGTATATTTTTGTATATTACTTTTGACACCTCGAGAGCTTATGCACATATGCATGCTCTGTGAAAATATTTAGTGACCATTTCACCGCAAGTATGTTGGGAGTTATAATTTCACAAGTTGAGCGTTAAATAGTATGATGAGGGATGCTCGGTAGCTAATATTGGGTACCTGTCATGGCCCTCTTGTTGGATCGTGACGGGCGTGATGACTACTGTAGCGGTCGACCGAAAATAGTGGCCCAAAATTTTTATACTTAGTCTCGTATTCTCTATTCACAAAAAACAAATACACTTTCCAACAAGCACCTAGGGTGAAATTCCAAGGTAGGGGAAGAAACTCTTGAGAGGTAAGTTCCATCTATTCCATTCTCCCTCATGATTGTTATCCCCTTAGTGGGTCTTAATGGTGAAACTGAAATAGAAACCCTAGAATATTAATAAACCTTCTAAACATGATGTGTTATGGTTATTATCACTTAGTTAGTTATCATCTAAAGGCTTGGGTTTGTTTCTCTTAATCATGAATTGAACACTTAAGAGTCATAAAATAAGTGAATGGAGACCTACGGTTTTGTAAAAATAGTGTCTTGACCATATAAACTGCTTGTAGTGGGAATGTTGATAGAATATTGTTATGAATTGATGATTAATGATTACTAAGGCCGTTGATAGGTTGCTTAACACCTAGAAAATCATCCACCCCTTGGAATGGGGAAAAGCGGAAGGGTATTCTTGAATTGGTACTTATGATTGGAGTAATTATGACTCATTGGACCTTTTATTTCTAGACTTTGAGCGTTCTGAGGCTTTAAGGAAAGAGAAAGCTGTAGCGGAGTGACTTGCATTGTTCCAGCTCTACACTGAGGTAGGTTACGGTCTACGTGAGTTAGACTTTGGTTAGTTGATTGTATGTTTGTGAAGTCTTTAGGAGAAAGCATGTCTAGTTTTCATGCATGATATTGTGTGGCTAAACTCCTATGTGATTGCGATTGTGATTGAGTGATTGTGTAGACTTCGTGCCAGTATTCCTGTGTGTTGATTCTGCAGTGGATGTATTGTGATGAGAAGCTAATATAATCTTCTTGATGGTAATGCGACATGGAATGATGATTTGAGTATTGATATAGAGAAGGTAAGAAACACTGTTTTGTAAATAGGTGAGGCACATATGTGACCTAGATTACGGGCTCGTGGCCCGAGGTTAGTTCCGAAAAAGAGAAGTACATTGATAAGTCCCGCGTTTGAGGTCCGTTTCGGAGCGGAGGTTTGTGCTCGGGTTTGGGGAGTATTCTGGAATGAGTGGTACATCGACACCATGGGTCTCCTACAGGTCATGACCACTGAGCAATGACATCAGTTAGCATGTGTGTACAATGGGTGTGGTCATTGTGGTAAACTTATTTCCGTTGTGGCTTATGTGATTGTGATTCTTGACATCTTGGTGATTTGATTGTGATTATCCTTGATTGACTTGCTGTGGTTTATTGATATTCATGTCTGTTGACTGGCTTGCTTATTCTATTGATTTTATGAAATATCCATGATACTAATCTTAGTCGGCCTATGATATCTACTAGTACATAGTGTTTGTACTGATACTACCTTGTTGCATTCTTTTGAGTGCAGATTGTGATACGGAGACTGCTACCCACCCTCACATCTAGCGTGGAGGACGTTTGCTGATAGATTTAGGATGAGCTTCTTCCCATGCCAGGCTGCCCGAAGATATTCTTCTTATGATGTTTTTTCTTATTCTGGACATTATGGATATTTATTCGTCGGATGTCATTCCTTAGACATGTTTTAGGTTAGAGTCCTGTACGATGACTTTCGGATTTTGGGGATTTTGTAATAGTTAGAACTTCCGCATTTATTTCAATATTTTATGGCATGACTTATTTTGTTCATTTCATATTTGAATGAGTAATAACTGATTAGCTTGGTTAATATAAAATCGGATTTGAATGGATAGATGTCTTGTGTGTTGGTTCGTCGACAAGGATTTAGTTGGGTGCCAGTCATGGCGGGTTTGGTCGTGACATTCAAAATATACTGCAGGCTTTTATAATCTGTGAAAATATCAACATGCGCTCTATACAAATGATGACGCCATATGTTAAGTGCAAAAAACACAACTGCTAATTATAAGTCATGAGTCGAATAATTCTTTTCGTGAGGCTTAAGTTGTCTGGATGCATAAGTTATAACCTTGCCATGCTGTATTAAAACACATCCAAGACCAACTTGCGAAGCATCACAATACACCACAAACCCTTCAGTTCACTCTTATAGCGTCAAAACTGGAGCGGAAGGCAACCTCTTATTCAACACCTCAAAACTTCGCTCAAATGCATCTGACCATTGGAATTTGTCCTTTTTCTGAGTCATCTTAGTCAACGGAGCTGGGATAGAGGAAAATCCTTCCATGAAATGCCTGTAGTAGCCTGCCAGATCTAAGAAACTTCTTATATCAGATACTGAGGTGGGTCTAGGCCAACTTTTCACGGTATCAATTTTTTGAGAATCCACTTAAACACCTTCACCTGAGTTTACATGGCCTAAAAACACCACTGACTTTAGCCAAAATTCACACTTAGAAAATTTTATATACAGCTTTTGATCCTGAAGTGTCTGCAACACTACTAATCCTCTGCATGATCGGTCTCACTACGAGTGTCATGCCCTGAACCATGGTATGGGTGTAACATGGCACTCTGTGCCTGACAACATGTGACCGAGCGAACCAACTAGCTGGCCAAATCAACATACGATATCATAACATACTGAATGCGGAAAATAAACTAATACATGTTGACATACTGAAAGTCTGAATGAAAAAACCCAAAGTCTATAAAACACTAATATAAGTCTGAAACATATCTGTGGCTAACATTGCTTATCATGAAAAGCCCGCGACTCTATCTAACTATTACTCTAGTCTATGAAGCCTCTAATGAAGTACTGAAAATACTAACTGTCTATAAATACTGAAAGACTGTAAAGTAATGATAATACCCCGACAAATTAGCCTCACCAATCAGCTGATACAGGAAATCCTAGCAAGCAGATTTGTCATCCTGTAAACCTGTACCTGCATCGTGAAATGAAGGCCCCGGGCAATAAAAGGGGACGTCCGTATATTTGCATTGCACTGGTATGTAAAGCAACTGAAAAGAAGAACTGTATATGGGGTGCTCGGGTAAAGGGTTGTCACGACCCAACCGGAGGGCCATGACGGGTACCCGGAACTGACCTACCGAGCACCTCTTAACATACCTCTCATACTTATACCTAGTTGAGCCACATGGCTAACTCGTAATTACCACGCCTGAAGAGAATCAAGTTCCATCGAATATATACACACCTATATAAACATCATTAACTATGTCATATGTACAAGCTAACAAGGCTACCAAAATGATATACAAAATATGATCCGACAAGGTTACCGGATGTCTAGCTATATACACCTGTCTACGAGTCTATACATTGAGTATGTAATATCATAAGGATGGGACAGGACCCAGTCATGCCCAAGTATGTACACAAAAGAATATTACCAACTAAACTGCAGCTCCGGATGAAATGGAGCACTTCTATGCAATAGCGGATGAAGCAGCCTAGGGGTCTGGTCCGCCTTCCTATCTACCTGCGGGCATGAAAGCAGCGTCCACAAATAAAAGACGTCAGTACGAACAATGCACTGAGTATGTAAGGCATGAATTAGCAACATGATGAAACATGAAGGTAACATAAGATAGAGAAAACAATTTATACCTCATAATACCTCTTAAGACGACTGTCATGCATACTTAACCTTTCTCAAGTTGGACCAAAAATCCTATCCAAAATTTTGTCAAGTTTTCGCAAAGTTCCGATAAACTTAATTTGCTTATTATTCAATCCTTCCATAACTTATTACATGAACTTAAACCCTCATAACCATAAGATAGACACATATAATCTCATATATCCTAGAAGATAACTCCAGTGTCCACAATTAGGACAACTAATACTTAACGAATCTCAACGTACAAAAATGACGAGGTGTAACATCCTTCCCCCCTTAGAAACATTCGTCCTAGAATGTTAAACTCATAGGAATTCTATAAAAATTTTGACAGTTTCCCCTGTAACTATAGTACTACCAACCTGTTACAACCAGAAATACACAACGCCACACAGGGATACAACTAGAATAACAACAATGGCCTCACATGAACAATAATCATAAAAATAAAGCATTACGCACTTGAAGACAATGGTGTCTATGTCTGAACCTTCTCTAGGAGTGGGAACAAGTGTGGATACCTGGACCTTATATCTTCTTCAGCTTCCCAAGTCATTTCTTCCTTATTCCTATTCCTCCAAAGAACCTTCACTGAAGCTACATCTTTAGTCCTCAATCTCCGAATCTGCCAATCTAAAATAGCAATGGGAACTTCTTAATAAGATAATTTCCCGGTAACCTGAACATCATCTACGGGTCCAACTGTGGAAGGATTTCCAATACACTTGTGAAGCATTGACACATGGAAAGCCGGGTGGACTGACTCCAAGTCTGAAGGTAGATCTAACTCATAGGCCACCTGGCCTAGTTTGCGTACTATCCTGTAAGGCGCAATGTATCAAGGACTAAGCTTGCCCTTTCTACCAAATATCATCACACCTTTCATAGGTGACACCTTCAAGAATACCCAATCATTGACTTAGAATTCTAAGTCTCGCCGGTGATTATCTACGTAAGATTTCTGACGACTCTGAGCTGCCAATAATCGATCCTGAATAAGGTTGACCTTTTCCATGGCTTGCTGGATCAAGTCTGGCCCTATTAACTTAGTTTCTCCCACTTCGAACCATCCAATTGGTGATCTACATTTTCGCCCATATAGAGCTTCATACGGGGCCATCTGGATATTGGAATGATAACTGCTGTTATAAGCGAACTCAATAAGCGGTAAGTGATCATCCCAACTACCTCCAAAATCTAACACACATTCCCATAGCATATCCTCAAGAGTCTAAATGGTACGCTCGGCTTATCCATCAGTCTGTGGGTGACACGTTGTGCTAAGACTCACTTGAGTCCCCAAACCTTCTTGGAAAGACTTTCAGAAATTAGCTGTAGACTGTACTCCTCTATCAAAAATAATGGATACTGGAACACCATGGAGCCGGACTATCTCTTTGAAATAAAGCATTGCATAATCTTCAGTTGAGTATGTAGTTCTAATAGGCAGGAAATGACCTGACTTCGTAAGTGTATCCACAATTACCCATATAGAATCGTAGTTACGCTAAGAACGAGGCAAGTTTGTAATGAAATGCATATTAATTACTTCCCATTTTCAAGTCAGAATTTTCATAGCTTGCAACAATCCCCTAGGCTTCTGATGCTCAATCTTTTACCTACTGACAGTTAGGACATTGAGCTACGAACTTTGCTATATCTTTCTTCATTCCGTCCCCCCAATAAATGGATTTAAGATCATCATACATTTTCGTTGCTCCCGGATGAACAGAATAACGGGAGCAATGGGCTTCCTCCAAAATCTAGTGACGTAATCATGCAACATCAGGAACACACAACCTGCCTCGACACCTGAGAACTCCATCTACAAAAATCTCAAAAGATGACTTTTTTTTCTAAGGAAATGGATCCCTGTAATGAATTAACATGGGATCCTCATACTAGCGCTCTCTCACCTCAATTACCAATGACAAAACAGCTGAATTTTGAATGGTAACTCCCATATTGCCCGAGTCAATTAACTGAACTCCTAGGCTAGCTAGCTGTTAAAGCTCACGAGCTAACTCTCTTTTCTCTAGCTGAACATCACATAATCTACCCATAGATCTACGGCTAGGAGCATCAGCTATGACGTTCGCCTTTCTTAGGTGATATAGGATGCTAACATCATAATATTTCAACAGCTCCAACCATCGCCTTTGCCGTCAATTTAACTCTTTCTACTTGAAAATATACTGAAGACTCTTGTGATATGTAAAAATATCAACATGAATACCATACAAATAATGCCTCTGCATCTTCAATGCATGAATCACCGCATCCAACTCTAGATCATGGGTCAGGTAGTTTTTCTCATGTTTCTGCAACTTTCTTGAAGCATAAGCAATAACTTTACTGTGTTGCATCAACACACAAGCTAATCCCACGCCTGAGGCATCACAATAAATAACATAGCCCTCCGATCCTTCTAGAAGTGCCAGAACTGGGGCCGAAGTCAATCTATTTTTCAACTCCTAAAAGCTGCATTCATAAGCATCCATCCATTTAAATTTAGCTAATTTCTGAGTCAGCTTCATCAGAGGTGCAGAAATAGAAGAAAAACATTCTATGAATCTTCTGTAATAACCTGTCAAACCTAGAAAACTATGAACTTCAGTAGGTGTTGTAAGTCTCGACCAAGTCTTCACAGCCTTCACAGCTTCAATCTTTTGGGGATCCACCCGAACACCATTGGCTGAAATAATATGCCCCAAAAAAATCACAAAATTCAACCAGAACTCACATTTTGAAAACTTTGCATATAGCTCCCAAGCTTGAAGAACTCTAAGGACAGCACGTAAATGATCTCCATGCTCTTTCTCAGATCGAGAACATACCAGGATATCATCGATAAACACAATCACAAATAAATCTAGGAAAGGCCTGAACACATTATTCATCAAATTCATGAACACCGTCGGTGCAATAGTCACCTCGAACGACATTACCCGAAACTCGAAATGACCATATCTAGTTATGAAGACTGTCTTTGGAATGTCCTCATCCCTGACTCTTACCTGGTGGTACCCCGATCTCAAATCTATCTTTGAAACCCATTTTGCACCCTCTAACTGATCAAATAAATCATCAATCCTTGGAAGTGGATATTTATTCTATATTGTCACCTTATTCAACTGTCTATAGTCAATACACATCCGCAAGGAACCTTCTTTATTTCTTACAAACAACACAGGTGCTCCCTATGGTGATGAACTAGGCCTAATAAAGTCTTTTTCTAGCAAATCTTTTAATTTCTCCTTCAACTCCCTCAATTTTGAAGGAGTCATTCTATAAGGAGGAATAGATGTTGACTTAGTATCTGGTAACATATCGATAGCAAAGTCAATCTCCCGTTCTGGTGGAAGGCTTGGAAACTCGTCCAGAAACACATCTGGAAACTCATTCACTACCAGAACAAATTGAAGAATTGGTGGCTTTGCTTCTGTATCTCAGACCCGAACTAAATGATAAATACAACCTTTCACAATCATCTTTCTTGCCTTGAGATATGAAATAAAGCTATGTCTCGAGGATGCTGTATTATCCTTCCATTCTACAATCGGCTCTACTGGAAGCTGGAAACGAACCATCTTCATTCTACAATCAATATTTGCATAGCAAAAATCCAACCAATCCATGCCCATAATAACATTAAATTCTACCATATTTAACTCAATTAAGTTATCCATGGTACGACGATCATAGACTATAACCACACAATTTCTATATACTCGACTAGCTATCACTGGATCACCAACGGGTGTAAATACTTTGAAAGGTTTAATTGACTCAGGTTTCACCCCAAACCGACCAGCAACATAAGGAGTAATTTATGACAATGTAGAGCCTGGATCAATCAATGCATATATGTCATGAGAGAATATCGATAATATACCTGTGACAACATCAGGGGAGGACTCAAGATTCTATCGTCCAGCCAATGCATAAATGCGGTGCTGAGGACTACTCGTACTGGACGCCCTTCCTCTACCCCTACCATGGCCTGCTGGTGTCTGTGAGCTTTGCCTCGAAGGGCGTACAGATGACGAAGAACTAGCTACTGATCCGGTGGGCTGGACCCTACCTCTACCACCTATCGATGGACAGCCACGCATAATATAGGCTGGCTGACCGCAGGCATAACAAACATCTGAACCTAATCGGCACTGTCCCCAATATAATTTACTACACTGAGTACATCATGGTAAAAGTGGTCTCATCTAGCCTGAATCACTCCTATACTGAGAACTCAAAGCTCTGAAACTCTGACCCAGTCCGGAGTGAATATGTCGATTAAAACTCTGGCCTACAAATCATGGAGGTGCACTTGCCACTGAATGTCCTGCGTGCCTAGAATACTATTATCTCTGACCCCCCCCCCCCCCCCCCCCTCCCCCTCCCAAACTCACTAACAGGACCTGAGGAGTTAACCCTCTTATTATAACCCCTATCATGCTCACGCTCACTCCTCCGCTGTTATTGCCGCTCTTCCAAATTCTGGACATGGGCCTAAATGCGAGATATATCCATACCTTTTTGAAGTGAGGCAATCAAACATTCATCCATCAAATCTAGCCCCAAACCATTCACAAACCAGTGTACGCGATCTCCCATATCAGCTACCGTGGCTGGAGCATACCTGGCCAAAGAATTAAAATGAAGGCTATACTCTAAGGCACTCAGATTCCCTTGTCTAAGGTTTAAGAACCTATCAGCTCTGGCATATCGAACCTCTGGCGGCAAATAGTGTCAGAGGAAAGCATCTACAAACTCTTTCCATACCAGTAGAGGTGTGCCAACTCCTATAGAAGATATCCAAACGGCCTACCAATGAACCACAATATCTCGTAACCTATAGGAGATCAACTCTACCGACTCAACATCCAAAGAATGTATTACTCCCAATGTTCTCAACATCCCACCTATGAAGCTCTGCGGGTCCTCATCCGGTTTGGACCCAAAGAATTTCGAAGGGTTCAAACTAATAAAATCACGGGCTCTAGCACTGACAGCTCTATCACCATGACGCGCACCCTGCCGCTGGGCCTGAGCAGCGACTAACTGGGTTAATAAATGGATAGCTTCTCTAATCTCCTTGCCTAAGGCATCTGATGGGAGACCTGGGGGTGTTGGAGATGGAGCTGAGGCTCCTCCATGCTCCTCTGGAGCGGACGGACTATGAGAGGACGGAGATGGAACCTCATTCTAAGACTCGCCCTCCTCTATGTCTATCGGCGATACCCGTTTAGTCTTCCTTCCAGCCATTGTCTTGCCCTTTTGGGCCGCTGTTACTTTTCTCTTCATAGGCATTGCTAAAAACATAACAAACGATTAGGGAAAAAGAGAATCTTAATAATATGACTCTATCGCATGATCTAAGAGGAGGAAAAAAAAGTCAATCATCCCTAAATGTCCTGCAGCCTCCTATTTATAAGTGTGGCACGCTTCACACCCATAAACAAAACTCTACTGGACACGGTTCATAGACACACCCTAGGTCGAACTGCTCTGATACCACTTTTGTCATGACCCAATCGGAGGGCCATGACGCGTACCTGAAACTGACTTATCGAGCACCTCTTAACATACTTCTCATACTTATACCTATGTGAGCCACTTGGCTAACTCATAATTACCACAAACTGAAGAGACACAAGTTCCGTCAAACATATACACATCTATATAAACATCTTTAACTATGCTATATGTACAAGCCGACAAGGCTACAAAAATGATATACAAAATATGATCCGGCAAGGTTACGGGATATCCAGCTATGTACACCTTTCTACAAGCCTCTACATTGAGTATGTAATATCATAAGGAAGGGACAGGACCTAGACATGCCCAAGTATGTACACAAAAGAATATTACTAACTAAACGGTAGCTTCGGATCAAATGGAGCACTTCTATGCAATCTCTGATGAAGCAGCCTAGGGGTCTGGTCTGCCTTCCTATCTACCTGCAGGCATGAAAGCAGCATCCACAAATAAAAGACGTCAGTACGAACAATGCACTGAGTATGTAAGGCATGAATTAGCAACATGATGAAACATAAAGGTACATAAGATAGAGAAAACAATTTATACCTCATAAGATGATTGTCATGCATATTTAACCTTTCTCAAGTTGGACCAAAAATCTTGTTGAAAATTCTGTCAAGTTTTCCTAAAGTTCCAACAAACTTAAGTTCCTTAATTCGCTTATTCTCCAATCCTTCCATAACTTACTACATGAACTTAAACCCTCATAACCATAAAATAGGCACATATAATCTCATATATCATAGAAGATAACTCTAGTTTCTTCAATTAGGACAACTAACACCTAACTAATCTCAACATACAAAAACTACGAGGTGTGAAAAGAGCAACCCAAATCAATAAACATGTAATAAGTGCTGAAACTGAAACTAAAACTGGAAATTGTAAACTAAAATACTATGTGTCCTGAATAAGAACTCACTTGTTTAATTGAAGAAATAAGCTACGGCCTCAGGCCCAATACATATGTGCACAAGCTATGGCTTCAGGCCCTAGTATACGTATACATAACTACGGCCTCAGGCCCAAGATGCATAAAGCATAAACTACGGCCTCGGGCCCAAATACAGGTGTTCAATATTCAGGAATGGAGACATGTATTTCTGAACTGAGAATCATACTGTAATACATGATACTTAACTACTAGTCAGCACTGAACTGAGACATATATTTCTGAACTGATTATAGAGTGTAAAAATGCTAAGTTTTCATGGCTAAGACTTATAGAATATCAAAGAGCTGGAAGTCATATTGTAATGCATAATATTGAAATACGAAATCATACTGGACTAGATAATACTGGAATTACTGAATAGAACTAGACTGAGACATGTACTCATGAACTGATTATGGAGTTTAAAGCATTAACTCGTAAGCAATCTGAGCATTACTATCCTGAGACACGAACTTATACTAACATGGCTTTAAGAGTCATATTAAAATATGATATGAGATACTGAACATGAATTCATACTGAGACAAGGACGTATAGCGAGGTGATGATATGCAGTACAGACTATTACTATACTAGCTGAGACATGAATTTATGAACTGATTATGAGAACTGAAACTTTAACTAGTTTAAAAACATGTTGAGTTTCTAGACAGAGACTCATGTGTATAAAACATGAGTCTAATTATATTACGTTCTGGGTTCACAAAGTTCGGAATGAAAGTTCACAAAGTTTGGAATGAAAGTCATGAACAAACTACGAATCTAGGGAACAGAAGTTTTGTAACTATTTAAGGAGACTAAGCTGGCCTATATTTCTGAGGCAATTAATAACGTAGCGTAGGGAGAATCATTAACATTCCCAAGTGTAGAGAGGTAGCCTCGCATACCTTAATTTCGGCCTTGGAGGGTAATACAACATTCGTCAACCCTTTCAACTTTAATCTATAGCAATACAAGTCAAAGGGATTCCATATTAGCCATAATATCCATGTTTTGGTCATCTATGCCTTTTATCAAACACTTGGTGGGGATAACGCTCCACAACCTTAATTAATGGTGTTTTCTTCACCCAATTCTCATTCTATTACTTCTAGTTGATTCTACAATCTCAGTTAGATGTAATTAACGTCATTCTTCATTACCCGTCATTCTTCATCACCCACATGATTATAACAATCCCAAGTCAAGAATCCAAAACCTTAGCATAGTTATATAATTCTCTTTATCAAATGCATTTATTGTTCTCCCAAGAACTCATCAATTCACAACTATAAATAATTAGAGAGCAGAAGCATTACCTTTTTGAAGTTCAATCCTCTTGAATTCGCGTTTCCATGTCCAACAATAATGTCTCAACCAAGGTTCTAGGGATTAGAAGAACTTTCTCATGTTAGGAAAGTGTTAAGGACTTGAATTCATGCTAGAATCATAGATGTAGGATAGATATTTGAACGTTCACTAGGGTTAGCAGGGAGTCTTCTAGACAGACATTATCAAATAGCACCTTTTGATGAGAGATTCAATAAAAAAAACTAACCTAAGTCAAATCAAGGATTCCCTGAGTAAGAATCCTCGGATCATCACTTATTCCCTGAATAAATAGAATGACTAAAAATTCAAAGAAAGGTTTTGCCCATCTGTTCTCCTGGATTTCTAATGATCTTGAAGTTTGCTGCCGATAGTTCTGACTTAAAGGCAATGATTAGGCTTTCTTCTTTTTTTTTTCTGTTCTTCTTTATTTTTTTTACTTTTTTTGTATCTGAATGCCAAACTCACCTTTTAGGGTTTTTTAGGATTGGGACTTTTTATCTCTTGCCTTAGATGACATTTCATGAATAGGGGGTGTCAGGGGATGAACCCCAAGCTTAAGTATAACTTAAAACGCAAAATCCAACTTTTTGACCCAAAAACCCGATCTGCCAGCGTCGAGTCGGCGACGCACATGCAGCGCGTGACCCCCTGCAGTTCCATGGTCAAAGAGGTGTTTTTGGGTGATTTCCCCGCTATGCGGATGCAGCGCATGCGCCCTCATGTGTGGCCTATGAGGGTTCTGCATAGTGTTCGCTAAATAGGCATAACCATGGTTTGAGATGATGGACACCGGAGTCCCATGTAATATGACAATGTTCTGTATATGTAACTTGGCTTGGTCTTCTGCTGAATTTGTATTTTTCACTGATATGAAATCCATATTTATCATCTCCCATTTCCAAACGGGAATGTCTATGTTCTGAGCCAACCCACCAAGCCTCTGGTGCTCGGCTTTCTCTTATTGACAATTTGGACACTGGGCCACAAAGTCTGTGATGTTCCTTTATTTTTCATGTCATTCAACTAATAAATCCCTTAAAGATCATGATACATCTTTATGGACCCTGAGTGGATAAAATACCTGGAATTATAGGCTTCTAACATGATCCTCCCTCTCTAAGTCCATTTATGTCTGAAACACACAATTTGTCTCGGTACCTCAAAGTACTCTCATCTCCCTCTTGTTCAAAAGTCATCATCTTATGCTCGTGAATCCCCTCTTTCAGTTGTAACAAGTAGGGATCGTCAAACGATTTTGCCTTCACTTCGGCTACTAAGAAGGAATAAGCCCTGTTCTGTTCTGGACAACAACTCCACTATCTTCAGAATCTGAAAGTCGAACTCATAGCTTGGCTAAGCGGTGAACTTCTCTCATCATGATTCTCTCATCTGCCTCAACATGAGTTAACTACCCATACTTGATTTCTTTGTGAGATACCTCCTGAACTACTCATAGTACTGATGTACGCCAAGTCTTTGACTAGCACCCGAAAGATTGGAGTATCACGTAATTGCACTACCCTTGTGACACATAATTGGTCATGATCTTATAGCTTTTCTGTGGTCACTTAATCAAAAGTAATTGATCTGGACGTAAGTCGATCAACGATCCTTCTACTCACTTCGGGTTTCTTCTACAGGCGAGGCATATTCCTTATGAAGACTATCCCATTTTTCCCTTATTACTGAATTGAGGTTATTCATATCTCATGCTAACCCTTCAGGTTTTCAGATACCCCACTAGACTTACTGACTGTTTACGCATATCCCCCTTAGACCAAAGGCTAACTTCTTATACTTGCGAATTCTTGGGGATCCAATTAACTTTCCTTATCTTCTATGATTTTCTTTTTGTACTCTAAAATACTAACGACTCATTTCTTCTACTTACTTCAAGCAAGTTTTCCTTACTGGGAAACTGAATTACTTATGGGCTGGTAATGTATTCATAACTGGCATACTCTGACTTAACAACTTAACTTTGTCACCCTGTTAGTCTTGGAGAAACTCTTTTCTGATAACTCTTAAAGACTCTTCTTCTATAGCTTGCTTTCTTACTGCTTAGATGATTTTCTTCTTTCACCAATTTCTATACCTCGAATTTAACTTAAACCTTTGGGTTCTAACACGCATTCGGTGTATTCAAATGATTACCCATTCACTAGTGTTAACTTGACTAAGTAACTCAAATGGTACTTCTAGTATCTCTGCTGAAAGTTTCTAATTCATTATATTTACTCAAAACTTACTTACTATTTTTCTGTTAACCACCTTCTAGCATTATATTCTCTATTTCTGCTCTGAATATTAAAGTGAAGCATAAGGTTATTTCTAACTTTTCCTTATCATTTGACTCTAATATGAGGTTGTATACTATCTTTCTAAACTATAGTCATAGATCACACTTAGGGAAGTTTCATCTGTCTCAAACGAGAAATTGGAACAACTAACCCCAGACTTCCTATACACTTTCAAAATCATATCAGACTATACACATCAGGGGTAAATACTTAATCACATAACCTAAGAGAGAATTGTCGTATCTTTTATCTCATAGTAATATCTTCTTCTTGTAGTAACTTCCTAACATAGTACTTTCTAGTTCTAATCTGAATAAACTTGAACAAATTAAACTTATTCCCTGAAATTCAATATCGTTAATCCTAATTCTCAAGTCGTACACCATCTTCTTCTTTTTTATTCATCCGCGGGTCGTACGAAAATATACCCACAAAATCTCCAAAAAACCTCTTGATCTGCTCATCATTCAGCAATGTAGAAACAATCACTGGTAAAGTATTATTCTGTCCAAGAAACTCATACCTCAGATGCGAAGGAAGCTGCTTAAGCTCAAGCTTAGGTGGCTCAACAATAGATGGCTCCGCTGGAGGAGTTATTCTATTCTTGAGATCAAGATCCAGCTTCTTTGGTTGGTAAGAGTAAGAACCCAACCCCACAAGAGAGTTAACAGTTCCAACATAGCATTCCATATCATTAGCATCGAAGTTCACCAAGATGGATACTAGAGCTTTACCCAAACACTCTTATTCCATTTTAACCTTGACTGCTTCATCAATCACATCAATAGAATCAATAACCGAAATGCTTTCGTAAGCACTTGGCCTTTCATACCTTTGCTAGCGTGAAAGGTCACCTCTTCATCATTAACACAGAATTTGATCTCATTCTTCTCTGAATCCATAAGAGCCCTTCTCGTGACAAGGAAAAGTCTCCCCAGAATAATAGGAATATCTCGATCAACAGACAATCAAGAACCACGAAATCTGCCGACAGATTTCGTGATTCTTGATTGTGCCTAGTCACCAACCCGAATAAGCACATCATCCACAACACCAAATGGCCTCTTTATGGGTCTATCAAACATCTGTAATAGCATGGTGGTACGTCTAGGCATTCCTAACCCCGACTACTTGTATATAGCAAGCAACATTAGGTTGATGGTAGCCCCATTATCACACAGAGCACGAGCAAAATTATGATGGCCAACAGAACATGGAATAGTAAAAGCCCCTGGATCCTCCTTATTCTAAACCCTGGTTGTAGATAAAATAAAACTGACACGATGAGTCACACTCACAGTGTCATTGTTCACGGGTCTCTTTTTCATTAACAAATCTTTCAAATATTTTGCAAATCCGGGAGTCTCCTGGAAAGCATCCAAAACTGGAATGTTCATCGATAACTGCTTCAACTGATCATAGAACCTCTTATACTTAGCATCTTTCGTCTTCTTCACCAATCTTTGAGGAAAGGGAGGTGTAGTTTTAAATAGTTGGGTCAAATGACGAAGAGCCCCCTTAACCGTTTGCTTACTTGTGTCACTAATGGAACTAGTTTTCTTTGAACTTTCCGGAATATCAGCAACCTGCTCAACAATAGGGACCTCTGTCTGAACCTCTTCAACAGTAGTTGGCACTTCAGATTTTGCCTTTTCTTCTTCAGTATCCAGCTCAAGATCAATCACCTTCTTTTCTACACTTTGAAGTATTTTACCACTCTGAGTGCTAATAGCATACACTTTATCTAAAGTACATTCCACCATTTTTCAGATTCAGAATAGTGTCACTAGGAAGTCCTCCCTTCTATGAACGGTGTTGATCTCTGGAAATATCTCTCATCTGCGACTCGAGCTTCTGAGTGGAAGCTGTGTGAGATCTCAAAATTTTAGTCATCCCATTCATAGTTTTATCAGCCTTGTTTTGGTTAGCTAGCACCTTCGCAAGCATGCTCTCCAACATAGAACTCCCTGGCTCATTCGATTGCCCCTTTGGTGGAATATATGGATTAGAACTCCTATTTCCAAAATTATTGTTGTTGTAGCTCCCTCAGTTTGAGCTGCCATAGTTTTTGTAAATACCTTGTCCCTGTTGAGGTCTCTATTGATTCTGATTCTGATTTTGATTTTGATAACCTCCTTGGTAGTTCTACCTTTGATAACCCCTTGAGAGTTATTCACATAATTAGCATCTTCGTACTTCATAGGAGGTCCCTCTTGATATGGATCCTCTTGAACTTGGTACATCACCTTGGGCATTCCCTTAGCTTCTTTAACAACATTCACTTTCTTAGTCTCTTTCTCATAAATCTTTTTGTCAGCAAAGAAATACTAGTTGCAAGCTGAGCCAGAGTCTGCTGAGTCTCTTGATTTTCTTTCACCATAATATGGATCATTGGAGCCCCATATGCTACTCCATCAGCACCACCCGAATGCCATGCTTGAATGTGAGTTGTCAATTAATCAAGTCATTGAGTGATTCGGGCGTATGTCTTATCCATGAAACACCCACTAGCTGCAATATTCGCCACTACTTGTATCAATGGATCCAACCCTGTATAGAACTTCTCCATCAATATATGCTCTGGAAAACCATGATTTGGAGACTTCTACAGATACTCCTTGAATCTCTCCCAAGCTTCATATATTTGTTCCCCCGAAAGCTATTTGAAATCAAAGATCTTATCACGAATTTCAACTTTCCTTCTTAGTGGAAACCACTTCTTGAGAAAAAGAGCGACAAGTTCTGCCCACGTACGAATAGAGTTACGGTGCATCTTCTCAAACCAAACTTGTGGCAGCTTCTCAAACCAAACTCTTGCTTCACCGGCTAAAGAATATTTGAAAACTCTTAGCCGAATAGCATCAGGAGAAACAACATTTTGGATGTGGTCAGCACACATATCCACAAAATTCTTCAGATGTTGATGAGGGTCATCATTGGTAGAGTTCCAAAAATATCCCTCAAGTTTGAGCAATTGGTAGATAGTAGAATCAATCTTTCAAGTGGCGGAATTCACCCTAGGTGGAACAATAGCAGATGCATATTTCGCCTCATCTAACATATCCGCAAACACATTCTCAACTTCTTCTACTGGGAGGGTCTGGCGCTTGCAAACCCTTATTACCATTTGCTCCACGTCCGTCTCTTTTGTTAGTCATGATCACTTGGTTCACAGAAAATAGCAAACAAGGTGTGCCGGAATAGAAAAATACTTTAAGCAAAGTACAAACTATTTAGTAATTTCAAAAACTGTATTCCCTAGCAACGACATCAAAATTTTGTATGCTCAAATTACACCTATTAAATGGCGTAAGTGGGTAATGTCAAATATAGTAACCCAACAAGTTGGGGTCAAATCCCACATGGAAATGGGTGTGAAAAAGTTACTAAAGTAGTTGAATACTTTCTTGCGGTCTTAATTACGTATTCCATTGAAGCTGTAAAAGATTGTTTGTTTATTAATTAATTGCTTTCATTATAATGAATATGATTAAAGAAACCAAGGTTGTGTCCCCTTTTAGATAGAGTGTATGCTATGGGTATTAATCTTGCTATACTTCTAATGGATCATTGTAAGAATGCACTTAACCTCTAATTGAATCCCTAGTATTTCCCAATAATTAAGGACTATTTCTCTTTATGATTTTCCCAAATATAAAAGAGTTGATAGAAGAACGGTTAATATGTGTCAAGTAAATTCCTATTATTCCTAAGTGAATCTATTAAGCGAGGGTCAACGCCCTGAGTTCTTGTTACTTGTTCTTACCAAACTCATAACTTATCTTCCCAAATAAATCAAGGTTTGTAGCTTAAGTTAATGTTTGCAACCATCAACTAACAATGAATAATAAAGAATAAGTACCTAACAATCCATTATGCATATATCAATCCCAATTCATAATCACATGACACCCATCATTGGGTTCACAACCTTAGTAGGAAATTTAGCTACTCATAATGAAGAATGAACAACACAATAATTAAGAAATAATATTGCTTACTATTGATTAAAATAAGATGAAAGTAATTGTCTTGATCTTCAAAACCTCCAAAAACAATGAAGTATTCAATGCTAGTAAGAATAGTACTGATATCTGACCAAGAATAATCTAAACAAACCCTACAATGAGTATTTATTATGGTCCAAATCGTGAGAAATAAAATGACAAAACTGCCCCCGTCGCCACTATTCTGCGGACCGTAAAAAGATATACGGTCGGTCAAAATTCCTTCTTCAGCTATCAAATTGCTTTCTTCGGACTTTCTGCGCTTCCTATTCGACAAACCGTCAAATGTTATATATAAATGCTCGGCAGAACATCCATGGGTTGAGTTTCTATTTGTTACAGCTTGACGGTGGATTTTACTATCCGTAGAATATTCTGCGGATCATCTTTTGCTTCGTGAAATTTTCTTTGGCTGACAGGTATAGGATTACTAGTTTAAGGTCCATTTGACACCTCATAGAATGTTCTGCGGTCCATCTTTTGTTCCGTCAAACTGCCTATTCAGTGTCTTGCCATTTTTTACTTCTTTTTGCGATCTTTTCACATATCTCCAACTTTCACCATTTTGACACTAAATACCTGAAACATAACAGAAACCACATCAAAACGACACAAACTTGCTTGAAAACAAGTATAACTCTCCGTTAAAAGCATTAAATGTGCCAAAATTGTGCGGCACATCAATATACCCCTTGGAAATCATCTTTCTGGCTTTGAGATAGGAAATAAACCTACCCTTAGGTAATACTCAATTGCCCTTCCACTCTATGACTGGTTCATTAGGGAACTCAAAATGGACAATTTTGGTTCTACAACCTACTATAGCATAACATGAAGATAACCAATCCATACCCATGATTATATCAAAGTCTACCATCTCCAACTCTGCTAAGGCAGCTATGGTTCTGTGGTGATAGACTAAAACTGGACAACCCCTATAAATATGTCTAGCTATAACTGACTCTCCAACTGGGGTGCATACTTCAAAGGGATCATGCAATTTTTCTGGTTCTATCCCAAATTTCTTAGCAACAAAATCGGTTACATAAGATAAGGTGGATCCTGGGTTAATAAGGGCATAAATGTCAAAGGTGAAAACTGTTAAAGTACCTGTGACCACATCTGCACATGCTTCTGTGTCCTAATGAGCTGCTAGTGCATGCAAGCGGTTCCGACCTCCGCCTGCATTTCCAGACTTTGTTGCACCATGCCTTGACTGGGCATGAGAATTTCGAGGAGCTACTGAATTTGTGACTGAGCCATATTGCCTTCGGTACCCTGCCTCACTGATGGATAGTCCCTCTGCAAATGGCCCCGTTGGCCACACCCATAGCATATATCCATACCCATACAACACTCCCCTGGATGCCTCTTCCCACACTTGCTACAAACTGGAAAGTCATAAGTCTTTTGACCTACACTACCCTGAGAATAGGAATTTGCTGGCCTGAAATTCTATCTCTTCTGATCATTCCTGAACTTTGGGGCTGGAGCACTGGCTGCAGATGGAGCGGGTCTTGATGACATGTTCTTAAAGAATTTTCTGCCTCCACCTACCCATGACTGAAGTTACCTGCAAACTTGGCACTTGTATTGAATTCTATTTCTTTCTCTTTCTATAGTGCTTCTTCTTCCTTTATTCGGTCCTAATTACCCTGAATAAAATAAACCATCTTAGTGATGGTCATTTCTATATTCTAAATAGAAATATTTGCAGCATCGCTATACAAGTCGGGTGTAAGGTCCAACATAAACCGTCTAACTCTGGCCCTCATATCAGGAACCATATGCGGAGCATACTTAGCCAAAGAGACAAACTTGAGACAATAATCATTCACACCCATATCATTCAGCTTGAACCTCTCAAATTCGCAGGCCTCTGCTTCTCTGGCCTCAAGTGGCTGAAAGTGATCAATCAAGAAATCTAAAAACTCATCCCAAGTTGTTGAAGGTGCATCTTATCCACGAGACTGTTCCCACATCTCATACCAAATATGAGGAACATCTTGCAACTGATAAGCTCCCAGCTCCACTGCCTCTATCTCACTGGCATGCATGACACGAAAAACCTTCTGAAGCCCATTGATGAAATTTTGCAGATCCTCTACATTAATGGACCCGGTGAACACTGGAGGCTACATAGATGGAAATTTCATGGTCCTGGAGCTGTTTGACCCTCCACTAGCATTTGCGCTAGGAGCAGTTTCCTGATGATGAGCTTGGTTAGCAACAATATTGGTGAGCAACTAGATAGGTCCCCTGATATCCATGTTTGTAGTTGCAACACTCTGTAAATCCGAGTTACGTGTGAAAGCGTCTTGGAGAATCTGAACTCCACTATTTTTCTGAATGTAAAACAAGGCCATATAATACGGCCCGTATTTTGAAATACCTCCCGTACTTTAGGGCATATTTCACCCGCCTCTCTGCATTGTTCACTATTTTTGTTAATGTAAAATACGGCCATATAATATGGCCCGTATTTTGAAATACGACCTGTATTTCTGGGCGTATTTCACCCGCCGCTCTACTGTGTCCACTGTTTTGTTAACGTAAAATATGGCCCGTATTTTGAAATATGGTCTGTATTTCTAGGCGTATTTCAACTGCCTCCAACAGTGTATATATAAAGCGGGTTCAGTTAATTTTATCATTTATTCACATTCTCATAAACCCTAAGGATGATAAGCTTCCCTCCAAGTCTTCCAACATTAAAGTAAGAACATCATTAACATTATTAATTAATCCTAGCATTAAACCCATGATTCTTAACAAGATTCTTGAATGAAAACCTAGGATTTGCAAGTAATCCTTCTCAAAGTGATTCAAGCAAGGGTTTTGGGTGTTCTTCGTTGTAAAAGTGAATTGTTGAGTTACGTAAGGCTTAATCAAGGTATGTCTCTTTTGAAAAACATGTTTTCGATGTATGTCTTCTTTTCAAATGTTCTTTATTGAATAAAAAGGTGAACTTTTCATACTTTAAACCCCTATTTCATGTTTTGATTGTGGTTGATGTGCGTGATGGAACAAGCCCACATTAAACCTTGATTGTATTCTACTCTATATATGAATACGTAATTCTAATCGTTTTCCTCTATAAGAGATGATAAACAACAATGGCTAAGCGTTTGGTAATGGTGTTTTATGATGAACTTAAATGCTAATTGATGATGTGACTACCTTGAGATATGATTGTGATTCGGCTTCTATGCTATGAACATTATTGTTGTCTTTGGCCTAGCTACTCGGGAGGAAGGGTAGACACTATGGATCCTAGTGTGGTAATGCCTAGCCATTCGGGAGGAAAAATGGCCACTGCCGGGTTCGCCACTCGGGGTGCAGTTATTGCCTTGCTATTCGGGAGGAAGTATAGCCATCGAGAATTACATATTCCGGTGTGGTGCGTTGTGTTTAGAGAACCTCTAAGGTCATCCCTTCGATGTTTTTTATTCTTGGGCCTGTATTGGCAAGAGTGATATCCTTATCCTTTTATGGAACTATTGTCGATAATCATGATCAATTTAAAAAGCATATTTGAAAGTTGTAACTTGACAAAAGGTTTTATAATCAGTTTTGATAATTCTTATTGAGATACACAAGCTGAATAACTGATTTCACGTTGTTTCGCACTATCCTCAGAACTGATTCCTTTAAGTATTATGGTACTTTATTTTCATATTACCTATTGTCCCTGAGGCATTCACTGAGTACGAAGTACTTAGGCATACCATTGTTGTTTTTTATGGTATGTTAGGTAACGAAGAAGAGCAGGTTCATAGAGACTAAAGCGCTAGGAGAACCTGCTGTTGATGTTGACTTGGTGAGCCCACATGCTCATTCGTGGGTCATCCTCTATTTATTCATTCTATTATTTATATTAGTTTTCTAGGCTCCGTTCCGATGATTAGACGGTCATTCATTATTCTTAGAAGCTCCATAGTTTACATTCATCCTGTGGGTAGCTAAAGCGTTTATGTGCAATTCTTTGGGTACTTGTTACGTATTGATTAAGTTTCCTAATATTAAAGACTTCCGCTGATTTAATTCATACATCATGATTTGATTGTATTTATTTTATAAACTGTTGGAGGTGAATAATGAACCTTTAGTGTTCGAGTATTGTTAGTGCATCTTTTAGGTTCTTTTGATGTTGTTCATGACGTAGGATGTCGATCACATCTAGGGTGGGTTTTGGGGCGTGACAAGCTTGGTATCAGAGCCTAGGTTTAGATACATCCTAGGATTGTTGTCGGTGTCTATGGAGCTGTGTCTAGTGGAGTTTTCCTTGTACAGCCTGATCACTTGCATGACTGAGAAAGCCCCAGGACATTTATAAGTGTTTCTTATCTTTCTTGATTCTAGATTGTGTTGTAGAGCTTGAAATACTATTAGGGTCATTCTAATATGTTCGTTAATTAGTGCTTATTACAGAAATGGTTCTAACATGATCCAGAAATGGTAACCGCGGACGTCCCGTGTTAGCTAACCGAAATCTTGGAGGCGCGAATGCGGGTAACGAAAATAACGTTGGAAATTAAGCACCACCTCAAGCACCGCCTGCTCCTGTTGTTCTTGTTGCGGGTGTGCTCGAGATTGGTACGATGCAAACTGATATTCAAATATTGACTACATTAGTTGCGGCTCAGCAACAGCGTGGAGATGTGGAACCTCATAGTAGAGGCAGACTTAAGCAATTCCTAAACTAAGTCACCAGAGTTCTTCAGGTCACGAGAGGTGGATGACCCTCAGCATTTTTTAGATGAGACTTTCAAGGCGTTGAGGGCAATGAATGCCCATGGTTCCGAAGTTGTGAGGTTTGCTTCTTATCAGTTTAAGGATGTTGCTCACGCATGGTTTAAGATGTGGGAGTCTGAGAGGGGTGATGTTGTCTTGGCTCTTACGTGGGCTGAATTTGAAGAGGCGTTCATGGAAAGATTTTTGTCTGATGAGGAGATATTTGCAATGGCTACGAAATTTGAAAAGCTAAATAGGATAACAAGTCAGTTCGTGAGTACAGTTTAGAGGTCATCCGCTTGTCAAAGTATGCTTTATATATGATTCCGACTGAAAAAGCATAGGTTAACTGGTTTTGTGAAAGGCTTGGTACCACCTATCAAGTATGCATGTGCTGCTGCTGCTATGTCACTTACTTGCACTTTCTCATCTTTGGTTAGGTTTGCTGAACAACAAGAGAGTTGGAAAAATAAGGAGAGGGTGGAGCGAGACAAGAACAAGAAGGCCTGATCGGCGGGTGGTTTCAGTGGTAATAATTATAATGGAGGGCAGAGGAGAGGATATTTTGCACCTGCTTAGTCTGGCGTACATTCGAACCCCATTGTGACTTCTGGTAGGCAAGGTCTGAACAATTATAACCAAAGTAGGTTCTCCCAGGGTAGTAGTTGGTCCGCTGTATGGGAAAATCGTATATGTCATCACTGTGGTATTAGTGGCCACATTAAGAGGGAGTTCAGAAAATGGCTACGCGAGATGGCTGCTATGTCAAACAAAAGGAATGATTCACCTGCTTCTGCATCTGCTAAAAGTCCGTCTGCTGGTAATGCTAACAATAATAATTAGAATGCTCGTTAATGGCAAAATAAAGGAAGTTGCTAACATTTCTGATGGAGGGACAACTTGGCTTTATGGGCTAACTCGTAGGAAGGCAGCTGAGGCTTCTGACGCTGTAGTTACAGGTATCCTTACCATCTGTTCTCATGATGCTTATTCATTGATTGATCCGAGTTCAAATTTATTCCATGTGACCTCTTATTTTTCTCTTGATATGGGTATGAAACCCGAGCCTTTGTTGGAACCTTTTGTTGTTGATACGCATGTTGGTGTTCCTGTTATTGCTTCTAGAGTGTATACAAATTGTGTTGTTATGATTAAAGGTCCTAAGATCGTGGCTGATTTGTATGAACTTGAGATGGTGGATTTTGATGTAATTATGGGGATGGACTGGTTGTCCGCATGTTATGCTAATGTGGATTGTCGCCATAAGTTAGTTTGTTCGCCTTTTTCGATGAGCCTGTTATTGTGTGAGAGGGTGAAATTGCTAAGCCAAGGAGCAGATTTATTTCCTATCTTAAGGCTCATAAGATGATTACTAAGGAGTGCATTTACCATTTGGTTGCTGTTAATGAAATAAAAGTCGTAGTACCCGAATTCCCATCTGTTCCCATAATTAGTGATTATCCCAAAGTGTTTCTCGAAGATCTTCCTGGTATTCCTCCTGATTGAGTTATTGATTTTGGGATTAATTTTATTCCTGACACCCAACCTATTTCTATTCCACCTTATCGCATGGCTCCAACGGAGTTAAGGGAATTAAAGGATCAGTTAAAGACCTGTCGGATAAGGGTTTCATCCGACCACATTCCTCACCTTGGGGTGCTCCAGTATTGTTTGCTAGAAAGAAAGATGGTTCCCTTATAATGTGTATTGATTACCGTCAGCTTAATAAAGTGACCATCAAGAATAAGTATCCCTGGCCTAAGATAGATGATCTGTTTGACCAACTTCAGGGTGCTAAGTTCTTTTCAAAAATTGACCTGAGGTCTGGGTATCACCAATTGAAGATAAAGGAGAAGGATATCCCGAAAACTATTTTCCATACTCGTTATGGGCTCTTTGAGTTTCTAGTAATGTCCTTTGGGTTCACTAATGTGCCTGCTGCATTCATGGATTTGATAAATCGTGTGTTTAAGCCTTATCTGGACCGCTTCATTATTGTGCTTATTGATGTTATTTTGGTGTATTCTAAAAGTCGTAAGGATCATGCTAATCATTTGAGAATAACATTGACAACACTTGAGAAGAACAAGCTTTATGCGAAATTCTCAAAGTGTGAATTGTGGCTAGAGTCTGTGGCTTTCTTGGGTCATGTGGTGACCGCTGACGGAATTAAAGTAGATCCTCTGAAAATTTAGGCGGTTAAGGATTGGCCTAGACCAACTAGTGTGACTGATATTCGTAGTTTCTTTGGGTTGGCAAATTATTACAGAAAGTTTGTGGAAGGTTTTCATCTATAGCCTCTCTATTGACTAAATGAACACAGCAGACTGCTAAGTTTCAGTGATCCGAAGCTTGTGAAAATAGTTTCCAAGAGCTTAAGACAAGGTTGACTTCGGCTCCTATTTTGATCTTACCTTCTGGATCTGGTGGATATGTGGCGTATTGTGATGTTTACAGAATTAGTTTGGGTTGTGTATTGATGCAGAATAGTAAGGTGATTGCTTATGCTTCGCGACAGTTGATAAAGCATGAGAAGAATTATCTGACTCATGACTTGGAGTTGGCTGTTGTGGTATTTCCTTGAAAATTTGGCGTCATTATTTATATGGTCAGCATTGACATGTTTTTACTAACCATAAAAGTCTTGTAATACATCTTTAAGCAGTGAGAGTTGAATCTCAGACAAAGGTGGTGGTTAATGGAGTTGTTAAAAGATTATGACTTAAATATTTTGTATCATCCTGGTAAGGATAATGTGGTTGTTGATGCTTTGAGTAGAAAATCTATGGGCACATAGGTCTATTTGCGCGTTCATGACATGCCCATGGGGAAGGAAATTCGAAGACTTGCTAGTCTTGGGGTCAGACTTGATGAAACTGAAGATGGAGAGTGAGTGGGAATTACGCCATTACGGCTTGACATTGTGGAAAGGATTAAATCCGAGCAATATGATGGCAAAGCTGAGAAATAAAGTGGAAAGGGGTGAGCACACTTCATTTACTGTTGGGACTGGCGATAATGTTCTGCAATTGCCAGGACGATTATGTGTTCCTAATGTTGATGGTCTTCGACAAGAATTAATGATGGAAGCTCATAGATCTAAGTATTCGTTTCATCCAGGATCCACCAAAATATATAAGGACTTGAAGCAGCACTATTGGTGGAGAAACATGAAGGTTGATATTTCTAACTTTGTGGCTAAGTTTTTGAATTGTCAACAGGTGAAGGCTGAACATCAAAGACCTGGTGGTCTGGCTCAGAATATCGAGATTCCGTAGTGAAAGTAGGAGGTGATCAATATGGATTTCGTTGTGGGTTTACCCCGCACAAAGGCAAAATTTGATTCGATTTGGGTGATCGTGGATAGACTCACAAAGTCTACCAATTTTCTCCCTGTGAAGACGTCATATGCCGCAGCGGAGTACGCCAAGTTAAATCTAAAAGAGATAGTTAGATTGCATGGGATTCCGACATCCATCATATCTGACAGGGGTACGCAATTCACTACTCATTTTTTAAAATTCTTTCAGGAAGGTTTGGGAACTAGAGTGAAATTGAACACTGCCTTTTATCCTCAAACTGACGAGCAGGCAGAGAGGACTATTCGGACTTTGGAAGATATGCTGCGAGCCTGTTTTATAGATTTCGGAAGAAATTGGGATGAACACTTACCTCTGGTGGAATTCGCTTACAACAATAGTTATCAGGCGAGTATTCAGATGGCTCCTTATGAGGCTCTTTATGGGAGGCATTGCGAATCTCTAATTGGTTGGTTTGAACCAACTGAAGTAGAATTGTTGGGTCCGGACTTAGTTCATGAAGCAATCGAGAAAGTTAATCTTATTGTACAACGACTAAAGACAGCTCAGTGTAGAGAGAAGTCTTATACGGACATGAGGCGACGTGAGCTGGAGTTTTCTGTTGATGACAATGTATTCTTGAAAGTGTCACCGATGAAGGGAGTAATGCGGTTTGGTAAAAAGGGCAAACTGTCTAACTCTGGCCCTCATATCAGGAACCACACGCGGGGCATACTTGGCCAAAGAGACAAACTTGAGAAAGTAATCATTCACACCCATATCATTCTGCTTGATCCTCTCAAATTCGTAGGCCTCTGCTTCTCTGGCCTCAAGTGGCTGAAAGTGATCAATGAAGGAATCTAAAAACTCATCCCAAGTTATTGAAGGCGTATCTTCTCCACGAGACTGTTCCCACATCTCATACCAAATATGAGGAACATCTTGCAACTGATAAGCTCCCAGCTCCACTGCCTCTATCTCAGTGGCATGCATGACACGAAAAACCTTCTGAAGCCCATTGATGAAATTTTGCAGATCCTCTGCATTAATGGACCAAGTGAACACTGGAGGCTACATATATGGAAATTTCTTGGTCCTGGAGTTGTTTGACCCTCCACTAGCACTTGCGCTGGGAGCAGTTTCCTGATGCTGAGCTTGGTTAGCAACAATATGGGTGAGCAACTAGATAGCTCCCCTGATATCCATGTTTGTAGTTGCAACACTCTGTAAATCTGAGTTATGTGTGAAAGCATCTTGGAGAATCTGAACTCCACTATTTTTCTTAATGTAAAACAAGGCCATATAATATGGCCCGTATTTTGAAATACCTCTCGTACTTTAGGGCATATTTCACCCGCTTCTCTGCATTGTTCACTATTTTTGTTAATGTAAAATACGGCCATATAATATGGCCCGTATTTTGAAATACGACCTGTATTTCTGGGCGTATTTCACCTACCGCTCTATTGTGTCCACTGTTTTGTTAATGTATAATATGGCCCGTATTTTGAAATATGGTCTGTATTTCAACTGCCTCCAACAGTGTATATATAAAGCGGGTTCAGTTAATTTTATCATTTATTCACATTCTCATAAACCCTAAGGATGAAAATCTTCCCTCCAAGTCTTCCAACATTAAAGTAAGAACATCTTTAACATTATTAATTAATCCTAGCATTAAACCCATGATTCTTAACATGAAAACCTAGGATTCGCAAGTAATCCTTATCAAAGTGGTTCAAGCTAGGGTTTTCGGTGTTCTTCATTGTAAAAGTGAATTGTTGAGTTACGTAAGGCTTAATCAAGGTATGTCTCTTTTGAAAAACTTGTTTTCGATGTATGTCTTCTTTTAAAAGCTCTTTATTGAATAAAAAGGTGAACTTTTCATACTTTAAAACCCTATTTCATGTTTTGATTGTGGTTGCTGTGCGTGATGGGACAAGCCCACATTAAACCTTGATTGTATTCTACTCTATATATGAATACATAATTCTAATCGTTTTCCTCTATAAGAGATGATCAACAATAATGGCTAAGCGTTTGGTAATGGTGTTTTATCATGAACTTAAATGCTAATTGATGATGTGACTACCTTGAGATATGATTGTGATTCAGCTTCTATGCTATGAACTTTATTGTTGTCTTTGGCCTAGCTACTCGGGGGGATGGGTAAATACTATGGATCCTAGTGTGGTAATGCCTAGCCATTCAAGAGGGCTTTGCCTCCCTGGCCTCAAGTGGCTAAAAGTGATCAATGAAAGAATCTAAAAACTCATCTTAAGTTGCTGAAGGTGCATCTTCTCCATGAGACTGTTCCCACATCTCATACCAAATATGAGCAACATCTTGCAACTGATAAGCTCCCAGCTCCGCTACCTCTATCTCAGTGGCATGCTTGACACAAAAAACCTTCTGAAGCCCATTGATGAAATTTTGCAGATCCTCTGCCTTAATGGACCCAGTGAACACTGGAGGCTTCATCTATGAAAATTTCTTGGTCCTGGAGCTGTTCGACCCTCCACTAGCACTTGCGCTCGGAGCAATTTCCTGATCCTGAGCTTGGTTAGCAACAATCTGGGTAAGCAACTAGATAGCTCCCTTGATATCCATGTTTCTAGCTGTAACACTCTATAAATCCGAGTTACGTGTGAAAGCATCTTGGAGAATCTGGACTCTGTTTTTGCTAGCTGTAACTAGATAGCTCTCGTACTTCTAGGCGTATTTCACCCGCCTCTTTGCATTGTTCACTGTTTTTGTTAATGTAAAATAAGGCCACATAATACGGCCCGTATTTTGAAATACATCCCCTATTTTGGGAAGTATTTCACCCGCCTCTCTACTGTGTCCACTGTTTTGTTAACATAAAATACGACAAAAGAATACGGCCCGTATTTTGAAATATGGTCCGTATTTCGGGACGTATTTCACCCGCCTACAGCAATGTATATATAAAGCGGGTTTAGTTCATTTTATCATTTATTCACATTCTCGTAAACCCTAAGGAATAAAAATCTTCCCTCCAAGTCTTCCAACATTAAGGTAAGAACATCTTTAACATTATTAATTAATTCTAGTATTAAACCCATGATTCTTGAATGAAAACCTAGGGTTTGCAAGTAATATTTCTCAAAGTGACTCAAGCTAGAGTTTTGGGTGTTCTTCATTTTAAAAATGAATTGTTGAGTTACGTAAGGCTTAATTAAGTTATATCTCTTTTGAAACCCTTATTTTGGATGTATGTCTTCTTTTGAAAAGTTCTTTATTGAATAAAAAGGTGAACTTTTCATACTTTAAAACTCTATGTCATGCTTTGATTGTGGTTGATGTGCGTGATGGACAAGCCCACATTAAACCTTGATTGTATTCTACTCTATATATGTATATGTAATTCTAATCTTTTTCCTCTATAAGAGATGATCGACAATAATGGCTAAGGGTTTGATAATGGTGTTTTATGATGTACTTAAAGGCTAATTGATGACTACCTTGAGATATGATTGTGATTCGGCTTCATTGCTATGAATTTTGTTGTTGTGTTTGGCCTAGCAACTTGGGAGGAAGGGTAGTCACTATGGATCCTAGTGTGGTAATGCCTATCCATTCGGGAGGAAGAATGGCCACTGCCGGGTTCGCCACCCGGGCTGTGGTTTATGCCTAGCTATTTGGGAGGAAGGATAGCGATCGAGAATTATATATTCTGGTGTGGTGCGTTGTGTTTAGGGAACCTATAAGTCATCCCTTCGATGTTATTGATTCTTGGGCCTGTATTAGCAAGTGTGATATCCTTATCCTTTTATGAAACTTGTTATACCTCTCGTTTTCATGGTAGGAAAACTTACGGCTACCTAGTCGAGTGTACCTTGGAATGGAGTCCGAACCCGAGATTTGTGATATTATGTATTTTACCCCGTGGATGGAAGTTCTAGCAGGTGACCTCTGCGATTTGCAGGGTTATACTTGAACGGACTAAAATGACGCAACGGACTGAATCAAAAAGAAAAAAAAACCAGGCACCAGTCACCATCGACGACCCGTCGATTAGGCCGTCAATATGACTCTGAGATTTTTGAGCTGCAGAAGAAATTTGACCGGTCAGGTCGACAAGCTGTCGATGTGTCGACGGTCCGTCAACCCGACCGTCAAACCGGACATCTGGAACCTTCTGATTCCAGGTATAAATATGTGAGATCACGACTTATTTATCATTTTTTCTCAACTTCAGACCAGAGAAACCTTTGAAAATTTCTTCCCAACATATTTCTTTAAATTAGTGAAGATTAAGGTAAAATCTAAGCCCATAAACCCGAACTAGTGAAGGGAAAATATTATTTCTAGTGTTTAATCAAGTCAAGAAGCTTGGGAAGTGGAGTGGAAGTTGGGCTTTGAGATTCTAGACTCCTCAAGGTATGTGAATGATGTTTATCTTTTTATTAAAGTTAAATATCGAGAGTTTTAGTGATTATAACCAAAATAAATATAGTCATAGAAGTGATAAATTGAATAAAGACCAAGATGAGATTAAGAGTTATTTTGAATGAGGATTTGGGATGGATTAGATTATATTTTTCTATGTAAGAGCGGATGTTGTTGTTGATGTTGTTATTGATGTTGGATTGAGTTCGAAGTTAAGGGAAATATTGCCCACCATTCAATATGGTCTTATTACACTCAATAAGAGTATCAAATGAGATAAGAGGCCAAATTATAGTTTGTGTTATCCCAATTGTAGACTTGCGAGTTCAAGAGGTAGAAATCCAACGAATTGACACGCTTCAAGGTATATAAGGCTGGTCCCTTCTTTTTCTAAGGCATGATTCTTATAACATAACCTCCTTTATCTTTCCATGAGTTTCTCATATTCCAGAAACTATAAGCCTATGACTACTAAGAACTACACATTAGGTAAAGTCAAGAGATATATTACGAATATGATGATAATAATGATGAGTCTAAGTCTAGAGATTCTAAAACCCATGATACGATGTTTTCACGAAGCTAATGATTCCTTGATATTGTTCATTGTTGCTAGGCTCACCTTATAATGTTAGTTCTTTCAAGGTGAGATATGATGAATATGATTACTCCATAATGGAATCGGGGATTCTCGACCTTACGTCACCCCGATAGAGTTATAGTCGTCTTGAGTTTTTATGTATGCTTTATGATAAGTAAATGATGATGAGATTACACCGTGTCTAGATGGTCGGACATGTCACCGCGAGGGCGGGCTGCATACGATTACACCGTGCCTAGATGGTCGGACATGTCACCACGAGGGCGAGCTACATATGATTACACCATGCCTACATAGCCACACATGACACCACTAGTGGGCGGCATGCGATGGTTACCCGGACACGGGTTAACAATGATGGTACATGTGATATGTACCATGATTTCTTTATTATGCTAGTATTACTCATGCCTTACATACTTAGTACTTTATTCGTACTAACGTCCTTTCTTTGTATTGACGTTGTGTTCATGCTCACATGTAGATAGGGAGGTGACCCAGATTCATAGGAGCTGATCAGTGGACTTACAGGAACACTCCATTATTTCGGAGGTGCTACTTTTGATATATCATTTTGTGTATACATTTGGGCGCGACGAGGTCCTGTCCCATCCTTAGGTCTAGTAATCTAGTAGAGGCTCATAGATACGTATGTGTGGGTAGCAGATGTCCCATGATAACTACATTGTATTTTGTAAATCACTTTTGTGGCCATGAGGGCTTATATGTATGTATATATATATGTGTGTGTGTGTGTGTGTGTGTGTGTGTGTGTGTGTTGCCTCGGAGATTGTTCATGCTCAGGTTGGATATGATGACTAGTATTATGAGTGGTGCTTGGTAGTCAGCTCCGGGTATCCGTCATGGCCCCTAGTCGGGTCATGATAAAAGTGGTGTCATTGCAGTTCTGTCCTAGGGTGTGTCGACGAGCCGTGTCCAGCAGATTCTCATTTATGGGTGTGAAGCGTGCCACACTTATAAGCAAGAGGCTGCGGGGCATTTAGGGAAAATGACCATTCTTCTTCTTGTCAGATTGTGCGATAGAGCCATGTTATAAGATTTTCTCCTCCCTAATTGTGCATTATGATTTCAGCGATGCCGGTAAAGAGGAAAGCCACAGTCGCCCAGAAGGGCAAGGCTACTACCGAAAGGCAGGTAGAAAGGGAACCGCCAACAAATATAGAAGAAGGTGTATCTCATAATGAGGCTACATCCAATACCTCTCACACTTTGCTTATTTTAGAAGAACAAGAGGGGGCTTCAGCTCCAGCTTTTATGCCTCCAGTTCCTCCACCAGGTGCTTCGGGTCAACAAATGACCGAAGCTATTCAGCTATTGACACAGCTAGTTGCCGCCAAGGTACAGTGGTAGAGTACGGGTCCAGGTGACAGGGTGACTAGTAATAGAGCCCGTGATTTCATGAGTTTAAATCCTCAAGAATTTTTCGAGTCAAAGCTGGATGAAGACCGCAAGGTTTTATTTATGAGTTGCTGAGAACGTTGAGAATTATTCATGCCTCCGATAATGAATCTATGGAGTTGGCATCTTATAGACTCCGGGATGTAGCGGTCCTTTGGTATAATAACTGGATATCTTTGAGAAAGGAAAATGCACCTCCCCTGGTTTGGCAGGAATTTGTGGATGCTTTTCTTCGTCATTATTTTCCACCCGAGATTCGAAGGGCCCGTGCAGATAGGTTTCTGAATCTAAAGCAAGGGAATATGAGTGCTCGGGATTATATCCTTCACTTTAATTCATTGGCCCGGTATGCTCCTACTATGGTGGTCGATATGGGAGATAGAGTGCGTAGATTTATGAGTGGCTTAGGGACACATTTGTTCAAAGACTGCTTGACAACTTCATTGCAAGAGGGGATGGACATTTCCCGTATTCAGGCCCACACTCAGAACTTGGAAAAGCAGCAACATCCGCAAAGGAGTGAGCGCTATATTAATAGAGGGCAGAGTAAGAGAGCCAGATCTATTGGTGCTGGCAGCGACTATAGAGGGGGACCAAGGCAGTCATATTCTAGACATTCAGGAAAGTCGGCGACTAGTGCACCCCTTGAGTTGTAGGCAGGAGATTTGACCGCTCCATTCACTCAAGACAGGGTCAGAGCTCAAGAGCTTCGGGTTCTCAGTTTGGAGGTGATTATAGCCAGAGGGGACCACCGGTCCCACGATGTAGTCAGTGCAGGAAATTACACTCGGGTCTGTGTCACCAAGGTTCAGATGCTTGTCATGTTTGTGGACAGACTGGGCACTTGATACGCGATAGTCCCTCGAGGTACGGTAGAGATGGGGTTCATCCCACAGGATCAGTGGCTGGTTCTTCCTCATCTGTGCACCCGATAGGGCAGAATCCCTACATTCTAGCAGGTCGTAGTGCGGGCAGAGGGGGAGCGTCCAGCTCAGGTGGTACTCAGCCCTGTATTTATGCTTTAGTCGGACGTCAGGATCTTGAGTCTTCCCCAGATGTGGTTACAGGTATATTGACTATACTCTCTCATGATGTTTATGCGTTGATCTATTCGGGTTCTACTTTGTCTTATATCACTCCTTATATTGCTAGCCGCATTAGGGTGAGACCCGAGCTAATTGAACCTTTTGAGGTATCTACTCCGGTTGGTGATCTCATAATAGCCAGACAAGTGTACAAAAATTGTGTGGTGGTGGTATGTAATCGTCAGACTATTATTGATTTGATTGAGCTGGAAATGTTAGATTTTGATGTGATTATGGGCATGGATTAGTTGGCTTCTTGTTATGCTAATGTGAATTACAGAACGAAAATAGTCTGATTTTAATTTCCGGGAGAACCCGTGCTTGAATGGAAAGGTAATACAGCATCTCCCAGAGGTAGGTTTATTTCCTGCCTTAAGGCAAGGAAGATAATAGCTAAAGGCTATATATATCACCTAGTCCGAGTTCATGACACCGAAGCAAAGCCGCAGACTTTTCAATCCCTCCCGGTAGTACATGAATTTTCAGATTATTTCCAGATGAACTTCTAGGCCTTCCTCCGGAAAGAGAGATTGATTTTTCTATTGATGTATTACTAGATACTAAACCAATCTCTATTCCTACTTACGGAGTGGCTCCTGCAGAATTGAAAGAGCTAAAAGCACAACTGAAAGATTTGCTCGAGAAGGAATTCATTAGGCTCAATTCATCACCGTGGGGAGCACCTGTCCTATTTGTGAGAAATAAATATGATTCCCTATGGATGTGCATTGATTATAGGTAGTTGAACAAGGTAACGATAAAGAATAAATATCCTCTTCCAAGAATCGATGATTTTTTTGACCAATTATAGGGTGCCAAATGGTTTTCTAAAATTTATTTAAGATCGGGGTATCACCAAGTGAGAGTTAGAGAAGAAGATATTCCCAAAACAGCTTTCAGAACGAGATATGGCCACTAAGAATTTTGGGTGATGTCATTTGGGTTAACAACTGCCCCGGCGGTGTTTATGAATCTGATGAATAATGTATTCAGGCCTCTCTTAGATCTGTTCGGATTTTGTTCATTGACGACATTCTAGTAAACTCTCGGATGGAGGCAGAGCATGCTGACCATTTACATATTGTCCTTGAAATTCTTCGGACTCGAGAATTATATGCAAAATTTTAAAAATGTGAGTTTTGGCTAAATTTTGTGACTTTTCTGGGCCATATTGTCTCAGCAAATGGCATTCGAGTTGATAATCAGAAAATAGAGGTTGTGAAGACTTGGCTAAGACCTACGATCACTATAGAAGTCCGTAGTCTTCTGGGATTGGCAGGTTACTATAGAAGATTTGTAGAAGGGTTTTCTTCTATTTCAGCACCATTGGCGAAGCTAACTCAGAAATTGACAAAATTTTAATGGACTGATGCTTGTGAACGCAGTTTTCAGGAATTGAAGGATAGGTTAACTTCAGCCCCAGTCCTGACACTTTCGAAAGGGCTAGATAGTTATGTTGTGTATTGTGATGCCTCTAGTGTTGGGTTAGGATGTGTGTTGATGCAGCACGGCAAATTCATTACCTATGCTTCAAGGCAGTTACGGAAACATGAGAAGAACTATCCGACCCATGATCTTGAATTGGCCGCGGTTATTCATGCGCTAAAAATGTGGTGACATTACTTGTACGGGGTACATGTTGATATTTATATAGATCACAAGAGTCTCCACTATATCTTCAAACAGAAGGAGTTAAATCTTCGGCAAAGACGGTGGTTAGAGATACTGAAAGATTATGATGCGAGTATTTTATATCACCTCAGAAAGGCAAATGTAGTAGACGATGCACTTAGCCGTAAATCAATGAGAAGTCTATGTGAGGTCTCTTTGGAGAAGAAAGAATTAGTTCGCGAGCTCCACCGGCTAGCTAGCCTCGGAGTTCGTCTAATTGATTCAAGTAATGTAAGAGTTGGTATTCATAACCCAGCCATTTCATCCGTAGATATGGAGGTGAGAGAGCACCAATATGATGATCCTCTGTTGAGTCACAATAGAGATACATTTCCTGAAAAGGAGAAGTCGCCATTTGAAGTTTCTGCGGATGGAGTTCTTAGGTACCGAGACAAACTATGTGTTCCAAATGTTGCAAGACTACGATGTCAGATTCTAGAAGAAGCTCATTACTCTCAGTACTCTATTCACCCAGGAGAGACAAAGATGTATCACGATTTCAAGTTAATGTATTGGTAGGATGGAATGAAGAAAGACATAGCAGAATTTGTAGCTCAATGTACAAATTGCCAACAAGTGAAAATTGAGCATCAAAAGCCAGGAGGGTTGTTACAAGCCATGGAAATTCTGTCCTAGAAATGGGAAGAGATCAACATGGATTTCGTTGTAGGTTTGCCTCGCTCCCGATGCAAGTATGATTCCATATGGGTAATTGTGGACAGACTCACGAAATCAGCTCATTTTCTTCCATTCAGAACCACATATTCAGCAGAAGATTATGCAAGGTTGTATCTTAAGGAGATTGTGCGACTCCATGGTGTCCCGGTATCTATTATCATAGATAGAGGAGCACAATTTACTGCTAAATTCTAGAAGTCCTTTCAAGAAGGTTTGGGTACTCAAGTAAGTCTTAGCACAGCATTTCATCCACAAACTGATGGGCAAGCCAAACGTACCATTCAGACCTTGGAAGATATGTTACGGGCATGTGTGCTAGATTTCGGTGGTAGTTGGGACGACCACTTACCTCTTATTGAATTTTCATACAACAACAGCTATCATTCCAGTATCCGGATGGCCCCGTATAAAGCTCTATATGGAAGAAAGTGTAGATCTCCAATTGGGTGGTTTAAAGTAGGAGAGGTACATCTAATAGGCCCTGAGTTGATTCAACAAGCGGTGGAAAAGGTCAAGGTTATACGGGACCAACTATTGACGTCCCAAAGTCGCCAGAAATCTTATGCGGACCACCGTCAACGAGACTTAGAATTCCAAGCTGATAATTGAGTATTCTTAAAGGTATCACCGATGAAAGGCATGATGAGATTTGGTAAAAAGGGAAAGTTAAGTCCTCGATACCTTGGACCTTATAAGATTGTCCGCAAGGTGGGCCAAGTAGCTTATGAACTGGACTTACTTTCGAAACATGAATCAGTCCATCCAGTTTTTCATATATCAATGCTCCATAAGTGTCGGAGATCCTACTAGGATCGTGCCGGTAGATGATGTTCAAGTGATGGAAAGGTTGACTTATGAGAATGTACCCATGGCCATACTAGATAGGCAAGTACGGAAACTTAGAAATAAAGAGGCAGCCTCAGTTAAGGTCCTGTGGCGGAACAACAATCGAGAGGAAATGACTTGGGAAGTAGAAGTAAACATGAAGTCCAAGTACCCGCACTTATTTCAACCCCCGGGAGAGATCCAAGATGACACATCAATATTATGAGGTATGTATGCTTTCTTTTTATGCTTTTGGTCGCGTCTGACCATAATTTCTTACTATTGTGTTGAAGCCCTGTGAGGCAATGTTATAATGGGTTGTTGTGATAGAATGGTAGAACCATATTACAGGAGAAACTCTGGCGAAATATTTGCAGGATTCCCGAGAACTTAACATTCGAGGATGAATGTTTTTAAAGGGGGGAATAATGTTACACCTCTCGTTTTCATGGTAGGAAAACTTACGGCTACCTAGTCGAGTGTACCTTGGAGTGGAGTCCGAACTCGAGATTTGTGATATTACATATTTTACCCCGTGGATAGAAGTTCTAGTAGGTGACCTCTGCGATTTGCAGGGTTATACGTTGAACGGACTAAAATGACGCAACGGACTGAAGCAAAAAGAAAAAACGTCAGGCACCAGTCACCATCGACGGGCCGTTGATTAGGCCATCTATATGACTTTGAGATTTTTGAGCTGCAGAAGAAATTCGACGGATCAGGTCGACAAGTCGTCGACGTGTCGACGGTCCGTCAACCCGACCGTCGAACCGGACATTTGAAACCTTCTGATTCCAGGTATAAATATGTGAGATCACGACTCATTTATCATTTTTCCTCAACATCAGAACAGAGAAACCCTTGAAAATTTCTTCCCAACATATTTTTTAAAATTAGTGAAGATTAAGGTAAAATCTAAGCCCATAAACCCGAACTAGTGAAGGAAAAATATTATTTCTAGTGTTTAATCAAGTCAAGAAGCTTGGGAAGTGGAGTTGAAGTTGGGCTTTGAGATTCTAGACTCCTCAAGGTATGTGAATGATGTTTATCTTTTTATTTAAGTTAAATATCGAGAGTTTTAGTGATTATAAGCAAAATAAATATAGTCATAGAAGTGATAAACTGAATTGAGACCAAGATGAGATTTGGGATGGATTAGATTATATTTTGCTATGTAAGAGTGGATGTTGTTGTTGTTGATGTTGTTATTGATGTTGGATTGAGTTCGAAGTTAAGGGAAATATTGCCCACCATTCAATATGGTCTTATTACACTCAATAAGAGTATCAAATGAGATAAGAGGCCAAATTATGGTTTGTGTTATCCCAATTGTAGACTTGCGAGTTCAAGAGGTAGAAATCGAACGAATTGACACGCTTCAAGATATGTAAGGCTAGTCCCTCCTTTTTCTAAGGCATGATTCTTATAACATGACCTTCTTTATCTTTCCATGAGTTTCTCATATTCCGGAAATTATAAGCCTATGACTACTAAGAACTACACATGAGGTGAAGTCAAGAGATATGTTACGAATATGATGATGATAATGATGTGTCTAAGTCTAGAGATTCTAAAACCCATGATACGATGTTTTCACGAAGCTAATGACTCCTTGATATTGTTCATTGTTGCTAGGCTCACCTTATAATGTTAGTTCCTTCAAGGTGAGATATGATGAATATGATTACTCCATAATGGAATCGGGGGTTCTCGACCTTACGTCACCCCGATAGAGTTATAGTCGTTTTGAGTTCTTATGTATGCTTTATGATAAGTAAATGATGATGAGATTACACTGTGCCTAGATGGTCAGACATGTCACCGCGAGGGCGGGCTGCATACGATTACACCGTGCCTAGATGGCCGGACATGTGACCACGAGGGCGGGCTACATATGATTGCACCGTGCCTACATAGCTGGACATGACACCACTAGTGGGAGGCGTGAGATGGTTACCCGGACGCGGGTTAACAATGATGGTATATGTGATATGTATGACATGTGTTTTCTTTTAAAGGGTAAACAGGTTATATCTTCATCTCATGTTTCATGATTTCTTTATTATGCTAGTATTACTCATGCCTTACATACTCAGTACTTTATTCGTACTGACGTCCTTTCTTTATATAGACGTTGTGTTCATGCCTACAGGTAGACAAGGAGGTGACCCAGATTCATAGGAGCTGATCAGCGGACTTACAGGAGCACTCCATTATTTCGGAGGTGCTACTTTTGATATATCATTTTGTGTATATATTTGGGCACGACAGGGTCCTGTCCCGTCCTTATGTCTAGTACTCTAGTAGAGGCTCGTAGATACGTATGTGTGGGTAGCAGATGTCCCATGATAGCTATATTGTATTTTGTATATCACTTTTGTAGCCATGAGAGCTTATATATATATATATATATATATATAAGCCCCATATGTATGTATGTGCTGCCTTGGAGATTTTTCATGCTCAGGTTGGATATGATGACCAGTATTATAAGTGGTGCTTGGTAGTCTGCTCCGGGTACCCGTCATGCCCCTAGTCGGGTCGTGACAAAACTATTGTCGATAATCATGATCAATTTAAAAAGCATATTTGAAAGTTGTAACTTGACAAAAGGCTTTATAATCAGTTTTGATAATTCTTATTGAGATACACAAGCTGAATAACTGATTTCACTTTGTTTCGTACTATCCTCAGAACTGATTTCTTTAAGTATTATGGTACTTTATTTTCATATTACCTATTGTCCCCGAGGCATTCACTAAGTACGAAATACTCAGGCATACCATTGTTGTTTTTTATGGTATGTTAGATAACAAAGAAGGGCAGGTTCGTGGAGACTAATGCGCTAGGAGAATCTGTTGTTGCTATTGACTTGGTGAGCCCACATGCTCATTCATGGGTCATCCTCTATATATTCATTCCATTTATTTATAATAGTTTTTCGGGCTGTATCCCGATGATTGGATGGTCATTCTTGATTCTTAGAAGCTCCGTAGTTTACATTCATCCTGTGGGTAGTTGAAGAGTTGATGCGCAATTCTTTGGGCACTTGTTACATTTTGATTAAGTTTCATATTATTAAAGACTTCCGCTAATTTAATTCATATATTATGATTTGATTGTATTTATTTTATAAACTGCTGGAGATGAATATTGAACCTGGCGAGTTCGAGTATTGTTAGTGCATCTTTTAGGTTCTTCCGATGTTGTTCATGATGTCGGATGCCAATCACGTCTAGGGTGGGTTTTGGGGCGTGACAGTAGCACTGGGCTGCGGAATAACTAGAGGACAGACCTCCGCAGGACTTTCTGTAGCTGGGGGTGCAGTCTGGGGCAATGAACCCGGTGCAAGCCCCTGAGCCTCTGTGTGAACTTCCTGATTCTGTGAGTCCTCAAAAGTAGCCCTTTGGCTAGTGGTTGATGTCATCTTGGTGTCTTTCTTTTCACAGGCATTATCTGAAATACATAATTCGCACGAGCTAGAAAAATTCCTGAAAGCACTGCTCTAACTGTACGATCTAAAATATGAAAGAAATGAGACAATCCTAGATGTCTTGGTGGTCTACCATTTATATGTGTGGCACGCACAAACATATAAAAGTGACCCCACTGGACACGATTTCATAGACTCCCTAAGACACTTGAACCTATGCTCTGATACCAAGTTTTGTCACGCCCCGAACCATGGCCTGGGCGTAGCACGGCACTCGGTGCCTGGCCGCATGTGATTGAGAGAACCACATGGCTTGCTGAATCAACATGAGGCATGGACTGAATGCGGAATATAATATAAACAAGCATGGCTTGTGTAAATATGGCATCCAATAATCATAAGTCTACAAATAACAATATATCATGAATGCGGAAATAGTTTGAAAACGTAATAAGTAATGAGCCAATATTGGCTATACGACTCTGAACATCTGACATAACATAACTAACTAAACTATGAAACCTCTGATATGAATCTATTCGCTAAAGTGTTTACCAGGAAGAGGCCCCCGGCATACCTTAACTATAAAACTAACACAAAATTTAAATAATGACTAAACCCCGAATGATATGGGGCTCACCAAAAGCCGATACGAGCAATGTCCTAATGAGCAGATTCGTCGTCTTGAAAGTCAATACCCGCATCTTGAAATGAAGGCCCCCAGGCAATAAAAAGGGACGTCAGTACACTTGAACTGTACTGGTATGTAAGGAAACTGAATGAAATAAGTATGGCATGTGAAATAATAGAAATGAAACTGAAACTTTAAGCTGATCATGAACATGAGTATCATCTGACATGAATATATATATATATGTGTCTGTGTGTGTGTGTGGGTAAAACATAAGTAAAACATTTTAAGTGGGAGAGCCTTAGTATAACCGACATGTAACCACTACATACGTGCCTCTGATCTCTGCCCGACCAGCTAAGCCATATTGTAGCTTGTCGAGATACAAGATATGAACATGAACATGAATGGATACAATAACCCGCAATGGGTAAACATGAAGGTATCGTTCTAACTGGGCAGAGCGATCCTTATCCTACACTGGTAAATGTAGTTTCAGGCTGTTTGAACCTTCTCAGTAATCTGTGCAACTCCCAAAACATGAACATCGATATAGTTGGATTAGAAGCCCATGAATTACATAAACATGACTTGTAACATCGTGTATAATTATAGTTTAACATCAACATGCATACATAATATAACTTGCATGAAAACATGGAGACATGTAGGATTTTCATGAAAATAAGCATAATAGTTCATATCATGCATGTAAGAACCCATGGAATACAAAGTATGGGTTTTTATGGATTACAGACAGATTCTCAATAACCAAAATGGAATATCAAGAATACAATAACTAATTATCAATACAAACACGGTACATCATAGTACATAGACTTAGGGTTATCATGAACATAACTAGAACCCTAGGTTTTGCAGAACTTTCACATAATCATGGAAGAACGTGGCTTTGGGAAGAATAATGATGTTCCCATGCATAGATAGAAGCCCTATATACCTGTAACGCTCCAAAACTTGTAGACAACGGTCTGAACTTGAGAAGAAATCTGAAAGCCTTAATCTTGAATCCTTGAGATGGGTTTTCTTGAATACCCTAGGTTTATGAATAATGAATTCTTATTTAGAGATCATGGATACACGTTAGAATTCACTTGAAAGGCTTAGAAGGGGCTTACCTTGGTGTATGATATTGATGGAAGAAGAAAAACTTCGTGCTAGGGTTTGGGAATATGAAAAATAGAATAAAAGGCTGAAGTCCCATATTTATACTGTTACTACGTTGCAAAATATGCGGTCCATTTATACGGCCCGTATTTTGCTATATGGTTTGTATAAACTGACCATATTTAACTGGGTTGAGTTTTTCCAGAACTCGAATTTTTCCCAAGAAGATTTACGGAGCGGAATATGGTCTATATTTCATTATACGGCTAGAAGTACTGTCCGTATATATTATGCAGTCCGTATAACTAGGCGTAAATCCTGAACTTCACTGAATTGAAATGAATTTTAATCTAGCACTTCTCATCTAGTTTTTTGAGTCCTAGACTATGAACATAGCTTGGTTTAAAGGTACGAGGTGTTACAGTTTGCACAATAGTCATAACCCGCAGGGGACCCATAGTGTCCATGAACCACTCGTTTCGGATATTTGCCCATGGATACAAGTCTCCCGATCTTTGCCCACGGAAGAAGAATTTTATCAAATCATATCATATCACATCACCCGGATCCATTTCCCATCGGGAATTTGAATCATTTTCTTTCATACTTACCATAAGTCTTTCATCATTCAATTCCGAACCATTTCCATCATGCATGAATGTATAAATACAAAAATGAGTGTAAACATGGATAATCAATGCACTCAAATAACAATGAAGGTATAAGATTCCATACGTTATATCAAGACTTATATAAATCAACAAACCAGTTCAATCAGCATAGAAAGCCTATAACAACACTTCACCTCCAAATATGACAAATAGACCTCACGACTAGGTCTTGTGTCACCAATATATTCCATTTTCTCATTTATCATACTTAGTATCAAGTCATAATTCAAAATCAATATATATGTGAAATGAGAATGTATGTCATGCATGATATCCTCATCAACAATAATCATAATCAAGATTTCAAGCGTGTATTATCATAAGTATACATCACGATTCCAGCCTAATCTCGTTATCCTTCCTTTCTCCGATGATAAATGACACAACAAGAGAGAAATGAATGCAAATACGTATCATAACACAGCAACTAAGGCAACAAGTCTAATCACAATAACAGGGCAACAAGCCACAATCAACGGCAACCACCCTAATAGAATTCCATCCCAACTCCATACCCAAAGACCTAGCATGCTTTCCCCGTCAAGATCTAACTCCTACATATGTTTCACTAATTGAAGTCTAACTAAAAGGTAAGCTGTAACCTACCTCAATGCCGAGTTAGTGCCACGAACCGCCAAATCTGAGCCTTGCCCTTTTGAAAAGCCTCTGAATACTCAAAGTCAAGCCATTTATTGATTCTAAGTTAGAAATTAGAAACAACGGTACCCATATTGCTATACATTCGTTCAAATCAAAATCAACTAAGGAAAAGTGGGAAATAGGGCCCCATAAGGATAAAACGGGTATTTCAAAGGTGAAATTGGCAACCCAACATTCTAGAGGTGCAACTCTACTCTTCAGCTGCTAAATTAACTCAAGATTAGGTCAATTTCATCATTCAAGTCAAAACCCCCATTTTGGTTATAAATACTAACTTTCAAACTTTTAATTCATCAACATAAATGGAAGGTTCAAGCTTATTAGTCACTAATTCATCAAATTCTATGCTTAGATTCCACCAACATATCTCATTTATAAAGACTACAAACTCAATTAATGAAGTACACACCAAAACCCATCTTCCTTCTGATGTCCTATAGACTTCCTATTATGGATTCATGCTTAAGAAAAGTAAATGAGTGAAATTGAGGTTAGAGAACTTAACCTCAAGAGAAATATATTGAAACCTTCTTAAATCACCTTAAACTTGCTTAGGAACAATAAATGTAGGGATAGGAAATGAAGGGTTTTAACTAGGTAATAAATAGGATTGTGGTCCCCGACGTTCGCTGCAACGGTTGGCCGTCCGCTACAGCGGTCCGCCGCCACAGTGGCCCTCCTCTCACTATCACGAGTCAACCACTGCGAATCGCCGTCCATTGTAGTGACTTGACATGAACTCCTCACACTCATCATAGCGGCCAGTCCTCGCTACAGCAGGACCGCTACTGCGCAAATGGCGCCGCTACAGCGGACACCAGACACCAGAATAATCCTGGTTTTCACAAACTTAATCATAAAATCCGACAATCACCTGAGACCTCCTGGATACAAACCAGATATGCACTCACACATAAAAATGCACTACGGACTCACTTGCGGTCTTGGAATTCCCAACGGAGGCCTATTTGATCGGGTCAACACCTAATGGCCAAAGACCAACCAACTAACAACCCAAAACGCTCCCCAGTGTCTCGGGAATCAAACTGAACATCCCACCAAGTCATAAACGACCCTCTGGACCTCAAGGAATAGACAGATTTTTGAACAAGGTCCGTTTACTCAAAATTCAACTATTTTCCAATCGTTTTTCACTTTAAGGCTCTATTTAACATAAGTCATCATAAAACTCGCCCGACTACCTCAGAAATTGTACCACCCATCCCTGCAGTTCAATCGTACTAATAGGGCTCGAGAAAGAGTCAACGAGGGTAAATGGGCCAAAGGTGCAATAACAACCAAACGGGTCGTTACAGAAAACTCCAAGCTTGCTCATCAAATAATCATGCTGAGGTCTTTCAAGAGCTTTGGTCAGCAAATCAACTTGTTGATCTTTAGTATGCACAAAGACTGTTTCCACCAAACCTTTCTTAATCGTGTCCCTAATAAAATGACAATCCATTTCAATATGCTTTGTACGTTCATGGAAAATTAGATTTGCAGCAATCCGCATAGCAGATTTATTGTCACTGAAAATTGTGACTAGTTGATCAATCTTGACTAGGGGTGTTAATGGGACGGTTCAGCCGGTTATTCTTAAAAAATTATACCATCCCAATTCTTCAATTTTTTTACAATGTATAACCAAAATCAGTTTTTTTCAAAACCATCCCAATCATATCAGTTTCTCTTCGGTACCGGTACGGTTCGGTTAAATTTTGGTTATTTTTCTTTTATGGACAAAAGAAGCATGTAATTACCATCAATAAGCTTTTGAAACCACAAAAAAAAAATTGACTCAAAAATTAAAAGGGTGAATAGGGAATATTAAAGTACATACCTAAGGGGCGTCCATTCCTGAAGAAGTACAATTCTCCACCAAGAGTTTTTGAACCTTCTTACTAATAGTTTCCTACCAAATTGAAATATCTAGTTTCAGACTTTCAGCTGGGAGAGCAATAGTGAATAGCCAATGGTAGGTTTTGGTCGTCAACTAATTGCTTGGTATATAGATATGACATATGAGGTATCCCGTTGAAACTAAACTTAATTTACTCAAGCCCTAAAGTCCAGTGGCTAAATTTTTATTTTTTTTTATATTTGTAAGTAATTTATAAAATATACTTTATAGTAATTTAACATATTTATTTATACAAAATATATATTTCATACATATAAGGCTATTCGGTTCGAAATTTTTTCATTTTTTTTTATATATAAATTAAAAGAACCACCCTAATTATTTGGGACGGTTATAAGCTTCAATAAAAATCTACGGTTTTATTAAAAAAAATCCTATAAAGTTGTTTAGTTGGGTTAGGTTCGGTCGGTTCGGTCGATTTTTCATATCTTTTTGACACCCCTAATCTTGACTCCCAACTCCTTGAACAAACCAAGTCCATGTAATCTCACACACTTGTTTCCATGCTCCTATATTCTGCTTCAGCAAAACTCCTGGAGACTGTTTGTTGCTTCTTGGATTGCTAAGAGAAGAGTCGGTCTCCAAATTTAAGAGCAAAACCAGTGGTTGACCTCCTAGTGTTGGGGCATGCTGCCCAATCAGAATCACACCAACAAGAAAGAGTAAGTGAACTCTTAAATGTTATCAGGATACCTTGACCTGGAGCACCTTTTAGATATTTGACCAATCTCAAAGCAGCATCCCAATGAGATCTCTTTGGCTGTTGCATGATTTGGCTCAAAGCTTGAACAGTTAAGCTAATGTTTGGCCTTGTGATTGTAGCATACAACAATTTTCCAACTAACTTCTGATAAGTTGTCACATCTTCTAACAAAGCATCTCCTGATATACCAACTAACTTGTCATATTCCACAGTAGTGAGTTTAGGGGTCGTTTGGTATGCGGACTAAATTATCCTGGGATTATAATTGATCATAATCCTGGGAGTAATTTATCCCATCTAGGAGGTAGATAATCCCAATGTTAATGTGATAAGGTGGAATCTCCCATCTTTAAGTATGGACCTCATTTTGTGCCTTATTTGGTAGAAGGTGTAAATTTATCCCAGGATAAATTTATACCTTCTACAAAACATGGTACAAAATTAATATCAAAATTAGTGTTGGGATATCCACCTTATACCGTGTACCAAACAATCCCTTAGAGTTCATCTCCAAGGGCGTGGATGTTGGCTTGGCTCCACTTAGCCCCAATTCTGAGATTAGTTCCAACATATATTTTCTTTGGTTCAACAAGACCCCCTTCTGAGATCTCATGACCTCTATGCCAAGAAAATATTTCAATTCACCAAGGCTCTTGACCTTAGTTTCTGATGCAAAACAGCTTTGGCATTGTTAATCAAAGAAGTGTTGCTCCCTATAATTAACATATCATCCACATATACTAGGATGATCACTATCCTTTATGCACTCTTCTTTGTGAATAGAGAATAATCATGGTTACTCTGAGTGAAACCAGCAGTCAAGAGAGCTTATATTAGTTTAATGTTCCATTGCCTTGAAGCTTACTTACGACCATGGAGTGACCTAAGCAGCTTACAAACTTTCTGCTCCCCCTGCTTCCTGAATCCTTCAGGCATTTCCATATAGGATTCATTGTAGATATCACTTTGAAAAATGACATTATAAACATCCATTTGAAATAAATTCCAACCTCTTGAAGCAGCCAATGCTATGACAGATCTCTCTGTGACCATTTTTTCCACAAGTGAGAATGTATCATGGTAATTGAATCCCTCTCTTTGGCTGTATCCTTTAGCAACCAGCCGGGCCTCGAATCTTTCCACTTCCCCACTTGCTTGGTACTTGATCTTGTAAACCCACTTTGAGACTATTCTTACTAGATGGAAAAGTCACTAATTTCCAAGTGTTATTGTCTTTTAGGGCCTTAATATTTTGTTTCATAGCCTCAACCCACCTTGTGTCTTGAACAGCCTCCCTGAAACTGGTAGGCTCCACCAATGCTGAGAAATTGGCTAGATAACTTTTATACTCGGAGGATAGTGCATCATAACTCAAATAGTTGGAAATGGATATAGGCTGCTAGTAGGTTGCTTAGTAGTAACATAGTTCTTCAACCAAACTGGCTATTGGACCCTTTTATGGGATTTCCTCACATAAGATGGTTGTGTATAAGTGGGTAGATTTGCACTGTTGGATGACTCTACAAGTTCAGGAGAATTTATATTGTTTACATCAGCACTATGCATTTCTTCTGCAATAGCATTAGTGTGATCTTCAGGTTCAACAGGTGGATTGTCCTCTGGTGCTGCTACTGCTGGTGATTATTCCAGTGTTAGAGTATGTTCATGGTCTTGTTCTTCATTGACATTAGCACTAAAATCCTGTTGATCAGTGTGATCAGTAGGATCAGCAGGAAAACCAAAATTTCCATCAAGGGGTGACCATGCTGCACCATCAGTCATTACTAGAGTATCTTGCATCAAAGTAACTGTTGATTGCTTCTCTTATGAAAAAGGAAATTATGATTCCCTAAAAGATACATCTCTGCTACCAAAGAACTGTTTTGACTTCAAATCCATCAATATATATCCTTTCTGTGTCTTATAAAACCCCATGAGAACTGATGTTTAGCTCTCTCAGCAAACTTGTCATTTATGGGTAGAGTTGTGGCATAGCACAAGCACCCCAGTACTCTTATGTGGGATAAATTCACTTTCCTTTTATACAGAAACTCATAAGGAATACCTCTATTCAATGCACTAGAAGGCATCCTATTGAGTAAGTAGACTGCACTTTTCACACATACACCCCAATATCTGAGTGGAAAACTTGCTTGGAACCTCAGTGCTCTTGTTGTGTCCAGGATATGTATGTGTTTCCTCTCAACAATCCTATTTTGTTGAGGGGTATACACGTGGCTACTTTGGCGGATGATGCCAAACTGATGCATCAACTCAGTACACAGAGAATTGAAGAACTCAGTGCCATAAATCCATTCTCTAAGGAGACAAGAGGTTTGTACATACTAAAAGGAGACAAGAGGTATTGTCATTGTGAACTTTTAGTATGTACAAACCTCTTGTCTCAGTGCCAACGAATCTAAAACTAGTAGTATGTGATGTGCGGCCCCAGAGTCTACAATCCATTCTCTACATGTGACTTTAGACATTAGATAAGTAAAAGTACCTGTCATGTTCACTTTATGCTATTTTGCTTCTTTGTTCAGCATATTCACCAGTTGTTTGTACAGTTCCTCAGTGAAATATGGTCTGCTTTTAACTGGATTCAATCCTCCCTGATGAGCATGATTTCTTTGTTGGAATTGATCTCCTCGATGATATTGACCTGGTTGCATTCGACCAGATTTTATACCACTTGCATAAGCTTCATCTCTACACGCAAAAATTCCAGATACGGATGCATTATTTGCATGAGCAATTGATTGTCCTCTATATCTTGCTCCCCTATATCCTGTTGCTGGATATTTCTTCTTTGCTCTACCAGTTAGATATCCTATGACCTTCCAGCATTGATCTATTGAATGGCCTTTCATATTACAATGTTCACATATCAAAAACTGTTTTTGACTCTTACAGCTTTGTCCCCTACCAGCTTGCATAGCTAAGGGTTCACGACCTTCATTACCACTAGAAGCATGAACATTACCATTAACAGCATGAGAACTCACTGACCTCTCACTCTCATCATCAACTATCATAGCATAGACTTTTCCAACAGTAGGTGCACAGATTTAAGGAGAATTTGTCTCCTAGTCTGATCATATGAGTCATTTAGGCAATTAAGAAATTGTAATACTCTTTGGTCCTGAAGCCGTTGGACATAGTCCTTAGATTTTGGACATCCACAATTAGGGCTAGGTGTACACATGTCATATTTATCCCATAATTCCTTCAATTTTGAGAAGTAAACAGGAAAGGAACTGGTACCTTGAGATAATGTTGCTATTTCCCTATGCAATTGAAATATTTTAACTCGATTCACCTTTTTGAATCTCTCTTTCAAATCCTCCCAGACAACATGTGCACTCAAACCATAGATGATGTTATTGCATAGATCTTTACACACAGTGCTTATAATCCCGGAATGAACAATTGCATCACATTATTCCCAAAGATCTGCCATTTCCTTGTACACCTCCTTGCATGTTCCATTTATGAAACCTAATTTTCCCTTTCCATAGGCCATAATTTTTAGTTCCTAAACTGGAATTAGCATAGATCCAGGTGTATCTGAGGGTTGAAGATATAGGTCATGATTGTGATCAATTTCTATCATTGTTACTGAGCTTCGTAACCTAGAAATTTCTGAAAAAAAATACGATTTACGAAATTGTGTTTTCGAATAAAACGAAATTGTGTTTTCGAAAGCAAAAAATAGGAACTTGAGAATCCTCTCTTCAACGAGCTAGCATTCTAATTAACCGCTCTGATACCATGCTAAATTATGGATGAATTCCATATCATATGATTCTAGGGAAGTTCAGTAATATAGAGTAATTGCAGAGAAGCAGATATTTTGTGAAATGAAAAGCTCAAACTTCTCATTAACTGAAAGCAAGTA